>NC_135656.1:31365167-31665167 GCF_964188315.1 Podarcis muralis
AATGACAGTGTGTTCCTTTTCGCTACACCGTTTTGAAGTGGCCAGAATTGATCTTCTCAGTTGGTTTTAGATAAGACACCCAATGAAACAAGCTGGGTTATTAGTCCAAAGGCCATATTGTCACACCTTTCACCTTGACTTGTTCCTGAGTTCTATTTGGCAGGTGGGGGGGGTATGGAAAGTAATGCCGTATTTGACCACTTTTGCTTTCTTGCCTTCCTCAGCCTCATAAAAGCTAGTTAGTTCCAAGCAGTCTATCCTGGAAGTGGCCAATTGCATAGGCTTTTTGCTAAGAAGCATGGAGTTTGGTTTCTCTTTCTTTCTTGAATGTCTCTTATTAGGCATTTTCCATTAAATCAGTTCACTACAAAATGCAAAATATTCCCAGTGAAGAACTAGTTTAGGATATTTTTGTCCTATGCATCTCAGTGGTTGTGCACAGAACCTATGCTATGATGTAGTCCTCTGTGGATACAGTCATGCCCTCTTGCAAGAAATTCCACATACTAGGAAGCCCTGATTACTTTCTGCGGTCACATACATCACTTATAGGAGGCCGTGAGTGTGGAGGGAGGCAGCTGCATCCTCCAAAGTTGGCAGGTGTATTAATAGTGGGGAGAAAATATTAAAATGGCTAAAGCACTCCAAATTCCTCCCTCGTAACCATACTGTGTGTCTAAATGCCATTTTGTTTTAAACATAAATATGTGGTTTCCTGCTTCCTGTGTCCAGTGAAGTAAAGAACTCTATTGCATCGCCCTTGTTAGTACATCCATCAAGGTGTGTGCTCTTAAAGCAGTTTGCGGGGAGTGGAGTGGGAAGGGATGCTTTTGAAGAGAAGGTTGAACAATAAACAGTGTCCCTGGCCAGCTCAGAGAAGAGCATGATGCTAACATTCGACTTTGAATCAGCTTTGATTTCTGTTTGTTTGTTGTTGTTTTTTAAATGCAACAAATAATACAAAATGAAGGAAATGTTTAGAAACATTTATTTGACCCTGCCCATGTATTTCCATGCTTTTGCACACTGGGGGCTAGAAACACACAAAATTAAATTTCCACAGTTTTCTACATCGCCTTCACCTTCAGACATCTCTGAGATGCTGCATAGTGCAATTGTAGTCAGGCACATATTTAGGTGCTCCTTTCTACTAAAGGTGCTGTAGTGCCACTGTGGCAGTGGCTGCTATGGCAAGACTACTGTTTACAATCCTAAATACAAGAAGAGTTACAAAAACAAGATCCAGTAGCCTGTGGGTGTTTCACTTGCATCTCTGCCAACTGACACTAGCCGTGCATGGTGGGCACATCAACCTGCAGCAATGGTACAAATGTCACAGAACACCCCACTCCTGCCCCTCCCACATACAGGTCCTAGCTTCAATCTCTGGGATATCAGAAATACTGGAGAGCCACTGCCAGTCCAAACAAGACAGTACTGAACTGGATGGACTAATGTTCTGACTTCATGTAAGGTGGTTTCATATGTGCTCTCTACATGCAACAGACAAAACTATGAGGTAGCCAGCACTTCCACTGCAAGAGGTCAAGGCCCATCAACAACAAGTACTCCAACGTACAAGCGCTCCCAAGGTTTTTCCTCCAAAGGAACTCAAATCCCCTGCCAGCCCAAACAGCCAGTATTAACAGCATGAAGGAACATCAGCAGCATTCAGGCTACCATTTAGACAAGGAAAGTGGGAGTGCCATTCTGGTTGCCAGAGCCATCTGGATCCATGGCCCACTATACATAGCAAAAGGTCCATATATGGAATGTTAGGCCACAGGCTCCCCAAGAGAAGAGGTTGGCTAGGGTAGAGCAGCTGATAACATGCAGATCACAATACAGAACATGTTTGTGTTGGTTTCAAGGTGCAGTGGGAGAAGAGAAGTTTATTGCGAGAGGTGAGGGTAAGTGGATGGGGACAGAGAGTGTGGGCAAATAAACACTGCCAGGAAGCTTTCAAGAGGCAGGTCAACAAACTGTATAGTAGCTCAGGGAAAGTGTAAAGCAATGAGAAAAATTCTGACCCTCAGGCAAAGCCAGTAAATTTGATCCTCATCTCAGGCAAAGCCAGTGTCCACAGGGCTGGAAGGAAAGCGGCAAGATCTGATCCAAAGAGCTCTATAACTGGACCTGTGACTCCTTGTCTCCCAGAGGCCTGGCCCACTGCATGCCTTTTCCCTACTCATCTCAACATGAACCCAGAAATCTAGGTCAGGGGTACCCAAAGTTGGCCTACAACAACCATCATCCTTGGCCATGAGAGCACTACATTAGCCACTCCTGTTCTAGGTAAACCCATTGCTCACTGGACCAGCATAGGATTAGCACATGAACGGGTCTGTTTCCCAGCTATCCTAGCTGAGAAGATGAGAAACCAGCAGACTCTTAGGATAATACAGTGTGGTGCCCTGTCAGATCACATACGTAATTCAAAGGCTAATGGTCTCACTCTGACAACTCTGGGCCCCCACAATGCCTACAAGTCTGCTTGGTTTCGCTAGACTGTTGTATCTTCAGTCTCTGTCGGTGCAAGGGAAATTAGGAACCATCTTATCGCTGGCCAGAAAGCACGTAGTTCAGGGATAGGAGGATCATACTGTTTGCGCTTTGATGTGTTAAGAAAGTGAACACTGATAGAGAGCAGACTTCGAGCTAGAGCTGGCGCTGGTACAACAATGCTTTGATAATTCAGGTGTTGGCTCAAGGTAAGTAATATTTTGTCAGAGCAAACTTTGGTGCTAGTTAAGAATTATATGTTATATAAATTATTAATCTATCAACTCCCACCCTTCACCCTAAGGTCCGAATTATAAGGTCCACCATTTCCTGTTTAGGGCAGTGTGACTCACCAAGAATGGCAGTTCAGCCTAACAGTGATCTCTTTGCTATCATGGAGTTAGAGACAATATGCCAATCTCTAGGATCTTATTGCTTTTTGAGGACCAGTTTTTGCGCACATGCAAGCCACTTGATAGCTTGCAGCCAAGAGTGGGAATAGACATTATGCTTGTGGGCCGAATGATGCTGGCCTGTGCCTTCAACACTTCTTATCTTGTGCCATCATATTACAGTGAATATTTCTGCTCCATATGGTGGTGAGGATACCCAGTGTGATGGTTGCCCTTCACTGTGTATAGAATTTGCCAAGGGGATGCCATCTTCTGTGGCATTCAGCTCCCTGCAATCCTAAACCCACGTACTGGAGTAAACGTCAATAAACACAGTAGGACTTGCATCTGAGTAAATATCCATAGACCTGGCCTATGGATATAAGGACTATCACCAATGAAAGATAGTGTGATTATGGCGATATGACATGGCTTTGAGATAATAATAATAATAATAATTATTATTATTATTATTATTATTTATTTGTACCCCGCCCATCTGGCTGGGTTTCCCCAGCCACTCTGGGCGGCTTCCAACAAAGATGAAAGATACACTAAAATGTCACATATTAAAAACTTCCCTGAACAGGGCTGCCTTCAGATGTCTTCTGAATGTCAGGTAGATGTTTATCGCTTTGACATCTGATGGGAGGGCATTCCACAGGGCGGGTGCCACTACCGAGAAGGCCCTCTGCCTTGTTCCCTGTAACTTGGCCTCTCGCAGTGAGGGAACTGCCAGAAGGCCCTCAGAGCTGGACCTCAGTGTCCGGGCAGAACGATGGGGGAGGAGACGCTCCTTCAGATATACTGGACCGAGGCCGTTTAGGGCTTTAAAGGTCAGCACCAACACTTTGAATTGTGCTCGGAAACATACTGGGAGCCAATGTAGGTCTTTCAAGAGATGTGGGCTTAATATTGTAAACAGGTTTTTCAGATATTGCAAACAGTCACTGTCAACAGTTTTTTCTTAACAAACATTCCCTGGAAAGGGTAAGTTCTTAATTGAGGGGGCAGGAGACAAAAGGACTGGTATTTTGATGCCAGTCATGTCTGTTACAAGGCTGCAAAAATATCCACCTGCGCGAGGAACACACACTTTCACAATAAACATTTCTCTCAGCACTCCAAAAGTCATATGTAGAACAAGAAACTACAATGGCGTTATGTACAATAAGTGTTTGGCTGATGTAACGCAAGAACAAATCCAGGTTTGCCGCCAAATATACACTTGACAAGGAGTTGTTGTTGCCAGCTACTGCACTCTTCTCCTTTTGCAATTGTGTTTGACCTATCTATTTGTTGTTGTTTAGTCATGTCCGACTCTTCGTGACCCCATGGACCAGAGCACGCCAGGCACTCCTGTCTTCCACTGCCTCCCGCAGTTTGGTCAGATTCATGTTGGTAGCTTTGAGAACACTGCCCAACCATCTCGTCCTCTGTTGTCCCCTTCTCCTTGTGCCCTCCATCTTTCCCAACATCAGGGTCTTTTCCAGGGAGTCTTCTCTTCTCATGAGGTGTCCAAAGTATTGGAGCCTCAGCTTCAGGATCTGTCCTTCCAGGAAGCACTCAGGGCTGATTTCCTTCAGAAAGGATAGGTTTGATCTTCTTGCAGTCCATGGGACTCTCAAGAGTCTCATCCAGCACCATAATTCAAAAGCATCAATTCTTCAGCGATCAGCCTTCTTTATGGTCCAGCTCTCACTTCCATACATCACTATTGGGAAAACCATAGCTTTAGCTATACCGACCTTTGTTGGCAAGGCGATCTCTGCTTTTTAAAATGCTGTCTAGGTTTGTCATTGCTTTTCTCCCAAGAAGCAGGCATCTTTTCATTTTGTGACTGCTGTCACCATCTGCAGTGACCATGGAACCCAAGAAAGTAAAATCTCTCACTGCCTCCATTTCTTCCCCTTCTATTTGCCAGGAGGCGATGGGACCAGTGGTTTTTTTTTATGTTGAGCTTCAAGACCATCTTTCGCGCTCTCCCCTTTCACCCTCATTAAAAGGTTCTTTAATTCCTCCTCCCTATCTATACTGTACCACAAAACCCAAAAAAGGAGTGGGAGGGGGCGAGGAACTGTGTGTGAATTTACAATGAAGGAGTCAGCAGCAGCTTGGCTGCTCGATTTAAACAGAGCCAGGATTTCCTTCCAGATTAGCCATGATCTTGGCGGGCAGCGGAGATCAGCGGCGCCCGACGCTGCAGAATCCGTCGTCGAAAGGTGATTGTCCAGAAGCCGGAATGCGCGGGGGCGGACAAAGACGGGGGCTCCGCCTGAGCGGAGGAAGGCTGCGTACCCTCTCCGGGTTACTCTCCCTCCCCGGTACACCCAGCCGGGCCTCCGCGTTGCTCTTTTAAGGCGTCCCTCCCATGGCGGGCGTTGCCCCTTTAAGGCCTCGTCGGTTCAGTGCAGGGAGCGCCGGCGGTGAGCGGGAGGAGGCGGCGGCCGGGCTTCCCGGGTCCGGGCAGCGGGGAGGTGAGGAGCAGCAGCAGCCACGCAGAGCCGGCGGCGCGATGGTGGAGAAACGCGTGTCCCGCTGGTACTTCGGAGGCCTGGCCTCGTGCGGGGCAGCCTGCTGCACCCACCCGCTAGACCTGCTCAAGGTGCGTCTTGCGTTAGAGGGGGGGGGGGGAGAAACCCGCCAGGAAAGAAGACGGGGCACCCCATTCCCCGGCGACGGATGGGGGGACCTGGCCCCTAAAATCCCTCTCCGGCCCTCTGCCTCCCGTCTTCCCCCTGGGCTCCCTTGCGCTGATCTCTGCTGGCCCCATCCCTACTGTTTGTCTCTCGCCGCCCCCTCCGCTTCAATATTGCCGCGTGTTTCCTTTGCAGCTTGGGAAATCCTTGCGCCGCTTCCTTTCCCCGCTTGGCTGCAGGCAAAGGTGGCTCAACAGCAAAGTGCTCCAAGGAGAGGTTCTTCACCTCTAACCTACCATTTACGTCTAAGGCAGCGCGAGCGACGGCAAGGCGAGGAGATACTTCCTTAGCCCACCCCCACTCTGGGTTGGAGGCTATAGGGGGTTGACAGTGGCGTGGCATTTCCCTTTTCTCCTCTCCCCCCCCCCCCCGCCATTACAATGATTTCTATCTGCCATTTTGGCTATATTGATAACTAGGAAGTTGGAACTACCTGGGCACCACCACCACCACCGTGGTGCACAGATGTACCCCGTTTTCCAGGCAAGAGGCATGGCCTGCGGTTGGTATTCCGGCCCTGGCTGGCACCCCTTGGTGTCTCGTTTCCTGGGCACAGCAGAATGGCATCTGCTGCTGCTGTGTGCCCTGTAGTGGCTCCCTCTGGCCAGACGGCGTGGGCTGCCTTCCAGGAAGCAGTGCCCAAGGAGCTAACTGAAGGCAACAGTCTTGAGTCTGTTCAGATTGATTGATTGATTGATTGATTGATTAAAATTGTATTCAGCTGAATATCACAAGGCAAGTTTGAAACATAAAAATACAAAAATGAGAACAAACACCTCCCCCTCATTTCCAGTTCATTCTATGTAAGGTAAAGGTAAAGAACCCCTGACTATGTGTCAAGTATAATTTGACCAGCTAGCGTTCTCCACTACGAATTAGAGAGCACAGATCAAGGCATAATTATCATCACAGTAGTTGGGGCCCTGCTCTGTTAAATATTACTGTACTTGTAAAACAGGTATAGCCTGTCTGGTTTCTAGCTTCTACTGTGTGTCAAGTGATACAGAATTTGCGCAGCATTTTCTTGGTTTGAGAGACTGAGGCCTAATTGTGTTGGTTAGGAAGTGAGGACTTCCAAGATAACAGCTTGAATTCAGGGGCAGTATCTCCTGGTATGAATGGAGGCCTGCAAAAAACAAAGAGGCCCCATTCAGCCGCGATTCTGCACTTCTGGCATTGTGCAGACCCCTCACAAGTGGCCAGATACCGTAGTTTCTGCCTTGAAAGGCAAGCGCACAGAGGGAAAGTGGCATGTCCAAGGTCAGTGGGACCATTAAGGGTTTTTCTTAATGATCTCTGGCATGCAGCCCTGATCAGCAGATGCAGTGTTTTCCCGTACTCTGTTGAATGGGTACAGATAAATTATTTTCTTTTGCCTTGTAATCTTTATTGCTGTTATTTCTCAGATACATTAGTCGTCATAGTGGGCGTTCTTAAGTTTTTTTGTTTTCTGTTTTAAAAACAGAATCCAAGGTTCCTCAAATGTACGCGAAACACATTCGTCCTTGACATGGGGCAAGCCAATCAGAAAGGCCAAAACATGGGGAAGAATTCAAATGTCACACTAAAACAAACATTCTGGCAAGGCAAGCATTTCTGTTTGCTCAAGGGAACAGTCCTCCCTTTCCTCCCCCATGTGCTGTTCTAAGGGTTCTCCTGATTCCCCCCTCCAAGCCAGTTTGGGGAACGTGGGGTGAGGAGAGGGGAAGAAAGCCCCATTGCACTAGTAGCAGTCCTCGTGTGGGCTTTTTCGAGCTGTGCCAGTTAGTCACATCTGTCCTATAATCCAGGAAGAGACCAGTGTCAACAGGCCTCTCTTGGCTGCTGTCTAGAGCTCCACACAGAAGCCTGCTTGGGATTTTAATGATAACTTTTCTAAGCCCTTTTATTACCCAACTGCCCTTCCTTTATTTTTTGTGTACCTAGACAAGAGATCTGCCAACTGCCTTTCTCTGTCTAGGGCCTATTTCTCATGGGTAATCTGTCAGTGGCCACAACATTGGTGATAAGTGAGGCTACATCCTGTTTCCACCTTCCTTTCTGCCTGGCCTGGCCCCTGCCCCTTTCCCCATCTTTTTGTCACCCTCATGAACTTAGGCCAAAAGATACATGCAGTCCTAGGGGCATAAGGTTGCCCACTCCAGCAAAAGTGGTCTCTGAGGTGTTACTCATCATGGCACCAAGGTGTCCCCAGCTTTGGTCCTTGCTCTTCAAAGTCAAATGTCAAAGACTGCATACACAACATACAGTGGTACCTCGCAAGACGAATGCCTCGCAAGACGAAAAACTCGCAAGGCGAAAGGGTTTTTGGTTTTTTGAGTTGCTTCGCAAGACGAATTTTCCTATGGGCTTGCTTCGCAAGACGAAAACGTCTTGCAAGTTTGTTTCCTTTTTCTTAAAACCGTTAATACAGTTGCGACTTGACTTCGAGGAGCAACTCATAGCACACGGTGTGGTAGCCTTTTTTTGAGGTTTTTGAAGACTTTGGTGATTTTTGAAGCTTTTCCAAAACTTTCCCGAAACCGTGCTTCGCAAGACGAAAAATTCGCAAGACGAAAAAACTCGCAGAACGAATTAATTTCATCTTGCGAGGCACCACTGTACATCTGAAACACACTCACACACCTTAGAGACTCCTGGGAACCCTAGTTTACTCCCTCACAGACCTATAGTTCTCAGCACCCTTATCAAACTGCAATTCCCAGGATTCTGTGGGGGTGGGAATGTATGGTGTGTACATGGCCCAAGTCTGCCCCACAGGCTGCTTTAGAGCTGACAGAAAGGGGATGGACTGGTCAAACTCAATAAACTTGAAAGATAGCTTTTTTAGGAGGGGAGCTTGTGGGGCTATGAAGTTTTTTCTGCCCAGCCACTGACAAGTTACCAGGCAAGGTCTGTTCTGAGATTCTCACCCACTCCACCCGCCTCTCCCTGAGCATTCTGCATACTTAGCCCTGGTCCCTAATGGGGTGGGAACATTCTTTCCCCTTGTTATGGTCTGGCAGGGGCACACTAATGCCAGCATGAAGCTGCTAACCCTGGAGATTCCTGCAGATTTGAGCCTCCATCGTTTGCTTTCCCTGTGTCACTGCTGGGCCTGCCAGCTGCTTGATGAGCACATTCCAGCTTCATCCTTCACAATGGGATCTTTGAGCTGCCACTGGCTGCCTGGGAACACTGCCCATCTGAGCTGCTGTCCTCCGCTTCACTGCCCTCTCCTGGCTACTGCTACTTCTGCAGCCTCAGCTGATGTGTGTTTCCACGGGGGGCTGCTTCAGTCCACTGGCTTCTTAAAAGGGTGGGTCTTACCAAAGATAGCGAAGCGGTGGGTCTTCCAGATGTTGTTGAACTCCAGCACCTGCTCCTAGAAGGCTCTTGGATTTATTGATTTATTGATTGATTGCTTTTATTTATTGTCAGGGGCTCAGGAGCAGAGGCACAGGAAAGGGAGGAAATAGAGAGCGAGGGGGAGGAATCCGAAGGAAATGTTAGCGATGACAGTGGCCCGAGGTCTCTGAGTCTTTCCAGCGAATCAGAAGATTCACAGAAAGGGGCTCCCATGGTCAGAGCAAGGGGGGTGCCTAGGGGGACACCCCAGGAAGAAGGGGCCAGAGGGGAATCAGAGAGCAGCAGTTGGAAATCAGGACCAGCTTCCCCACCAGAGCGCAGTAGGGGGGAGGAGTCCCAGGTATCGGGATCAGGCGGCTCACCGCCAGCGGGAGGAGATGAGTCAGGATTGGCCACGCCTCCATCGGAGAGCGAGGAAACGGTCAAGAGGAAGGTTGGAGGCTGGGCGCGCGCGCCAAGTTCAAATGTAAAGGAGGGCGGCGCAGTTGGTAGCCTGGATAGGGAGCCAGGTCCTAAAGCCCGCCGAAAGGAGGGAGAGGAGTCAGGGGGGTCAGCGTCAGAAGAGTCCAGGAAGGAGGGGACCCCGGGGGGCAGAAGGACCCAGAGGAGAAAGGAGAGACGGAAGAGGTGGAGTAAGGTTAGAGTCTTAAACTGGTGTACAGGGGGTGGAGACTCAGATGGAGCTTCGCCGGTCTAGCTTCTAAGACGTAGAGCTGCGCGCTGCGGCTTGAAAATGGAAACTGTACTTCAATAAAGACTTTTGTACATTACTACCGGCTAGCGTTGGTCCTCTGTGAGCTGGGACCTGGAGGCAGCTCTGACATTTATTTAAATTAATTTTATTTAAATTTATATATTTACATAAAATATATTTTATTTTATTTATTGCTTTTCTCCCAAAAACTCAAGTACATGGTTTCCCTGCTCATTTAATCCCCAGGACAACCCTATGAGGTAGTGCCTGGCTCTGCGGCCAAGAGAGGATTTGAACCCTGGTCTCCCAGCTGCTAATCCGACACGCTAACCAATATAGAATCACTGTAGAGTTGGAAGGGACCACAGGAGTCACTTCGTCCAATCCCTTGCAATGCAGGGATATTTTGCCCAATGTGGAGCTAGAACCCACAACCCGGAGATTTAAGAGTCTCATGCTCTACCAACTGAGCTATCCCCAGCTGCCTATAAAACATTGGTACATTTGCATTCAAGAACCTCCGGTCAGATAATTGCTTGGATTCCTTGTTCCTTACAGTAATATCATGCAGGATGGGAGAAGGCCAGTGTTGAGAAGTGCAAGTGTTTTGTACTATTTCATTTCTGGGTCCAATTCAGAACTTGTGTAGGCTACATTCTCTTGTTGCTTGAATTGACCTCTCCCCTTCTTCAGGAGAATGGCTGGTTGACCAATGGCTCTGCCAAGGTTTTTTTGATTTTTATCAACGTGGCAGCCTTTCACCTAAATTCTCTCTGAGTTGGCTGTACAGTACTATAAACACGAGCTGCTCCACTGCGAGGTCAGGGTGCTTGCAGGTGGGATAGTAATCTGGGAAAGCAATGTTGACCTGCATTTCTAAACTACAGAAGCAGATGGGTCAGCCTTCGTCTGTGGATGCAGGCACCAGACTGTTCAGGGGAGCCCCTTGCCATGGCTGGAACAAGTGCCTCGCAGCTGTGATTGCAAAAACATCCAAAATTAATAGCACCCATTAGGTTATGGGGTGAAGAATGCAGGAATCTTCTTACAGCTCACCGGCGGGGGGTAATATCTGGGAGGAATTGGGGGAGATAGCTGGGAGGTAAGGCTTGTATTTCTGGAAGGAGTAGGTTTTGTTGGGCAAGCCACATGTCCCGATGGAGGGGAAAGGGTTTTGTAAAAGCAAGGAAACCAGAAGTTAGGAATCCTTTCCCACATTTTATGGGGGAGAGTGGAGCAGGATAGCAAAATATAAATTCTTATGCAAAGGGATTGTCTCTAGGGGGGGGGGGGAATTCAGTCATAGCTTTGAAAATAGAAAGAATCTCTCCTTAAGCTCTGGTGGGCAGTATTCTTGGAGTAAAAGATTCAAAGTGGATGTTTACAATGAATTCCTGAGATCTTGTTGACGTGGAGTTGCAGTTTCATTTGTTTGCTCTATCAGAGGTGCATGGGCCGTGGCTGCTTAATCTTTTCCCTGCCCTGGCCCCCCTGGAATATCCCTTGGAGAATGAAGAGCCTGGCAAATCCAGCCTGACCTGTTTGCTACCTGCTTTTCTTGCCTCTAGGTCCACCTGCAAACCCAGCAGGAAGTGAAGATGCGCATGACGGGCATGGCCTTGCGTGTGATTCGCAACGATGGCTTCCTGGCCCTCTACAGTGGGCTTAGTGCCTCCCTCTGCCGGCAGGTGAGTTGTTGGGCCGCTGCAACGATTGCTTTACCCCTGTCTGTTCAGTCCTGCTCCTTTTGTCTGGCTCCCCATGCCAGCCTTTTGCTTCCGTCACGCTACCCGTGAGAGTTCTACAGCTTCTTCCAGCACCCTTCAAAGCGTATTCCACAGATTTAACACTGAGACTGTGTTTGGCTTCACGGACAGAGCTTTGTAAATTAGGTCGACTTGCAGTCTCTGAAACTGAGAGGCCATTTGGTCACAGTTAACGGCAAAAATCCCGCAGAATATTGTCAATAGAATATAAGGATCCAATAGCCTCTGCCCTCTGAGACTGTCAAGCAGGTTTTTAGACTAGGAATTTCTGAAAAGAGGCATGTGCTTGTAAGCTATGTCCTCCCCAAGACTTTGATGAGTCAGGCATCTTGTGCAGATGAGGAGAAGCTGAGAGAAGCGACAGCTTTTTGAGTTGTATCCTTCTTCCCTTTTAATATCTTGTTTATTTAGCAGTGCACTGACCCTCACAATGGCTCCCTCCACTCCCGGCACACTGGCACATGACTCTGCAAGGGAATTCTCAATCCTTGCAAACGGCTCTGTAATAAGGTTACATTGATTTCTGCAGTCACCATAAGCTCTGCTTGAATATCATTCTGCTTGCAGAATCTATGATTCCTGAATAGTTGGGTGTTAGGGTTGGCCTCTGCTATGGCAAGCAGGGTTCGGGGAAGAAGAGGGCTTCACTTGGGGTTGCACCTCTTGCATATATGGTGCCTGTTGCTTGGCGAAAAGGACACTGCTGCCATGGCTCTTAAGAGCACAAGCTCCATAATGCCAAGGCTGTGGCCATGCCAGCGCAGGGGCTGCGCCGTTGCCAAGCTGGTGCCGTGTCTGAACGGTGATTCTGATGAGCGATTGCCCTGTGCTGGGCAGGACCAGGGCCTGAGAGCTGCTGCCAACCTGCTCTGACTCTTTCTGCTTCTCCAGATGACGTACTCCCTCACCCGCTTTGCCATCTATGAGACTGTGCGGGACCACTTGAGCCAGGGTGCCCAGGGGCCAATGCCCTTCTACCAGAAGGTGCTGCTAGGTGCAGTAGGAGGTGAGCTGGGGCTTGGCAAGCGCAGGATGACGGGCCACGCCAGTGCAGGCTGCACAGTCCCCTTTCACCTGCTGTTCTCTGGTTGCAGGTTTCACCGGTGGGTTCGTGGGGACCCCAGCGGACATGGTGAATGTCAGGTCAGTGGTCTCCTTCCCCTTTCCCTATGGCTGTGCTTCAACCTTGCCCAGTTCAGCTCCCCGTGACCTGTTCACTTGACTCTTTACACCCCTACTGAATTCGGGGACATTCCATGGGGCTGGATAAGCCCACACAAGGACTTTCGCCAGTTCAGTGGTGTTTTCCCTCTTCGTGCCCCCTTAAATTGGCTCGGGTGGGCAGGGGGGGTTGGAGAGTCCCTGCAGCAGCATGCGGGGGGGAGGAGAGGGCTGATCATTTCACCATCAGAAATGCTTCTGCTGACAGAGAAATCTGCTTAGTGGGTTAGAGCATGGTGCTGAAAATGCCAAGGCTGCAGGTTTGATCCCAGCTGCATATTCCTGTATTGCAGGGAGCTGCATTAGATTATCCATGGGGTTCCTTCCAACTCGATAATGATGATGATGTACTATTTATACCCCTCCCATCTGGCTGGGTTCACCCAGCAACTCTGGGTGGCTCCCAACAGAATATTAAAAACACCAAACATTAAAAACTTCCCTTCAGATGTCTTCTAAAAGTCAGATAGTTGGTTATTTCCTTGACATCTGATGGGAGGGCATTCCACAGGGCGGGCACCACTACCAAGAAGGCCCTCTGCCTGGTTCCCTGTAACCTCACTTCTCGCAGGGAGGGAACCGCCAAAAGGCCCTCGGCGCTGGATCTCAGTGTCTGGGCTGAACGATGGGGTGGAGATGCTCCTTCAGGTATATGATCACAAAATTCTGAACAGCTACACAGAATTTAGCCCATTGTCTCTGCGGTTCGCCTTGCTCTGGGGCAAACTCAGCATCCTATGGGTGGGATGATTTGGGAAAGACTTTTGTTTCCCCATGAAAGTGTCCTTAACGCTGTGATGCTCTTCCCTCCACAGGATGCAGAATGACATGAAGCAGCCGGTGCATCTGAGGCGCAAGTGAGTGTCCAGATTGCAGAGGGGGGTTGTACAGGAGATGCACAAGTGCGGGAGAGGCAAATAATAGCATTAAGGAGGCGGACCCTGTGAAAGCCTTTATCCCTCCATAAAGGGTTGTATTGAAGCTGCATGGCCACAGAGGGGCAGCATGGATCCTCAAATTCCAATTGTTTGAAGCTCAAAGACACCTTTCTGAATCAGGACAGCACCCCCTGGCGACCAAAGCCCAGGGTTCTACGTCCCTACTAGATCTGGAAGAGTCTATAGTTGCAGCCTTCTGTCTGGTGTGGCCAGCAGAAGTAGCAGCTGCAGCAAGATGGGTTTAGGTGTCTAATATGGTCTCTCTTTGCTTTCTAGCTACTCGCATGCTCTGGATGGGTTGTATCGGGTGCTTCGTGAAGGTAAGGATTTGGTCAGCGCGCAGTGTGGCTAGTTTGAGCTTCTGAGAGGCCACAGGGAGCTCGCCCTGAATGAAAGAAATTGGCCTTGGGGAGAATCTGCTGCAGCCTCTGCCCCCTTTTCTATACGGAAGTGGGAGCTGTTAGGTTACAGGCCAGTCCCGGTGCCAGGAAGCTGGCAAAACCAGTGCCAGGAGAAGGGGCAACACCATCCAAGGCAAACTACCTGGAAGTAAAGCTGGTGGCAGGATGAGAGCCTGCAAAAGTTGCAGGTACAGCCTTTGTTTAGTGGCTCTTTGGGATCAGTGATGGGAGCCACTTGCAAGCTCCTCTTGAGTCTGGCAGCCGCTGGACGTTTGGAAGGGAGAGGGGTGAGTAAGCTGATGGGAAGTGCAGGGGAATATGGTGACCTGGAGTTCACACGGGTAGAATTCAGAGTTGACCACATACTTGGCTTCTAGAGCGTCACAGAGAACAAGCATATGGGGCCCAGGGAAAAGGGAGAGAGGAGACTAAAAGGGCTGTCCCTTTGTGTGTGTTAGAGGGGGGCAATGGGGGGAGAGGGAGATTGGCAAGTGGAGAAAATAAGACCCACCCTCCTGCCTTTAAAGTCCAGTGGAAGGATGAGGAATGGTAGCTTCCTGCTTCATGTTGCTCTGGAAATTGAGGAGAAAAGGCAAGGAGCAGAGTCTACAAGTCATGCAGCCTTCACTGGTTCAGATCCACTGTGGCTTGCCCCTAGGCAAGTGCGCATAGATTGGCAGCTGGGTTTCAAAAAGTGAAACTGTGCAAGAGAGAGAGACCCAGTCTGAGCGACTGCCCCCGTCCTCTGTCTCTGATTAGTTTCAGCAGTGTTCTCTCTTCCACAGGCATCTAATTGGAGATCTTATCTTCTCTGATGCTTTGATTTCTAACCACAGATTTATATTTTAATCTTCCGACCACAGATATTTTATTGTGATGGGGCCTCAGTATCTCTGCCCTATCAGGGCTTCTGATCGTCTGGCTTTGGCTAAATGAGGAGCTATTTCATAACCTTTTAAAACCAGCCTGTGCTAGAATACAGTGAAGTCTTTTATGGATTGGCTCTGCTTTCTAAGCACCTAGTAGATTATAACATCATTCCTGTATCTTTGGGAGCAATAGAGAATATCCATTCCTGTGCAGTGTCTTAGTGGCTGGGAGGCTGTGGTTTCTGAAGAGTTGACGAGCAGAAAAGCACTGCTGTTGGTAGACTGTGCAACCTGGTGAGCTCTACCCTGTATACCCCATGCTTTGAATCCCTTTTGTCTTTGCAGAGGGTGTGAAGAAATTGTTCTCGGGAGCTTCAATGGCAGCAAGTCGAGGGGCCCTGGTTACCGTTGGACAGGTAGTGATACAAAAAAGAGCCATAGTTGCTGGTGGATGTGCACCTAAATCCAGACCACATGTGTGCATATTCAGCTAGGCATATACCCACCACAATGCACACCAAGGCCATATCTATATGCCCACCTTTCACTCCAGGCATGAAATCGATTGACATGTTCTCTAGCCACCTGGGGAGGGAAAACAGGATTTTGCAGAAATCCTGTCCTGTTACAGTCAGATGTAATGGATGAGGCACCCGCTCTGCATGCAGGGTAAGATTTCTAGTCCATGCATGACTTCCCCACAAGAGCCAGTCTTCCCATAGGGAGGCTATAGGCAGCTGCATTCAGAAGGCAGCATGTATTTGCAAAACCTGCAGACAGCACTAGTAGCTTTTGACTCAAAATGTTAAAATGTGTGAAGGCTTCTTTTAGTCTCTGGGCCCAAGGTTAACAGGCTAGTTTGTAGGTTCCTTTGTACTGTCTCTCCTGTCTCTGGGGCTGCAAGGGGGTGGGGGTGAGAGGAGAGGTCAGGCTCTGTAGCAATTGTTTTCTCAAGGTGGGAGATTTGTGCAAAAGGGTGTAAAAGCACAAGTGACCCGGTGTAGGCTGGAGAATGAGATCCTATATTTCCCAGTCCACCTGTGTCCTCAGCATATTGGCTTAGGGCTTTTAAAGATGAGTTAGGCCAGGGGTGGGGAACCTGCAGCCCTCCAGATGCTATTGGACTCTCATCACCTCCAGCCAGCAAAGATAATAATAAGGGCTGGTAGTCTAGAGCAGTGTTTCCCAACCTTGGGCCTCCAGCTGTTTTTGAACTACAATTCCCATCATCCCTGACCACTGGTCTTGCTAGCTAGGGATGATGGGAGTTGTAGTCCAAAAACAGCTGGAGGCCCAAGGTTGGGAAACACTGGTCTAGAGAGCCCCAAATTCCCCCGGATTAGGCCTACAACTTCCTTGTCTCCCTGGCAGTACTGCTAGGACAGGAGATTTGTCCGAGAGGGCTGAGGATTAGTCACACTTTTGCCACTTGTCCTCCTGATACACTGCAGGGGCTGGTGTCACTGTCTTGCCTGAGCCCTTGTGGTTCAACAGAGAATGGACACTCCATTTCAGGGTCAGTCTGCTTGCTTGCTCATGAGTGCTGGGAGATTTGGGGCCAGTCTCACAACTTTCTGCTTCTCTGCAGCTCTCCTGCTACGACCAGGCTAAGCAGTTGGTTCTTGGGACCGGTTTCCTCTCTGACAATATTCTCACCCATTTCTTGGCCAGCTTTATTGCTGTAAGTGGATATCTGGGTGTGGGTGCAAAGCCAAGGATTTTAATTTTTTTTGGGGTGTGTATTCATTGGGGTTAGAGCTGTGATGCTTGTTCCACCTTCTTGGGAGATGGAGGTCCAAAGTCGAAGTCCATGGAGCTACCAAGAATGGATTGTTATGAAGGTCCTAGTCCTTCCCTGCAAAGACAGCATTTCAAACCCAGGAAGCTCATCATTTAAAGTTGGATTGTCTGGCAATTGAGCCATAAGAGTTATCTCATAGCTGGGCAGTAAACCAGACCTGCACAAGTGGTGACACTCCAAGATAAACACAATGTTTGGCCTGCCTGAGATTGTAAAAATATGGGGGAGGGTGGTGGGTGGTGGTGGTGGTGAAGTATCTACCATACTTGACTGGGGCTTGTTTTGGGCTTGGTGGGGAGCATACACTGTTTAAGCCTGTACTAGGCTCATGACTCCTTTGTAGCTCCTTTGTAAAGCTATTACATTACTGAGCATCTACTTGGACCCAGTAGTTAGTCTACTGGGTCCTGTTTGGAATTAATAAGACCATCAGCCTCTGGATTGAGGACTAATGGAGAGGGCAAGGTTTGACAAAGGGGAAAAGGTAAAAAGGAAGGCAGGGCTAATAGCAGGCACTGCAGTGTAGATGAGGCTGTTGTGATTCTGAAACGGTTTTGCCCAAGAAGTTGGTTTTATAGAAGGCTTTGGAAGGTTGGTGAGAAAGAGAATTAGCTGGATAGAGGGATGGGGTTCTTTCAGGTCTGGGGCACTATGAAGGAGGCGCTTCAGGGAACTATATATTCCAGTGCAGATCATGCAAGATCATTTTGTGGCCATTCATTCTGCTCCATGGCTTAAAAACACAGCACGCGCCACACACTAATTTAAGGTAACTGTTTGGTAAACCAGTGGTCTGCAAGTAGAGATAAATGTCTTGCCACTCCCCTGCTTCATCACTGGATTTCTACTTTTAACACAGCAGTGGGGTGAGATATCGCCCCTTCCTCCAGCTACCACTGAGCAGTGTGCCAACTGATAACTAGCTTATCATGTGGGCATGCTTCTGGTGACATTCACGCCGTGCCCTGTAACCCAGGATTTCAAAAAGGCTCTGCTGCCATCACACACACCCTCCCTTTTCATTGCAGGGAGGATGTGCCACATTCCTGTGTCAGCCCTTGGATGTGCTGAAGACACGCCTTATGAACTCCCAGGGGGAGTATCGGGTGAGTGATCTGATCCCTGTCAACGGCTGTCCCGATTTCCAGGCTCTTGATTCATTGGTTGCTTGAACTAAGCATCATCCTATAGATACCACTGGCCTTCTGGTCAGCTTTCTGTTTTTTCTTTTGCTGCTGCTTGATGCCATGCCCCTGAGCATCATTCTGGCTGCTGCATCTCTTCATCAGTTTGTGACTGGCAGAGACTGAGCCTTGTAAGGAGAGGAATGGGATCTGTACAGGGGGCTGCCTGGGCATGGGCTGACTTCTTTCTCATTCTCTCTCAGGGTGTCGTGCACTGTGCAATGGAGACAGCCAAGCTCGGGCCACTGGCATTTTATAAGGTAATGCAGATGCAGCAGAAGCGTTGATGGGTGATTGCACCAAGTAGACCAGGCACGCAATGCAGACAGCACAACTCCTAGCCCTTCCTAGTCCTGCATTCCTGCCCTTTTGGTCCCCAGCCACTGTGCTTCTCCAGTTTGCCTCCCTATTCCCAAGATGGCTCCACTGCCTCCATTGCATCCCTTCCCCTGCCCAAGTGCTGCAGCTGCATGCCAGGCTACCTGGCCTTTAGGTGATGCCAGGTGAGTGAAAAAGCCTCATGTGGCTCCAGATACTGGAGTAGACGCATGGGATCAAAATCTGGGCTTCTCTCCACTGGGACCCTTTGCCAGCTGCCTCTTTTTCAAGCCCCACCTTCCCTCCTTGGTGGCAGCTTGCGGCCATGATTCCAGGATTGACAGAAGCTGACCATAACCAATTTCCTCTTCTAGGGCCTTGTTCCTGCTGGCGTCCGCTTGGTCCCTCATACGGTGCTCACCTTTATTTTCCTGGAGCAGCTGCGCAAAAACTTTGGGATCAAAGTGTTGGCCTGAGGGAAAAGAGGGCCTGCCTTAGTCAGAGGCATAAACCTGGGGGACCGGGGGCGGGGAGGGCTTGGACACTACAACCCCCACAGTGCCCGGGTATCACACACTATTGCTTTGCCAAGGTGAGGCATTCTTAACAGTGCCCTTTTTAGCGCTGCGGCACCAGCCGAACTCTCGCCGAATTCCCCCTTTCAGTGCCTGACAGTCTCTCACAGCTGCTAGCCAACCCTTTGGCATTGCTTGGTGCCTGATGGTATGACAGACAGCCAATCAGAACTCTCTCCTTTAGTGCCCAGTAGCAGTGAGCGGCCAACCTCTCCCCACAATGCCTTTCTCCTATGCCCAGCAGTTCACTGGAGCCTCCATTCCTTGCCGTTAGCAGCAGCACCACAATACTGTCTGACCCCACAGCATCTCTTCTTAACGCCCAACAGCCCCACGAATGCCCTCGTCTTGCCCGTCGGCATTGCAACATTTGCTACCACTCGCTACGGGATCCCTGCAAGACTGAAGTTGCTCCTCTGCTGTGCCATGGGCAGTAACTTGCCTCTTCCGCAATACCACCATCTTTCTCTGTCCTCCCAGTCTCCTTTGTTGTTTCTTGGGGGGGCGGGGTGGGGGGAGTTGGGTGCCACGGTCTCCCAGCTCCCAGTCACCTTGCCACGCTGAGCACTGCTTTCTCCCCTGCTCTTCTGGAGCAGAAGTGCGTTTCCATGTGGGGAGGTAGAAACTGAATAATAATAATAATGTTCTCTGTCCATTTTTAAATGTTTACGAGTGAACTGGAGAGGGGTTCTATTAGTTAATGGTGGGGCTGCAGATAGCAGTACACCTGGCGGGCACCTTTTCCTTCAGCGTCCCAGATTTTTAAATGTTTCTAGGAACACAAGGTTTCCCTCACTGCGTCCGGCCTCCTTCCTTTTTCCTACCTCAGCCTCCTCTTAACCCTCAGGTCTACTATGTGAGGCAGGGATGGCCCCTTGTATTTACTGTGACTGGTGGTAGTGGTAGCATAGGGCAAGCAACACCACAGTCTACGGCCGGCCTAGCAAGCCTTGCCTCCTTCATTTTGCTTCTCGCTTTAACCTTGTTCAGCCAAAGCCTCCTGAAACCAAAGGGCCTCCTGGGGGAGGGGCACTAATGAGAGCAGAGAATAGGTTTCTGAGGTATTCCTCTAACTAGCAGGAGCCAAGTTAGCTCAGCCTGGGGGAGAGAACGTTTGAATCCCTTGTGACACCTCCTTCGCTTCTCATGTACCCCAAGTGAGCAGGCCTCTTGGCATGTGATGGTGGAAGGGTGGTGGGGCTGTCGTTAAGTCGGCAAGGCCTTCACTGAGGATCTGGGACGGGGAGAACATGGTCCGTATTTTGACCCATGGCATGGGCTAAGGTTGCAGGGCAGGGGGAGGCCCTCTGTTTACTAGGTTTACTCTAGAGTAGGTGCCACAGATAGACATTGTGTGCCTCTTAAGCTGCCAAACTTTCCCTACTCCCTGCCCGATTTATCCTCTGGCATGGCAGTTCCTCTGAGCCTCTTGGCAGCTTTGGAGGGAGTCTAGACGGCTGTGAAATCTTTCCACGTTGCCTTGCTTTTTCTGTGATGTTGTCAAGGCCCCGTTCTGTAGCACTGATTTTTTTTTTTTTAATGCCTCTGGATCCGGCCCACGCCTAATGAAGTGATTGTCGTATCGGCCATTTGTCCCTTGTTTCTGCTGGCCTTTGTTTTGCCAGCATGTGGTGCCCCCATCAGTGGTCACCGCCCCCCCCCCCCGGGTGTGAAGCGTCATTCCAGAGGGTAATGACTCTGCGGGGTCGAAGAGCCAGAGCAACTAAATCAGCACTTTTGTAATCATGACAATAAAGTAATTGTGAAAAGCAGGTGTTGCTCGTTTCTGAAGCGCCAGTCCCTTTCAACATGTGTCATATGACTTCGGATTTACATCCTCCAAGTTCGCTCTGTTGGGAAAATGACTGAGAAGGCTAAACGGTTTTGTACAGTGCTGTTATTTAAAATGTCCCTCAAATGTGGCATATTGAACCATTTTTAGTTAACAGTTTCCAGAGAGAGAGACGTATTCTCATTTTCAACAGGTGCCAACCTAGCATGGTTGAGTGAGCAGGGCTAGTCCATGTCGCAGCAAGTTGCTTCTGTTGCCAGACTTTAAGGAATTTGATGTCCAAATTGTGTAGATCCACTTTCTCCTATGCAGTATCTTGCTGTGGTACAAAGTGCAGTGGGAAGCTACAGGACTTAAGCCTGAGTCCCTTTATTGTATGAGGCAAATGGTACTATAAACCCACATAGGGGAATTGACCAGTGTTAGAGCCTCCGCCTTACATACAGAAGGTCCCAGGTTCAGTCCCTGGAATTGGCAGGATTTCAGTGGGCAGCCCTGTTCTGTCTCAAACAGAGCATGAGGAAGCGGTGTCTCAAACACAGGTGTTGTCCCTACGCTATGGCTGCCAACATTTACCCCATACTGTGTGGCTTGCATGAGAGGTGCGTCTGGACAAGGCGCTAATTGGGCTGTAGAAGAAGGCCAAGGGAATGCAAATTCCTCATCTTAACAAAGCTTAATTAGGTCTGGCAATAGCAGCGCTTTGTTCCCAACCCTGCTCTTTGAGCCGCATTCCAGTATCCCCAGGTAAGAACAACCTATGGACTTCTTAAGTGGCTGAGGCACATAGCGACAAAAAGACTGGAAGTTGTAGTGCTGTGGTCGGCAACGGGTGGCTCTGTGCCATATATCGCGCGGGTTGCGCTGTGGTCTAAGCCACCGAGCCTCTTGAACTTTCCAACCTAGCAGTTCGAAAGCACACCAGCGCAAGTAGATAAATAGGTACTGCTGTGGCAGGAAGGTAAACAACATTACTATGTGCCCTTGCTTCTGTCATGGTGTTCAGTTGTGCCAGAAGCGGTTTAGTCATGCTGGCCACATGACCCAGAAAGCTGAAGTGGAGAAACACCAGCTCCCTTGTCCTGAAGCGAGATGAGCACCGCAGCCCATAGTCTCCTTTGACTGGACTTAACCATCCAGAGGTCCTTTACCTTTACCTTTTTACTGCAATTCTCCCATCATCCTTGACCATTTTGTCATGCAGGCTGTGGCAGCTGGGAGTTGGGAGTCTAACAACATCTACAGAGCCTCAAGTTCTTCACCCCTGGGGATCTGACTTGCACCCCTTTTAAGACACATTAGATCCCTATGTCTTAGTGTGATTCTGGGGGCCAGCTGCTGTTGGTTGGCACTTATCCTCTGCTCCTTTCCCCAATTTATTTAGCCTCTCCAAGTAGGATGCAGATTGGATACTGAAAGCTGCACTGTTCTGCACAGCACAGAGAGCTTACTGCCCGCAGAGGCAAGTGCGCTGCTCTTCCTTTCTCCCCAGCTTGATGCATTCAGTCCTAGGTTGCTGCATGATGCATAAAGCACTGGAGCTGTGGAGATGGCTCCAGGCACTGTTGGCACTCAGCAGATGGAGCTTGGGTGCCGACTGTGCTCTCCCTAGCCCCAATTAGTGATGGAGAGGAGATAAGCATATGTGACTCCTGTCTCCTCTCTCACCCCTTCCAGCGCGTTGCCAGGATAACCTGGGTCTCGCTGACCTGTGCTGCAGCAGGACAGAGGGAGGTATCACACATTGCATTTGTTTAGAGGCATGTCCTGACGGTGCTTTAAATGCATGCCAAAAAAATGTAGCTCTAGCAAATGCCTGTTTGGCTATGCTTGTCAGGGAGCTAGGATTGAACATAATACAACTGCCTTGTTGGTCGCCAGCCAGACAATTTTGGGATGTCTACAGGTGGGGCATGAGCACAATAGCCCTCTCTTGCTGCTGTTCTCCAGCTGCTGGTTTTTAGAAGTGTGCTGCCTCTGGTCCTGGAAATAGTATTCGTCCACCATGGCAGGTAATTGTTTGATTTGCTGCTGTGTGTGTAAAATTGACTACAGAACACTAAAGAAGATGTGGTCAGTCAGTCTTTTTTATGAATATATGCAACATTGTTCAGAGATGCCAAGAACCTAAGCCGCATGGTGAGGTCCAGCAACTGCACCCCTGTCAATTCACAAAATACATGCCAGGGTATCTGGATGTTTCCTACGAAGGACGCTGGTTTTTCCGAGGATGGAGCAAGGACTGCACAATATCCTGGCTTAGCAGGTGGGGTCAGGCCAGGAGGAAGCTGGCAAATGCCTCTAACTTCTTGCCATTCAAAACAACTGCCAAATGAGTGTGGAGAGAGCTACAAAACACTGAACAGAACTGCACAATCCCTGATCTGAGTAGTGTCTTGGCTTTGCACATTATTTCTCCTATTTGTGTGTCTCTCTGGCAAACCTAGGCACTGGGATCAGGTATCCAGCTTCTAGTATTCGTTAGGCTTGACTTAATGGTCATAGTGGTGTAACTTTGCTTAGCCATGGAAGAAACAGCACAAATGACAAATGTCAGCTGGGGCAGTGGCAAGGGGTGTGTGTAATTTAGTTCAACCAACATGTACCTCAAACTCAGCCCCTGTTCTGAGTTGGTGCTTACTCCACAACTAAAAGGGTAGCCAGACTTGCTTTCACCACTGCTACTGCTTCCACTTGACTAGAGTAGTTTGGTTTAGGTAGCATAAGGAGCCCTGGGTAGTATAAGCAAGGGTACCTGGCAGGGGGGCCAACATGAATAAAATATTGGGGGGGGGGAGCTGGTAAGCCCTGCCCCCCATAATCACATGATGGCAATGCCCACCACCTTTTGGAGGGCCTAGCTCCCTCAAATATTTTTTGGGGGGAAGAACCTCAGCTCCTACAAATTGGCTCCTAATGGTACCTGGGACTGAAGTTGTTCAGCACTGGTGCTTATGAACCCTCAGGGTTAGTTTATGCATTGACACAGGATCAAGCTGTGAAGTTTTCCCTGCAGAGGCTGTAGCACAGGCTTCCTCAAACTCAGCCCTTCAGTTGTTTTTGGCCTGCAGCTCCCATGATCCCTAGCTAGCATGACCAGTGGTCAAGGATGCTGGGAATTGTAGTCTCAAAACATCTGGAGGGCCAAGTTTGAGGAAGCCTGCTGTAGCACATCATGCTGCATATAATTTCAGTGCTCCCTCCTGAAACATTTCCCTTCAGTGCATTCTCCTTGTTCACATGACAAATGTGTATGCAAAATGATATTTCTAAAGATGCAGCATGTTTCAATGTATAATACACATTCCGGTGTGATGCCTGCTGCCATGTGGTTAGAATGTCAGCCTGGGACTGGGCAGACCAGTTCGAAACTCCATCAGCCATGCTCCTCACTAGGTGACCTTTAGCCAGTCATCCTCTTTTGACCTATCCTAACCCACAGGGTTGCTAGAAGGATAAAATGGGGGGGGGGGACAGGACTGTTTGCTCCATCTGGAAAGTCTTGGAAGAAAGGTGAGATATTAACCCCATTTGATGATGTTGTTTTTTACAATCAAGCAGTATATAAAGTTGATCAAATAAATAAATAAAATGCAATAGACAAAAACTTCAGACTACATACCACAAAACGAGCCTCCGGGTAATGTAATAAAATTTTAACTGACATTTTGTAAATGTTTTCTTTCGTCTGGGATAATGAGACAAGTGTTCAAAGTGATAGATGAAAACACAGCTGTTGTTGTTGTCCTTTTGCTGCTATATTTCTTACTTTTTTTTTGCCAGGTTTCCCCCCCATAGTGGCTCCCGCAGCAGATATAAGTATTCTGGAAGCCTTCCTGAGAGCACCAAGCCAGGCAGCGTGATGCTATTTCTGGATTCTCATTGGCTCTTAGCTGGCCCCCTAACACAGTGGGGAGGAGAGAATGGGAGAGATGTCACCGGCCAGCTACTGTTAATTGCATGGTAGGAGCCAGCCATGTTCTTTTGAGTGCAGAACGAGCCGTCAGCTTGAACAATAATGGTTGGGAGCTTCAGCATCTCACACTTGTTCAGGATGTTGAAATAGTTGCCAGGAGCTTTTGTTTGTTTGTAGAGATTTGTAGAACTACAAAAAGCGTAGAGAAAGAGAATAGAAATGTGTCTGGTTCAAATGGTGCAGTGGGTAAGACGGTGAATTTCTGCACCCTTCCACTGGTCCAGCCACCTGCCTGTCACCATTTAGCACTAAGAGTACCATCACCACTTTGCGGCTGCAACAAAAGGGTCCATGGCACTCCTACAGGGATGTCCTCAGGGCCCTTCCACAGAGCAAGGCATATGGGGAGAGGGGGCCACAGAGAATGCCTACACCTCCACATTGCTCTGGCAAATACAGCTTATCAAGCAGGAAACTGTTAAAACTTTAAATAGAGTTTCTTCTGTTTGTCACAACTGTGACAAAGAAGCAGTGGGAGCAGGCACTCTTTAAGATCACCACAACCACTATGCCTTGCTGTGGAACAACTCTGCGGTCCCAGTTTGTTTTATTGTAATTGGATTCAGCAGCTTTACAGTTGCAGCTTGCTATTTAATGTATTGCAAACTGCTTTGTGAGAAGATTGTTCTATTTATTTATTTTTTATAAATATTTTTTATTGAGTTTCTTTTCTTAAGGTCGTAGACACAAGATTGAAGTAAGAGAATACAAGAAACAAAAACAAAAAAATGATAAAAAGATCATTACAATCCAATTTTCAATAGTTTTTCCAATATTCCAAATGGACTTCCCCGCATCCTCCAGACTCTGCGTTCTTTGCAATAAAAGTTTCAGCAATTTGTTACCTTGTTTCTTAACTTACTGTATCTTTCAATTATTATGTTTCTAAATTCACAATATTATGTCCCAACTTTGTACATTTAAAGTTAACATAATAAAATTGTTTCATATTACCACCTCTTTTTTCTTGTCTTAATTTTCAGTTTACCTAATCAAGTTGCTAAAGCAAAAAATTTCCTGATCGTGCGTATTACTTAACATTCGTACAACTTATAATGTTTTTGCAAATAGTCCTTAAATTTTTTCCAGTCCTCTTCCATTGTTTCCTCGCCCAAATCTCGGATTCTGCCAGTCATCTCAGCCAGTTCCATGTAGTCCATCAACTGCGTCTGCCACTCCTCCAGCGTGGGTAAATCTTGAGTCTTCCAGTGCTTTGCAATAAGAATTCTTGCTGCTGTAGTAGCGTACATAAACAAAGTTCTATCCTTCTTTAACACCTTCTGGTCCACCATGCCCAATAGGAAGGCCTCTGGTTTCTTGGGAAAGGTATACCTAAATACCTTTTTTAACTCGTTGTAAATCATTTCCCAGAAGGCCTTCACTTTTGGGCAGGTCCACCAAAGATGAAAAAATGTCCCTTCTGCCTCCTTACATTTCCAACATTTATTATCAGACAAGTGGTATATCTTAGCTAACTTGACTGGGGTCATGTACCACCGGTATAGCATTTTCATAATGTTTTCTTTCAAGGCATTACATGCCGTAAACTTTATACCGGTGTTCCATAACCTTTCCCAGTCTTCAAACATAATGTTGTGTCCAATATCCTGTGCCCATTTTATCATGGCAGATTTAACTGTCTCATCCTGTGTATTCCATTTAAGCATCAAGTTATACATTTTCGAAAGTGTCTTAGTTTTTGATTCTAACAATTCCGTCTCTAATTTCGATTTTTCCACCTGGAAGCCAACTTTTTTGTCCATTTAAAAAACCTCTTGGATTTGAGCATAATGTAGCCAATCCCGCACCTTATTTTTTAGTTTGTCTTGGCTCTGCAACCTCCATTTGTCTCCAACTTTTTCAATTATTTCCCAATATTTTGGCCAGTAGGCCTCCATGTTAGGTCTTTTCCTAGCCTTGGCCTCCATCGGTGAAAGCCATCTCGGGGTCTTGCCCTCCAGTAAGTCTTTATATTTCGACCAAACCGCAAAGATTGCTCTTCTGACAATATGGTTTTTAAATAATTTATGAACTTTGACCTTGTCGTACCACAGGTAAGCATGCCAACCAAAAGCATTGTCAAACCCTTCCAGATCCAGGACATCAGTGTTCTCCAACAGAAACCAATCCTTCAGCCAGCAAAAGGCTGCAGATTCATAATACAACCTCAGGTCCGGCAGGGCAAACCCCCCTCTTTCTTTCGAATCAGTTAATATTTTAAACTTTATTCGGGGCTTTTTGCCCTGCCAGACAAACTTAGATATATCCTTCTGCCACTTTCCAAAACATTCCACTCTGTCCACGATCTGTAGGGTTTGAAACAAAAATAACATTTTCGGCAATACATTCATCTTTATAGCTGCAATTCTGCCCAACAAGGAAAGTTTCAACTTTGACCAAGTTTCCAAATCCTTCTTAATTTCCGACCAACATTTTTCATAATTGTCTTTAAATAAATTCAAATTTTTTACAGTCAAATGAACCCCTAGGTATTTCACTTTTTTGACAACACTTAGTTCTGTTTCTTTCTGAAACCCCTCTTCTTCTGTAGGTGTCAAGTTTTTGGCCAAAACCTTGGTCTTTTGCTTGTTCAGCTTAAATCCCGCCACCCGACCAAATTCATGGATCAGTTCTAAAACTCTTTTTGTACTAGATACTGGCTCCTGTAGTGTTAAGACTAAATCATCTGCAAAAACTTTCAATTTATATTGTTTCACTCCGACCTCTATTCCTTGTACCGACCGGTCCTCCCTGATCATGTTCAATAGCACCTCCAGGACTGAGATAAATAAAAGAGGAGATAGCGGGCACCCCTGTCGTGTCCCTTTTTCTGTGAGAAGATTGTTCTAAAAGGGGGCATTTTTAAAAACCTTGGTCTTCTCTATGTGAGCCTGTCCATCGGTTAAGATAGTGTTTGGATACATTTCTCTGGAGATCTTCCAAAGCCTTTGGATAATGATGGCTGTCAGACAAGGGGCCTTTTCTGTGGCGGCGGCAGAAGAATGGATTTCCCTTCCTAGATGTGTTCAGCTGGTACCCATGTTCCTATATTTTGGCTCCATGCAAAGACTGTCTTATTCTCCTGTTTGATGGTTCTTAACTTAAGGTTACCAGACATCCCCGTTTCCCGGGGACAGTCCCTGGATTTACAAATCAGTCCTCATACAAAATTCATTGAAGTTGAAAAGTGTCCCCGGATTCATTGAAAAAAATCTGGTTACCTTATCTTAACTCCCCCTTTGACATTTATTGATTGCTGTTTTATAACCTCTGCCCCTGGATGGCTTCTCAGTCACTTTATTCCTGACATGTCATTGCTGTCCTATTATTGTTTTATATTGCGTGGTATACTATTGGTTAACTGCCTTGAGGCAAATGCAAAAGGCAAAGATATAAAACCATAAAATAAAACAAGAGGCAAATAACGTAATTCTGTTTCCCAGACTGCTAAGACCCACTGTTGTCCAGTGAGAAAAGTGTAACTTTCAGGACAATAAAAAAGTGCCTCCTAAATAATTGATGGCGTTAATTTCCACCTGGTTATGTTGATGGCCACTAGCTCAGACAGCTTGGGGGGGGGGATAAGATAAATTATTGGAAAGCAGATTGAGAATTAGACAAATTAAGAATTAACAAAATTACTGGAAGTTATGTTGGCAGCTGAAGCAGAAAAGTCCCACAGGTACCTTCCTCCCTCGTCAGCAGCAACAGCAGCAATATCAAATAAATTACAATTTGCTGCCCTTTCATGACACTCAAAATCAGTTTCCTGAGATGGCCCACCTCACTGTGCTTAATGGCAAGGTCTACATGAATAATTGCTAAAATTGAACTTGCATGTTCAAAGGCTGTGAGCAAACAATAGTAAATGGCTGTCTCCAACCTGCCCTGCTTCTGAGCTGACCACCGTTGGAAACAGAGCGCTTCAACTTGATGCAAGGCAATTCTTGTGGCTTCGGATATCGATACGTAATAAACTTAGCCAAGCCTGCCCTACCTACGTAACTAACCCACTCAGTGGAGGAGGGTCTTGATTTCCCCCTTCAGTACAACTCTCAGGCTCTTGGGAGATGCTGTTGTGTAATTCCCAGAGGCAGAAGGGGGGGGGGAGCCCCTTCAAATGCTGGGTTTGTCATATGCTAAGAGTAGCAGCAGCATGAAATTTACAGGCTAGAAGAGCATACAGCTGCAGGGCCAGGAGAATGTCTGGCATTTGTGTCCATCCGTATCCCAGGCAAAGAGGCACCCAGCGGTCCGATTAATGAGCACACAGCAGGGTTCCTTGGCCCGACACTGCCATTGTGAAAGGAAAGCTACCACTTAATATGTGTGTGTGTCGGGCGAGACAGGGAGAAGAGGAGGGGGCCCGGGACACAATGGAGCAGAAGCTCACATTGCCAGAAGGAACAGTCCCAGTGGAAGCGAATTGAGAATCATTGAACCTTGGGCCAGCCCCTCGGTAAACAGGCCTGTGTTTGGCAGCACAGATGAGCGTGAGGAAGCAGGCCGAGCTTCTGTGGGGCCTAGCGGTGGGGTGGCCCTCAAAGATAAGAAGCAAGCGCAGCAGCAGCAAGGAACAGCAATATTTGAAAGCATCAGACTGTATCCACCTAAGTTTTGCTCACTTTGTAGACCCACTGAAATGAGTGGGCTTAAGTTAGTCATGCCCATTGGTTTCAACAGGCCTACTCTGAGCACGAGTAACATTGGATGCAACCCATGGCATATTAAGCGGCTACAGTGTGTGTTAGAGATCAACATCATCTCCCCTGTTCCCCAAATTAATCAGTAGAGCTGTCAGAAAGCGATAGTTCTTGGTCGTGGGGCTCTTGTAGGGCTTACCATCATAAAGCCCGGAGAGATGTCTTGGCTATTTGCTGGCGGCACCAAATTTGACGAGAAATAAATTACAACATGACATTTTCCTCGAGTTTGTATCCAGTGGCAGCCTTCCAGGAGAAATGATTATGGCTTTCCTTCTGAAGCAAGAACAATTAGAAACTAAAGCAGACGGTCCTTAGCTGAGATGAATGGGCATAAACTAACCAAGGTTGGAAAAAATACTTGATGTCCCGTTGATTTTGACACGAGAGTTACAGTGCAATGCTATGCCTGTCTATTCAGAGTTAAGTTCTGCTTGCTCAATGGGGATTATTCCCTAGTAGAGGATGAAAAACTTGTGGCCCTTTATATGTTTTGGGGCCACTTCTCCCATCAGCAGAGGGAATGATTTACTTAATAGTTATTCGGATATTGCATATACCACTTAATGTTTTCAGCAACAACCCATGAGCAGTTTACAGAAATTACAGAGTGGAATTCAGCATTGCACTAATACAATTGTTCCTTCAGTGCAACCATTTTTGCTTGCCAGATGGAACAATCTCTCCTCTCCTTCCCCTGCATGCTGTTCTGGGGGGTCTCCCAGCCCCACAGAGTATATCTGGGGGTGGAGCAGGGGAAAGCCCCATTGTGCAAGCGTAAGTCCTTGTGCTGGCTTCCCCTGACATGCTAAAAAAAACCAAACCAAAATGCAATAACTATAATAGATGTCAAATAAATATCAGAATGCAATAAATACGTTTTTTAAACCATCATTTAAAACAGCAAGTTGCAACTGAGCGCAATAGCATTCTCAAACAGACCTGTGTAACCAGCTGATAGCTTGGGAAGCCTTTGAAGCATCCAGCAGACGGAGCTTCTCAGATCTTTTTTGGGCGAGTGTTCCAGACGGTTGGTGCTATAACTGAAAAGGCCCATTTCTGAGAGTTTTCCAGATGGTACGGCCAGCACGGTCTCCTCTGATGAGCATAAAGTTTGATTTGGCCTATAGCAGGGAATGCAGTCTGCTCGGTACCATCATCCCAAGTTGGTTGGGTCTTTATATGTCCATAATAAAACTTGGAACTTAACTCAGTGGCAAATAGATGGCAGCTGCAGATCCTTAAGAACCAGTGTCATACGTGGCCCAGCTAGATGTAGTCAGTAGTCACAGCATTCTGCACTAGCTGCAGCTTCCAAACCAACCAATAGAGTTTAATATTTAATGTGCCTAATATGGTGGGGTAGGAATGTTAAGGCAGGGCTTTACTTCTCAGCAATGACTGGTGGCTTTTGTTTATCAATTGCAAGTGGTCCTTAGAATAACTTTTTTAAAGTATTCTGTTGGGGTCTTTTAGCATGCTAGTCAAGTATTTGCATTTCAATGATTGCTTAGTAGATTGGATAAAAAGCGAGAACATTAATCAGCTAACGATCTTTAATCAGTTGGCAGTCCAGCTTCTACCCCACTTGCACGTGAACAGGTCAATAGGTCATCCCGCGCAATGTTTGCTGTCACTGGAATTGAGCACATCAACGCTGCCCTGCTGCCAACTGGCGAGCAATGGAATTGGGCAGCTATGAGGGGTGTGGTCGTGCTGCTTAGCTCATTGGACTGTCCTACAACCGAAGCTCCTGCTCACCATGGGGAATGCAATGACTTGACCATCTGAGTAGGAAAAGTATAACTGAGGCAAATCACTGCTGCTACAGTTTTCGAGTCTTAAAACTGCTTTGACTTAGAATAGCGGCAGGGAGGTATTTTAATGGCCCTCCAGATGCTGCTGGACTCCCTACTCTCATCAGTCCGAGCCAGCATGGTCAATAGCCCTGGATGATGTAGTCGAGCAACATCTAGAGAACCAAAGCCTGGCCACCCCTGCCTTAGACTGTCCTAGCAAGGTGCGCTTGAAGTTGGGGAACAAGCAATAGTGGAGGGCATAGCGGGTCTTTGCTAGAGCAAATTCAGTGTCCTCCAGTAGGTGAAAGGAGCATGGAAGGAAATGCTTGCTAGCCAGGTTCTCTCCTGACGTCACTTGGGAACCATGGAAGCTGCCTTACACCAAGGCAGATGATTGTTTTTGCACAGGCAGCATCCTAAGGGTTTCACACTGGAGGTGTTCCCAGTCCTACCTGGGAAAGCTGGGGGTGGGACCTGAGACCTTCTGCATGCAAGCAGATGCTGTACCAATGAGCTACAGCCCATCCCCAAGCAAGAACCAACAATATATGGCAAACATGGGGCAGGTGAGCAAAGCAGATGAACTCAAAACCTAGGCGAGTTGGGGTAGCTTTCAGCCCCGTTTCACAGCATGCTTTTTTGTTTGCTGGAGAATGTGAGGTGCTCCCAGAGGCCTCCGACCCCATTCCCTGACCAAGTTTACTTCACCCAGTTTGGCCTCTGTGAATCTTTGTTCTGCTCCTGCTCTGTGCCCCTCTTCCCTCCCTCTCTGCCGCAGTCACTTCCGATGTCCCGAGACACCCCAGCTGCGGGAACCATTCTTAGCCTTTCCGTTCACCCAGAGGAGCAGCTGAGCCCTTTGTTGGGGCCGGGGGTGGCTTTAATTTCTCTTCCACTCTTTTGAGCAAACAAAAGTGCCAGAGGAACATCTCCTTGGAAGCTGGAGCCCTGTTTAATTTGCAATGATCATGGGCTTGGAGTGGCCCAAACTTAGTTCCAGGGCAAGCAAAACAAAAGGTTTCCTTTTTATCACAGCTTTCTGCTACAGAACAGAATCTCTGAGATTTTTTAAAAAGGCAATTTGGCATTCTTAGGCATGTTAACTGTCGTACTTAATGTCTATTTTATTTATTATTGATTAATTGATGGCATTGATATACCACCCTTCTTCCAAAAATATTGATGTAAAAAAAACCCACAGGGTTTGGCTTTTGCTGCCCAACTCCACATGGGACTCTGAGTCCCCTAAGTCCATGATCGGTCACAGAAGAATGGATGGAGGCAGGATTCAGTGGAAAGCAAAATTTAATTTTCTTGGCCCCGCATCACCATCACACTTTGCATAAGCAACTGCAATATAATTACCATCTGATTAAAAGGATTAAGACAAAACAGGTGACGTTGAGCAGCACCGCGATCTGGTTAGCCGTGAGGTCAGAGTGCTGTCCGAAAGCAGCCTTTGAAGCATAGGGTTTGATGGCATCCACTGTGCTTTCTGCATCAGTCCAATTTGGAGAGAGGTCAGAAGCAGCAGGAGCTAGTGTGTTGTTGTTTTCTAAAGTGCTATCCCTTTCTGCTTAGAAAATTCTTGTGTGCAGAACTTAGCCTCCCCTCCCCCACTCCCCATACACACTCACTCACTAATGAGCCCCAGCTATTCATCGCTATGATGCACCAAGCATGTGTTCTCTCCCCCAGCTCCCAGTATGATGGCTCAGCTGGTCTCCAGGGGAAGCTAAGTAACTCAGAGGCTGTCCTCACACAAAAACATTATCACTCTCTGGACACATAGCAGACACCTCTGCCCTTTGCTGCCGTCCTCTAGGAAGCCAAACTCTCTTCCTAGACCTTTCCCCTGCATGTCTTCCTGAGCAACGAGGCAGGTGTCCCCGAATCCCAACTCAGTGCTCATTTGCTACCAAGATGTAGCACAGTATCTAACAGCCTATCGGCTGACTTAGCACAGCAGTAAATGCATTTCCCTTTCCCCCAGAGGCTGGTGGAAAAGGGCAGCATATTGAGAGATCCTTCTTAAAAGGAATTAACAGGCACCCTTTCACTGGGCAGGGGGTGATGCGAGGAGGGCACAGCTCAGATCTAGGACCACATTTCCCAAGCTGGTGTCAACACACTCATTACCTAACTCCCCAGCCATACAAGGGATTTGTGGTCTCTATTACTGCGGCTAATGTGATAAGCTCCCTTTCTTTTGACAGGCTCATCAGCAATAACCAGTTCAGAGCATGATTGTAATGGCCCTATCCAATTACCGAGGGTCAGTCACTAAAAAATGGCACTGGGGGACTAAGTGGTGTTTCTTTAAAGTGTTGTTAAAGGCGAGCATTTGGAAAAAGCTTGCACAGACAATTTTTTTAAAAAACTGGTGCTTGATTACTTGCTCTGTAGTATCTCTTAGAAGGGCCTACTTGCAGCGGGAGGGGAGGGTTCAGAGGGAGAGGGAGAGACAGAACAAATGAGAATGTGGACTGCAGCCTTTATCCAAGATCCCATGTAGGATGCTCTGTGGCTCAGTGGGATTTTCTTCTGTGGATATCCTGGTGTTACCTGCATTTTTCATGCCTTAAAAGTGCCCACTGAACAGAGGGCTCTGGAACTGAGACACAGGTAACACCTCCACACATACCCTTCCTCTTCTGTCTCTTGTTGCCTTAAAAATGCACTCCAGTTCCCATCCGTGCCAGCCAGAAGGGCCAGGAATTATGAGAGTTGTAGTCCAACAATATCTGGAAAACCACAAGTTAGTTCCCCATCCCTGGAATTTCTGTTGTTCATGCTGCAATATATATATATAGAAAGAGCAGAGACCCGTCCTTATTTTTCTGCACACATTCTGTAAGGTTACCCCGAAAAATATTTCAGGAATCTGCACACATTTCTTCTAAGGGTGTCCACCCCCCACCCCGCCCACCCATTTCAAATTATTCTTTGGAAGCCAAGCTGCCCCGTTTTGATTCACCGTCTCATCGATTTCTAATGGGGTCGTTATCCTCCCACCTATGAAGGATAGCTTGTGTTGCCACCAGGAAGGCCCTTTGGAGCCAGGCAGCTTCTGTCTGAGGCAGAGCCCATGTGTCTGGAATTGCATGTGAGTAATGACAAGTGATGCTGGTGGCGCTGTGGTCTAAACCACTGAGCCTAGGGCTTGCTGATCGGAAGGTCGGCGGTTCAAATCCCCACGAAGGGATGAGCTCCCGTTGCTCGGTCCCAGCTGCTGCCAACCTAGCAGTTCGAAAGCATGTCAAAGTGCAAGTAGATAAATAGGTACCACTCCAGTGGGAAGGTAAATGGTGTTTCCATATGCTGGCTACATGATCTGGAAAAAAACTGTCTGCGGACAAACATCGGCTCCCTCAGCCAGTAAAGCGAGATGAGTGCCGCAACCCCAGAGTCGTTTGTGACTGGGCTTAACTGTCAGGAGTACTTTACCTTTATTTAATGACCACAGCATATGATTAAGTTTAGTCCCTGAGGCCTGACATCACCACCAGTGGCTAGGGTTGTTTGTCCTGCTTATACGGGAAGTGGATTATATATATATATATATATAAAACTGGATCACACAAGAGTATTCATACCTCCGGCAAGGCAGTATCAGTAGCTTTTGGGCTGTTGTGAACTAGGTTGCTTTTAGAATGCCTTTTGAGTCTTTGTTCTACAGTTCCCTTCAATTATTGCAGTGGTTTCTTTGAGGCATATGTGCCCGAGAAATAAAGCAGCTTTGAATGGGACGGAGGAAAAGCCACCAGAGAGTGTACTCTCCCTGTGGCACATAGGGGAAGAAGAAGGCAAGGAATGAGAGAAATGAAACCCACAATGTAGATCTGCACATCCCTGAAATTCAGGAATGACCATGTGAGGAAACTGCCTAGCAATTCCAGAATTAATGGTCTGGAACTTAAGAGTGTGCCATCATGACCTTGCTCAGAGTCACCAGATAGATTTAATTCCATAGCCTAGATCTCCCAGTAGTGATGCACAATCTCTCAAATCTCATCAGCTGTCAAAAATGGCACTGGTAACCAGAGGAGATAAGAACTCCCCCTGTAGAATCAGCATCCTGCTTCCAACAGCGACCAACTTCTCCAACAATTCTATAGCACCGCCACTCTGCACACAAGGAAATAAAAGCAACTTCCACTCATAAGAACTGTTGAGCATAAAACTAGCAATGTGAATTGTTTTCAATGTACATTTGAACTTTCCCCAACATTGTAGGATTCAAAGGATGGAGTAGGGACAGCATCCAATCTCCAACCCAAATTAAAATAACAACTTCCCAAAAGTAGATATATATTTTTTTAAAAAAAGATTTGTGTAGCTATTTTGTGCACAAAGACAAAGCTATGCAGTGTATGAACACAAGTGGAAGATTTTTGTTTATTTGAAGAACAGTTTTATTTCTTTTTATTTCATTCATTCATTCATTCATTCATGCTTGCTTGCTTGCTTGCTTTCTATAAAGCACACACCTAGCAATGATTCTAGTTACAGGTAGGTAGGTGTGTTGGTCTGCCAATAACAAACTTAGTTGGTCTCTAAGGTGCTACTGGAAGGAATTTTTAAATTTTGTTTCGACCTAGCAATGATGTCAATCAAGAAGCAAAACATGCCTTCTCATTGCTATCATTTGTATTCAGAGACACACTGCCTCCAACAGTGAAGGTAGAACATAGCCATCATGCCTGGTAGCCTTGTTCTCCACGAATTTATCCAATTCCCAGAGTGGTTCAACAATCCCTCTTCCCAGAGAACCCTGGGATTGTAAAACAGAACTTCCCTTTGGACAAGCCAGTCTAATTCTTCTGTGCCAACACTTGCTCTTCTTTATGTTTACTAAGTCTATTTTTAATAACGCCTTCCAGCAATTTATCAAGGCCAAACATTAGGCTAACTGGCCTGTGATTTCCTGGCTCGCTGCCCTCACCCCTTTATAAAAATTGGTGCTGCGCTGGCTTACTTCCAGTCATCTGGTAAAGATGCTTATTTTAGTTACAAATCTGTTTCTGCTAGATGCATTTCCAGAGGGAGGTATCACAAATGGGTGGCGTCAATGCTAAATGGAAAGGAAGAAAGGAGGAAGAGACCACAAAATTTGAGCTTGAAATTAACAGGCATTAATTGTCACAACTGATATGCTATGGAGGAGGCAGCTGGGCTCTCCCCCCCCCCCGCACTCACTGCAATAGAAATATTGCCAGAAGAAAAAAGATATCCACATATTTAATGTTTCAGACACCTTCCCTCAGGTGTGAACATCTTTTTTCCAACCAGATGTCCTGCATAACACCTGGATAAGGCAGGTGCAATCATGGGCGCAGCCAGGGTTTTTGTTAGGGGGCAGGACTTTTGTGCGGGGGGGGGGGCAGAACCTCAGTTAGCTATGATTTTTATTTATTTATTTAGGGGGTGGAGCTGCCCCTCCCTGCCCATGGGTGCAAATGATGCACTATAAATTGTGTCTGGAAAAAGCCCTAAAGGAGAGTTGGTGTCTTACACAGATGTTCTGTTTTCTCTTAACAATTCAGACCACAGGGCTGATCTGCTTAGCTTTCTTCAAGCCATATTAGGTAGGGAAGCAGACTTCCAGACCTCACCATAAGCCCATCTGATTTATCCAGGGGTTTCCCAAGCTTGAGTCTCCAACTGTTTCTGGACTACAATTCCCACCATCCCTAACCTCGGACCTGCTAGCTAGGGATGATGGAAGTTGTAGTCCAAAAACAGCTGGAGAGACCCAAGTTTGGGAAACAACGGCGTTCATTAGTGAGAGGAAGGCCTTGAGCTTGATGACCTCCTGGGCCTTTGCCCCCTTTCCCCGATGCCACTCAAAGAGTACACGTGTCCCAGGAACAGGAGGGCGCCCCCTGACGCGAGGCCCTGGGAAGAATGAGGCGGCCTGAGCCTCGGCTGCCGATCTGCCCCGAAGTTGGGGTGGGCGGGGTGGGGGGGGGAGAGGAAGGAGGAGGTGGTCTGCGCAGCCCTCCCCGACACCTCCAAGTCTCGCTTTCCTTTGCGCGTCAGCAGCAGCAACGGCGAGTGAAAACTTGCGACTCCGGCAGGAGGGAAGGTCCCTTTGTGGAGAGCTGCTTCCCTGACGCGGGGAGAACGCGGCGCCCCTCCGACTGCCCGCCCGCCCGCCCGCACCTGCTGCTCCGCGAAGAGGCTCGGCCGCTGTCTCCTCCTCCCCTCCCTCCGGGCCCCCACCCCCCAGCTCGCCGGTCCCTCCCCCCGAAGCCGGTCACTGAGGCTGCATTGAGCCGCGGCTCTGGCAAAAGTTTTGAGCGGAGCGCCAGCACTCAGGAGCCGGCGCAGAGCGACCCCTTGGCGGGGAACTTCCTCGACCCTTTGCCCGGCTGCGATGCACCCGACGGGGAGCGCCGAGAACTGAAGCCACACAGGCAGGTAGGTCTGGGCCGGCGGCTGAGGGAAGGAGGGCTGCCGTCTTCGCGGGTTTTTCCTTTTCCTTTGGTCACGTCGAGGGGCGCGAGCGCGTGGCGGGGAGATCCTTCAGCCGGTTCCAGGGGCACCGAAGGCGCTTTTCTGGGCTCGCTGAGGGCGGCGGTGTGGAAGGGGTCCCCCCCCCCCTTCATCTCCCCGTCAGCCTCGGGCATAGCTGTCAACTTTTCCCTTTTCTTTCTATTCGGAACAAGGGAATTTCCCTTAAAAAGGGGGAAACGTTGACAGCTATGGTCTCGGGTTCCCCGCGGTGAACGGGATGGAGCTGAGCACATGCAACAGCCAGCCTCGTCCCTGCCTTGCGTCCCGGGGAGGCGAGGCGACAACGGCCTCGGTCCGGGGCGTCCACACGGCAGCCGAATATAGCGGGACAGCTTTGTCGAGGGTTAAAGGAAGGGACCTCTGGAGAGCTCCGTTGTTTAGAACGTGGTGCTGGTTAACAGCAAGGTCTCAGGTTCAGTCCCCATATGGGACAGCTATACATTCCTGCACTGGAGGGTGGGGGATTGGACTAGATGATCCTTGGTGTCCCTTCCAACTCTACAGTTCTTTGATTCTGCAACTGTTAAAAGGGGAGCAGCGTCCTTTCCCGAGAGGTCAGGGACCCGCTTGGACGCCAAGTATATAGTCAACTTTGGCACAATTTCTAGCGAGCCTGTTAGAATATGCCACGCACCACCCAGTTTGCCTTGATGGCCTGGTAGTCTGTGGTAAGGTTGCCATATTTCATAAAGTGAAAAAACAGGACACCCCGAAAGACATCAATTCTGCCTTTGTAATGTCCTGGGAAATCCGGACGTATAGCAGCCCTTGTCTCTGGACACACAGGGTAATCCTTGACCAGATAACCATACACACACATGTGTCAGTCAAGGACCTCCTTAGCTACTTCTTAAGAGCAATACAATTTTTCTCCCTTCCCAAGAGCAAACAGTATTGGGTATGATTTTCAACTCCCCTTTGATCAACAACGGCTGCAGCAAAACCAGATGACCCCAAATTACTCTGCCAAATGAAGAATGCCTGAAGGTAACCAGGAGTGGTTTCCAGGTGGAAGGGCTGTGAGCTCAGTTCATTCTGGTACTCAAAATTAATTCCCTAGACCTGAATTATTTAATGCTACACTGACTCCACTTGGTGGATCTTCTGGGTTCCCGTTAAACCACCACCACCACCAAGCACATCCTGCAAGCCTGAGGTCTGACCAGCCCTGAATTAGATAGTGCCTTGTTCTCTAGTCCACAGTTCATGGGCATAGCCAAGGGGGGGGCAGCTGTCCCCCATGATCAATAAAAATATTTAACTAACTAAGGTTCTCCCCCCCCCCCAACAAAAATCCTGGCTATGCCCATGCCACAGTTTTTTGGTGCCCTTTGCTTTGAAAACCCAAACAGGAGAATTGCATCAGTTGCACAGGGAACCTCTGGATTTTGGGAAGAGAAAGTGTGGGGCAGTAGTAGTTAGAGAACACTGCATGGATGAGGGGGAATGAAAGGAGGCACAAAGGGGTTCACAAGTCACATTAAGCCAAGGCATGGAAGGGGCCACTGAGAAAGGGGGCACGTATACCCACCATGGAGTTGTGCCTATAGCTAGGGGGGGGGGTGTGCGTGCGTGTGTACCATAGCTGTCAACTTTTTTCTTGCAAGGAATCCTATTCGGAATAAGGGAATTTCCCTTAAAAAAATGGAAAAGTTGACAGCTATGGTGTGCACACACATATATATATACACAGTACATACAGTTCCTCTTCTGCCCTGCTTCTCCTCCTCCTCCATGCTAGTATCACATCACAGGGCTATGTTCTTGTCTCCTGCCCACAGCCTCCTGCAGACACCCAGCCACACAATCAGTCACGTAACACCTAGCAGAACTTGAACCTAATTAATACTAATGGCAATCTGCTATGTGTGCAGGAGAAAAGGTGGCAGAGGGGAGAGTGTGTGCGCCTGTTGAATGGACAAACACATGCCCCATGTGAACTATAACCCAAAGGTGAAAAAAACAACTCCGGAGACGACAGCCAATTGGTTAAAAAAATTCTTTTTACTTTATGTATGACTGGGATAGCTCAGAGGAGACTCTTATGCTCTGGGTGGTGGGTTCGACCCACATGTTGGGCAAAAAGATACCTGCATGGAAATTCTGTTTCTTCCTTAGAATCATAGAGTTTGAAGGGACCACAAGGGTCATCTAGTCTAGTCCATGACCCTTTTGGTCCCTTTGAACTCTATGATTCTAAGGAAGAAACAGAATTGGAACGGCCACTTTTACAATATATAAGGACCCAAGGCACAGGATTGTTTGTTTTAATGTGTTACGCACTGTATTGCAAAATCACAAAACATCCATATGAAAATCTCTGGTTAATGTGACACACTGCTAAACAACAAACAGATCTGGAAGCCCAGCAGGTTCAATGAATACTGAACTTAAGCTTGGTTATACCCATCTCTGCAAAAGTGGGGTGAACATTGGAGCACAAGGCGTAAGGGAGAGTAATACTGTATACTGGTCCAGTTACCCATTTAGGCAAATCTGTCCTAAACGCTTGGTATGTGCGGTATAATCCTACATTGGCAACTTGGGGAAGTTAGGAAGGATAAGTAGAAGGATTTTCCCCTACAGATGTTGTTGTTGTTCAAACAGGAGGTGTTAAAAATGGTATCTAGTGTATAAATGAACTTCTAAAGATTTATATTTAGGAATGGACTGGTTCAGAGTCCACCCTACCCTGCTTGGGATTACTGTTAACGTTATTGCTGTAAACACACGATCTCATGCAAAACTCACTAAATTGCCTATACCAAAAGTAGTGTGTGGCACGCACCAAGGCAGGATAATTGCAGAACACCAGATATAAAAATCCCAAGCAAGCCTGACTTTTGCCTTTCTCTTGCTATGATGGACAGTGTTGGGTTAATTGCCTTGCTTTGGGTACATTGCTGGTGAGGACAGAATTGCAGCCTGTGGGGATCTGGCTCTTCCAGTGTCACTAGTGAGGCAGGTAAGGTACCCCTGCCCGTACGGGCCAGTCTTGACAGACTCTAGGGTTGTGCGCCCATCTCACTCTAGAGGCCGGGGGCCAGCGCTGTCCGGAGACACTTCCGGGTCACGTGGCCAGCGTGACATCACTGCTCTGGCGAGCCACAGCCGCACACGGAAACGCTGTTTACCTTCCCGCTAGTAAGCGGTCCCTATTTATCTACTTGCACCCGGGGGTGCTTTCGAACTGCTAGGTTGGCAGGCGCTGGGACCGAGCAACGGGAGCGCACCCCGCCGCGGGGATTCGAACCGCCTGATCGGCAAGCCCTAGGCGCTGAGGCTTTTACCCACAGCGCCACCCGCGTCCCAGTGAGGCAGGATAGGAACCAAAAAGAGACTTGTAGCAGCAATCATGGCAGCCTCTTAGTGTGTGCACGAGGAGTAGAAATCACTTCCTATTGGCTTTCAGGGTTAGTTCTGACCTCTGATCCTTATGCACAAGCCCAGAACAGCAGTGGAGTTTAGGTAACAGCCCCGCTTCTTGCTAGATTCAGTTTCCCTTGTTTGAGTGTGACGACATGTACAGCAAATTCTTGGAAAAGCTGCATGGGAGCAGACAGTCTCCCTTTAATTAACCTCTTGGTTCTATATCATGGAATGGAGCATTGATATGACCTTTCTTAAAATGCCTTGCAGGAATCTCCCCTCCTTGCTGCATGATACAGTGGTACCTCGGGTTAAGAACTTAATTTATTCTGGAGGTCCGTTCTTAACCTGAAACTGTTCTTAACCTGAAGCACCACTTTAGCTAATGGGGCCTCCGCTGTCGCTGTGCTGCTGCCACGCGATTTCTGTTCTCATCCTGAAGCAAAGTTCTTAACCCGAGGTACTATTTCTGGGTTAGCGGAGTCTGTAACCTGAAGTACCTGTTACCCGAGGTACCACTGTATAGTCCTCAGCTCCAACCCCATCCCAGTATGGTCCCATCAGGTGGAACTGACAGCACATTTTGTGACTATTTCTGCTTCTATCCACAGAGGTGGATTTAAGGGAGTGTGACTGGTTCAGTTGCACTGGGCGCAGAGCCTTGGGGACACTGCAGGGGGCGCTGCAACTATGATGTAGAATAGAATGTGAGAGGAGGGGGTGCCGCTGAAATTTGAGACCCCCAAATCTATCCACCTACACCCTTCCAAAATGCAGTAGCAGAAGCAAATTACCAGTAGCAAATTCTTGTAACGTGATCTTGATTTATGCACTTAAAAGCAATCCAGCTCTTAATGAGAAACCTGCAATTCTCCAAGGATCACTTGTGTAAATTATGCAGAGATGCAAACATTTCAACATGATGTGAACCCAGAAATATGTTAGTTTAAAAAAAAAAAATGATATCGTGTGCCAGTTTTTAGGGAATTTTAAATATTTGGTGGCAGAAACACATGACACAGAGAACAGTGTGTACAAAGGTCTTGAAGGGCAATTATGGGATGGGACAGGAGATATACAGAGCACAGACTTCTTTGCCTCTGGCCGCCGAAAACCCCACTTACAACCTCTACGTTTTCACAAAGTACTGTCTGCACATTTTCACACACACACCCCCAATAATGCTGATGACTAGAAACTTCGGTGTTGCTTTTTTAAAGTAAAACTGAAATAATTGGAAATAGAAAGATGTCTTGACATCCCAGATTCCATTGCAATTGCAGTTATGAAGATTTTCAAATGCACATGCCCTTCCCAGACTCATTCACCTAATACTGCCTTTCACTCAGTGTGTTAAGACATCCCCATTATCTATCCCCTCCCAACAGTCCTGACCTATTGGATTGTTGAGACCCAATGTGACAATCTCCCATACTCTTTGTCCACTTCACCTTTAGCACATATTTTTCTTGCCCTGTGTATCAAATCCTCTGCTGCTTGGGGCCCAGAATAGATGTTTTTCACTGTTTGGCTGTGAACACAGTGAAGAGTCTATTCTCCTTGTGCCACAAAATGCCCTGGATGTAATTGGAGGACAGTGCATCATGATACCACCCATTCATTTGTCTGATATAATTCAGCTCATTATGTAGCATGGATGATATGAAAATCCTAATTTCTGATGCCCCATCTGGCATAAGTCTCAATATAGATTCTGGGAAACATATCTCGTTAGATATGTTTGTTAAGCTTGTTAGAGTGTTTCAGCTTTGTGCTTGGTTGGCGGCTGGTGCTTAATTTGTAAAATGATGGCCAGAGTTCAGCCCTATCTGGAAGCCAGGCCCTCTAACCAGGAAAACTTATTTTGTAGCCACCAATGAAAAGGGGTGGACTGGCTAGACTTGTTGAGTTTGTGCATGCTCAAGAGGCATGGACTCTTCTCTTTGGATGACCAGAACAAGAAAAAAAGAAAGAAAGAAGCAACCCCAACCCCTACTAGTGCAGTATTTGGGAGACTCCGTACACACAGCCCTGCCAGTTTGAGTGAGTTGATTGCATCTTGGGCTGGATTTGGCTGTGTGATTGCTTCACTGAATGCTCAAATCAAGACTGGGGGAAAAGTCCCCTGGTGTTCTATTGCACCATCATAAATGCTTTGTAGTTGGACTGCAATACTAGAGTAAAATCTCAGCTTGCACTGAAAAATTATGACTGGAGAGTGTAGAGAACCTATTGCACCATTGTTTCACTGCTTGATGAAAAGATTGAACAGATTCACTCAATCCGCATAAGGGCACCCATCCCCAGTTGTATGATTTGGACCTCAGATTCTAGGATCCAGGACTAGCTTCTCTAGCAGAACCTATGGCTTGGCAAAAACAGGTTCCAACTCAAATTAAGTAGCAAATCTGGTTCTTCTGTTGTGTCTAGCTGTGGATGTCACCTGCCTATTTGGGGATGTTATATACTTCTTGATATGGTCCACTGTAAGTCAGGTGGATGTGTTTTTACATGCTTTCAGGAGGCAACAATTTCTGGAAAACATTCCGGCAGGGCTTTGCGTTACGTTGCCAGTACAAATGGATTGAAATCTGCCTTCATTCATTTTCTATTCTGTATTTTCCCCAAAGAGCACAAGGAGGGGTCTACATAATTCTACCCTCCCAGGTTATCCTCAAAACAACCCTTTGAGATAAGTTAGCTTCAGCTTGTGTGACTGGCTCACCTGGCTGAGGGAGTGGGGATTGGAACCTGGATCTCTATCTCTTCCTTTCCTAGTCCAACCCTCTAACCACTACACCACACACTTGCCTATCAGATTCTGAATGGAAAAATGTCTTCTGGGGTTGAGCCTGCAAGAGACGCAGTATGTAGTCTTTTGCACACCCTGTAGTTCTGCCTGCACATGTGCCTCTCGGCATCAGTGCTTGCCCGCTAAGTGGCAGACAGGTAGGCCTTCTCGAGTGCCGTTCCTTGCATCACAAGGGCCACGGTGGTGGGTGAGTGAGTGCTGAGCTATGACCACTTGTTTCTGTGGGGATATTTGCAGTGATGGGAGGCCCTGAGCAGGGTCCTTTAGGTTCAGTCGCAGCCTCTCCACTGTGCCCTTTGTGCCTCTGCTCCGAGTTGGGCTGTGTCAACAGAGTGATTGCAAAGTATCCTGTTTGAACAAGTCTTACTCACTACGAGACCTTGCAAGTTGGGAAGTTGCCTGGTGCGGTGCATCAGAATAACAACTGCTCCAATCTTGCCCCCTTCAGTTGGGGGTGTGTCTCATCACCATCCTCCAAGCAGAGGGCAGCCAGGGATGGGCCAAGTTGCATGCTGGGAGGGTGAAGAGGATTCTTTGCCGCCTTTTCTGTGTCTTGCAGGCTCATGGTTTGGGTGTTTGCTTAGAAAAGGATTCAACAGTCACCTAACAGGTACTCAATTGGTCTGTGCATGAGCAGACACAGATGTATCTATTTCAGAGGCACTGTGTCCAGATGTGCAGCAGCAAGCCCCCTTGCTACAAGCCTCTTACCTTGGCAAAGCAGCAGCAAAGCTTCCCATTGAGCCAGTGAGTTATCGATTCCATGTAGAGTTAGCAAAGAGAAAACGGGCTGGAGATTAAATATTCGGCCTCAAACAATGTGACAATGAGCCCAGGAAGCTACCAGAATAAGAAGAACCACACATACATCCTTCTGCAGTTCATGTAGCAGGAGCAAATGCTCTCTGCAGGATACCTGGGCTGTAAAGCCTTTGGCCATGTCCTCCTTAAAAGGCTCTCCAGCAGCTGTGCTGGCCATTCACCATACTTAACAGGCTGCCAGTGGGAAGGCACAGTTGGCTCTTCAGAAGCCTGTGCCAGCTCTTCAGCCTGAGTTGATGGAATTTGAAAGAGATTACCTGCAACAGAGTACCAAGCCCTTCGTCAACCCCACCTTGCACAGGGCTTCACAAGTCCTGGCAGTCAGGTGATGAGCAGGATTTGTGAAACCCAGTTTACAGCACTGCATCAGGGCTTGCAAAGTGCAAGCCTGTGCCTTTGCCCACGTGGCTTGATTTCAAACCACACAGGCAAAAAACCTAGGTTACTCAGTGTCATTATGGCATCAGGTGGCTGACAGAGGAGCAGCTCCACCTACCTGTCAAACTTGGCCTGTAGAGAATAAGGCTCTGGCCTGCTGACCATATCCAGTTCCCCACCCTTGCCTTATTGCAATATATGTGAGACTAGAAGGGCGTTGATTTTGGCATTACAGGAAGTGGTAAATTGTGGCGGTAGCGACACATTTTTGCTTTGCCCTCTGTGTGGTTCACAGGTGTTGTTCTTGCACTGTGGGATGAAGTCAGAGATTCTGTGCTGTGGCATGTCCTCTCATAGATTAAGGATGGCTAATCTTGGACCCTTCAGGTGTTGCTAAACTACAATTCCCCCCACCCCCGACCATGGGCCATGCTTGCTGGGGTTGATGGGAGTTTCTCCCTTTGTAGTATAAACTGCTGACCATCTCCCATTAGTCACTTTCCTTTACAGCACACAGTCTGTGTCCCTATGTGGGATAAAGTGACCAATGGGGCAGGAGTCAGCACTCAGGCAGGCTTTGCCTCCTCCATTTCAATCATGGGTGGGAAACTCCAGCTCCCATCAGCCCCAGTTGGCATGGACAGTGTTCAGGGGATGATGGGATTTGTAGTCCAGCAGCAGTTAGCCAAATAGGGAATGTCACCTGCATTTGCTATCTTGCCAACCTATCCTTTGATCACTTTCATTTTATCCCTTTCTCTCCAGTTGGCTGCTGTTGTTTTCTTACCTCCCAAGGCCAGGAAGAGTCTCATCACATTTTACAGTACAAGGTGCTGTGTGGGGATTATCATTAATACCGATAATATCATTAATACTCTTTTCATTCCTCTGCCTCATAGTAGGGGTTCTGGATACTCATGGAGATGAGCTGTTGAAATCAAGGGCTCACCTATTCCTAAAGAGTCATTTTACGTTATAGTACCATTTTTTACATTAGAGTGTAAACACTTATAAAGTTGTCTGAAGTTTTCTTTGGCCTATTTTTATATTAAAACAGAAACAAACAAACCCCTGCACCCTCACATCTGAGTAATGTAGAAATGTCATCCTCTATAGCTGTTTCACAGCTAAATACAAGAAAAGTGCTGTGGAAATTGAATTACCCCGGCCGTTTGTGACATCAGAGTTGTCCCAGCTAATCAGATACTTCTCATCATCATCACTATGATTTAGTCCGTTATTTCTTTCTGCAGCCGAGGCTGATGATGGTGGGGACAGCAGAGGGTAATGAAGATCAAAATTAAGATGCAGAAGCCATGAGGCCTTTGGTCTGTGGGTGTGCACACTCATAGGACCAAAATAGCGGGATAATGGCAGAGGCGCAAGTGGGTGATGGATCTAATGACTTTCCCCCTAAGACTGGTTGAAGCCACCTGATCCCTAGTGGGAAATGGGGTGTTAGTGGCAGAGCCAGCCTTAGGTTGTTGGCATCGCATCAGTTCCTGCCTCAGACATCCCCTCCCCTGCCAAGCACTGAAGCCCCTGCTGCGTTGGATTGTAGCTTCAAGGTTTGTGCCATTAACGCACTAGGGGCTAATCCTTTTGTGTTTTAACAAGAGAGCAGCTTCCCCCTTCCTCCTCTCCCCACAGCCTCTCTCTTGAGCAATCAAAGAGGTGGGGGGTGAAAGCGTATGTGTGTGTGAGCAAGCGAGCGAGCAAGTGAGTGGGGGGGGGCAGGATCAGAGCAGCTCTGATGCTTGTTTGCTGAGAGAAGAGTCTGGAAGAGAGAATGTACTGCATTACATTCCCAGCATGAGTGATGCTGCAGCGCATCTATCTTTCACCAGGCATAGGAGTTTTTTCTTTTCCCAGGCACAATTACATTTTTATTTTTTTTACAGAAGCACTATTTCTTCTTCTTCTTCTTCTTCTTCTTCTTCCTCTTCCTCTTCCTCTTCCTCTTCTTCCTCCTCCTCCTCCTCCTCCTCCTCCTCTTCTTCTTCTTCTTCTTCCAATCCCACCCACCTCTTGGAATTCAAGAACCACTTATGCAGTCCTACTGCAAAAGCCTGAAGCATATGCACAGTTTGCAGCATATAGATGAAAATATAAAATTATCAGAAACGGTGGTGTCTTTCCCATAGGTTTGCCTAAGAACTGGCATTGTTCTGAAAGGAAGGACTAATGGTGTCTTCCTAGGTGCACTTATGTACAAGCAAGCACTATCGAACTTCAGAGTAAACAATCATAGGATTGGGCTGTACTTGTGCTTTAAACTAGCGTACAATGAAATCCTGAGTCACAGAGCTATGATGCTCTTCTGAATAAGGAAAACAAATAAGCTTAACACAACATGCACCTAATAGTTCTGTCAATGGGATTATAGCATCCAACATGTAGGAAATATACCCACACTCAAACCGTGTCTGCTTTGCACATTGTTTGAAGAACTACGAGTGTTTTCAGATGGAAGCTTACTGTTGCAAACTGATCATTCAGATATTGCAAACGGGTTACTGGGAGCAGGTTGCTGTTTTTAAAACTTGTCAGGTTTTTTCATTGAAAGGGTAAGTGTGGAGAAAAGGTGTGATTTTGATATCAACAATGTTCTCCAGATGCCGGGAAAAACCCCGAACATGTGTGCATGAGGAGCACCAATCCTACCAAGATAAAATCCACCTGGAAGCAGCCTCTGCTACCCAGAGGTGACCAAAGAACAACAACATTAATGGAATTCAGTTGACAAATTTAAATGACTCACCTGGACCAGGTGGCATTGACTGAATAATTATTAAAGAACTCAAAATGTGAAGTTGTTCATCTTCAAGGTAATTCTAAACCAAAATGACCCTCATACCACAGGGTTAATAGCTAGTGGAACGCTAATTTCTAAAAAGGATCTTTTAGGGTACAGTCTCAGGAAATTACGTTTCTATCAGCCTAGCTATCTGACCCCGGCAAATTGGTGGAAGCAGCATTATTAAAGCTAGAACTATTAAACCTGTAGCCTTGGAAGAAACAGCATTAAATCAAGCTTTAAGCATTTTTTGGTCAGGGTTGGGAAGTCAAGAAAGATATAGACTGGTGTGAATTGGTTGATATTATGGAGGTTTTTAAAGCTTTTGACTATTAAAAGGTTCTTAAACAGCAAAACATGGTAATATTAAAAGTAAAAGCAAAATGATGCCCACTGGAACAAAAATATAATAAAAATCCTAAATTCCCCAGCTGATGGTGAATTGGCTGTAACTCCTCAGGAAAAAGATATGGAGTTCACAGTAGGGAATTCATTGAAAATGTCAGCCCAGTGTGCTGTGGCAGTAAACAGAATGTACAGCATTATGAATTATTATTAGGAAAGGGACAAAGAATAAAGCTGCAAATTTATTTAGGGCATGTTCAATTTTGATCTCTGCATCTTAAAGGGATGGCCACAGTACTAGGAAAGGTACAGAAAAAAGGCGATTAAAACTATCATTTCCCTTAAATAGAAAGTGTAAAAAGATTAATGCATTTGGGTTTAGAAAAAAGGTGTCAAAAGTAAGAGGTGAAATTCTGCGTATAGAGACAGTGAATGGGGAGGCATTCTCTTCCTCATAATACTATAACTCAGAATTCATCCAATGAATGTTGGGTGGCAGTAGAATCAGGACAGACAAATTAAGTAAGGCATGATTAAAGATGGAATTAACATTGAACAAGAGACCTGCAACACAATATTGCAGTGTATCCTCTCTCAAAGCATGCACAGTCTTCATTTGGTTGTTTTCTGTGGGAAGGTGCCCTCTTAGTTGTTGTTTTTAAAACGTGCTTCTGCAAAGCATGTCGATCCCCTGAGGATCCTGATACCTCCTTTTTGTTTCTCAGTATCTCTATTCTAGCTGTAATCCTGGCAGCACCCACCCGCTTAATTCACTATTAGAAGGAGCCATAAAGAATGCATAGCTGGCACTGAAAATAGCAGTCCTTGGTCTCATTATTATCTGCACTAATGTATAATAATCCAAAATGTACGGCATTACTTTATCATGCTCCACTTCTCACCCCACACCTTGCAAGTGGCAGCCAATTGAGTGGGAGGAGCAGTGAAACTGATGAGTGTGGTTTTATCGCACATTACACAGCCCCTGTATTATGGAAATTATAAGGGAGAATGGAGACGATGCAGGGCTGCTACAATATCCTCCACATCCTCCCAACCTTAGTTATGGATTTTATTTAAGCTTTTGTTTTTCAAGCCAGTTTATATATTCATGGAGAATGGGTCTATCCAGAACCACCCTTTCCTGGGACCTTAAGGTGAAGAGCAGGTAAATAACAACAATGGGGGGGGGCCACCTTCACCATTCTGCCTGTGAGCTTTTGTGGAGCACTTTGAGATAAAGAGTACAGTCATACCTCATGTTACGTCCGCTTCATGTTACGTTCTTTCAGGTTACGTCCCACAGCGACCCGGAAGTACCGGAAAGGGTTACTTCCAGGTTTCGCCACTCACGCATGCGCAGAAGTGCAAAATGATGTCAAGCGCATGTGCAGAAGCGACGAATCGCAACCCACGTGTGCGCAGACGCGCCTCTGCAGGTTGCATTCTTTTCATGTTGCGAACAGGCCTCCGGAACGGATCCCGTTCGCAACCAGAGGCACCACTGTACCAGATGAGATGGCCCACTGGTCTATCGAAGCAAAGCAATGCTTAAGATTCTTAGCAGGATTCAGACAGAACATTCCAGACTCCCTCCAGTCCCTTCCCCAAGGCCATTTCCCCCTGTACTCTGGACCAGTTGTTCTGTTTGCTGCAGGGAGGTGCCTCTGGGAAGATGGGGCACTGCATTTTGAAGACTTCCTGCCCTGTGTTTTCAAAGGGATGTTTATACTGCTGTCCCTTCCAAGTTAATAAGCCCAGTGCACATTGTACACAGGCAATAGCAGGACCAGAGAAAGAAAAGGTGTCCTTGTTACCTGGATTTCCTCCAGGACAGCTGGGCTAGGGTTTTATTTACTGAACTGCCAGAAAGCCAAAGGCCAAGAAAGACCAGCCCTGCAGGATGGGGCCAAGTGCATCTCTGATACCCATATCCAAGCAAACAAGGGAATGTCGCTACCCAGGTAGAGTCTCCAGGAGAGGGATGCTTCCCATGCGTATTTCCTGCCACTGTATCAGTGGAAGTGCCATGGCTTCCAAGTCATAGAGGAATCTCTGCCGCAACAACATATGCATTAAGCAGACATCCATTCCTGGGCCCTTTTCTTCAAATTGTGAATAGTGCCAGCCAGGGACGGGAGTAGACAGTTGTCTTGGAGCAGCTGAGATTGAAGGTGATAAGGATTTTATTTTATTTACTCCTCAATAAATTGAGTAATGCTACATTACTTCAATAAATTTCTGTTATGCCCTTTGTCATAAACAACCTCTGAGTGGTTTACACAAATAAATGCATTTATTTGTTGTTATCGCATATATATCCCACCTTTCCTCCAAGGAACTCAAGGCGGTAAGCATGATTCTCACATCCTCAGAACAACCATTGGGGTAGGTTAGGCTTGGGGATGATGACTGTCCCAAGTTCACTCAGTGGCTTCATGGCTAAGTGAGGTTTTGAAGCCTGGATTCCCAAGTCCTGCTCCGACACTCTAACTGGTACACTGGCTCAAAATCTATAAACAAGTATAAACAATCACATATTAAAACCAGTACAGTGGTACCTCAGGTTACAGACGCTTCAGGTTATAGACTCCGCTAACCTGGAAGTAGTACCTCGGGTTCAGAACTTTGCTTCAGGATGAGAACAGACATCCAGCATCAGCAATGCAGTGGCAGTGGGAGGCCCCATTAGCTAAAGTGTTACCTCAGGTTAAGAACAGTTTCAGGTTAAGAACGGACCTCCAGAACAAATTAAGTTCTTAACCTAAGGTACCACCGTATTAGAATCCAAATCAAGCCAACATCAGAAAAGCTGGGAGACAGATCCTTCATTGCTGCCATAGCACCCAGCAGGTTGTGTAGAATACAAGTTGTGGGGAATAGGGTCACTGGTGTGGGGAGCAGGAACCTATTACTTCAGCAGATCTCAATCATTCCCTCATGCAGTGAACATACTGCTGTCTTTTTGGGTTCAGCCCAGCTCTTTCTGAGGTTCACGCTCTATACACCATCAGCTTCTTTCCAATAAATGGGTCTTCTAGCCTTCCTCTTCTAGCTTCCACACTTTTGACTGTCCAGATTTATTTGGCTGATGCAATGGATGCTATGGCCTATATAATCTCCTTAGGGCAGGGCTTCAAATTAGGAGTCCTGATGCCCTACAGTTAGGGATGGGGAAGAAATTCAATTCAGTTTGCATTTAAAAGCAAATCACCCTGAGTCACACTTTCAGAAACAACGTGAAAACCAAAAGACAGCCAGCATCCATCCAAATTTGCACTTCTCTGAATTTTGCAAAGAAGTTCTCCAACCAAGTAATGTTCACAAAAATGCATGCAGTAGGGCAAAGCGTGCATAAAAATGCATATATTAGTGAACATAAGGTACAAAAGTGCATTGTATTGGAGAACACAGCTATTAGGCAAAATCACATACAAAAATATGTATAATAGGAGAAATGCTGATGAACTTTCATTAGGACTTCTTTTAAAAAAATGCAGGCCAATGTGGAAATGTGGAGAAGTGAATTTAAGATTGGAAAAAATGAGAACGTGAGAGGAAAGAATGGGCAGATTCCCGCTGACTACATTTGCCAAATAAATTCTTCAGGGTCTCCAATCTGATCCTATATTAGCAGCTGATGAACAGTGCGTTTGTGAGATGAGAAGAGAGGGGTATCTTCATCATTTGTGGAGGACAAAGCAATAATAGGAAGAATGAAGAGCTCAGCTGAAATCTTAGGGGGCTCAGGGATCCTGCAGTGGCCTGGCCTACCGGGCTGAAGGTGTATTCAGGGCCACTCCATCCATTTTCCAAAGCCTGAGAGCTGTACACAGAGTACTCCTTACATGGGATTCTGTGAAAAGTTAGCTTATAGTGTTGTCTAAAATTCAGGCAAAGGGACGCGGCTGGCGCTGTGGGTAAAACCTCAGTGCCTAGGACTGAGCACCCCTAAGTGCAAGTAGATAAATAGGTACCGCTTTATAGCGGGAAGGTAAACGGCGTTTCCGTGTGCTGCGCTGGTGCTGGCTCGCCAGAGCAGCTTTGTCACGCTGGCCACATGACCCAGAAGTGTCTCCGGACAGCGCTGGCCCCCGGCCTCTTAAGTGAGATGGGCGCACAACCCTAGAGTCGGACACGACTGGCCCATACGGGCAGGGGTACCTTTACCTTTACCTTAAAATTCAGGCAAGGACTTCCCCCACCCTATGGCAAATTTTTCTAGGCAATGTTTTCCCCCTTGTCCTCTGAAATGGTAACAAGGAACAGTCAGATGGGATGGGCTTGTGCTTAAAAGGCAGAAAGGAAAATTTATCTGGGAGAGGATTAACAGATAGGTTCTGTTTTCACAGTTAGGGTCTAACTCGTCATCAGGTGTAGGTAATTTTCTCCCAGTTCGTATTGGCTGACGAACCTGAGGCCCGGTGGTATGTGCACAGTGACTTGCCTGACCTATCAAGGTTATTTGTTGTTGTCCTACGCACACACCCTGGCCCCTTATCTTGCGACACATTGGTAGTATGTTTGATGGAGATGAATAAGTTGTTGCTTACAGTCACAAAGGCCCAAGGTTATTTTGCAGAGGTTTTTAGCTTAGGGTCATGATTCAGTACTTGTGCCTCTGGTCTATTTACACAAGAAGGGAATCCCAGGGTGCTTGAGCCACGCCCCATTGTGCACAATTGCACACTATTGTTGCCAATGAGAGGGAATTGTTTTTTTAAAAATGGGAAAGGATGGAGAAGTGCAAGAGGGGCGATGGCCCAGCAGGACACAGGTAGGATGATGTGGACGAACTGTTATCATTTGTCCTCTTCCACAAGCCTTAGGATTGCAACCTTGGAGATTTATACAGGAACTCAGCAGTAAGTTATGGGACATGCACTGATTGTGGACATTTTGCAGGCATGAACAATGCTGAAAGCAGATTGCATATAACTGCCCCATTGTGAACACAAATCATAATGAATGCACAATAGAAGACATCTGAAGGGTCTCTAATACATCTGCTCTTCTGTCCACAGATGGCTGGGTATCATCATTAGTTCAGTTCTGTAGATCACGTATGAGAGTTAGCCTCAAACTTTTTATGAACGTGAAGAGTGAACTGGGGAGTGGGGCACACCAGGACATTGGAGTAGGTTTGCTAGATCACAACCTGGAGATCCATAGGACAGACCTCTGGAATGTGATCTGGCAAGCCTGGATAGGAGTTAAGGTAAAGGTAAAGGTACCCCTGCCCGAAGGCCAGTCGTTTCCGACTCTAGGGTTGTGCGCCCATCTCACTTAAGAGGCCAGGGGCCAGCGCTGTCTGGAGACACTTCCGAGTCACGTGGCCAGCGTGATGAAGCTTCTCTGGCGAGCCGGCACCAGCGCAGCACACGGAAACACCGTTTACCTTCCCGCTAGAAAGCGGTACCTATTTATCTACTTGCACTTTAGGGGTGCTTTCGAACTGCTAGGTGGGCAGGGGCTGGGACCGCAGATGGGAGCTCAGCCCGCCACGGGGATTTGAACCACCGACCATGTGATCGGCAAGCCCTAGGCGCTGAGGATTTACCCACAGCGCCACCCGCGTCCCTATAGGATAGGAGTTACTAAGTCATAAAAGAACAACACAGACAACACTATAGAAATACAATGGATTATTATGGACTACCATGAGCCTGAGCAACAGCCTCCCCATTTATCACCCTTGCCACCCAAAACATGATGGATTAGCCTACCTTGGGCAAATTAAGTTTTTGCCAATGTTGGCTGAGTTGTCAAAGTTAGGCAGTGGGCAAAAAACAACAACCACCATCTCTCTCTGAAAGCAGATTCTGAAAACAATCCTGCTGTAGTGATGTATCCTTACACTCATCAGTCATCTTCTTCAGCAACTAAATGTCAAGCACTTGCTTCACCTCTACCTCCTGTCTGATATGTCAGAACCCAGAGAACTCCCTCTGGTGCCAGGCATGTAGGTCAAAACTGTCTCCAGATGGCTCTGCAAAGCCAGCTTGGGGCTAATGGTAGGAAGCCAGCTGGGTCAGGGATATCAAATCTAGTACTGGAGGAATAGGTGGCCTAAGAGGCCTAAGAGGAAGGGGGGAAAGACAGAGATACCTGTTGGCTTAATGCTTGCGATCAGATTTCTTTTGTAATTATGGGTATTGTTTGGGGGCAATCCAAGAGGCCCAGGTCTTTTGCACCAGTTCTGGATCTCCTTTCCCTTCTTCCCTCCTCTTCTTTTTAAACTTTAAAACAATATTTTGTGCAAATTTTATGCATTGGCTCGTGCCCCCGAGTCCTTTAAGTACTTTGCAGTACAGTGGTACCTCGGGTTACATACGCTTCAGGTTACATACGCTTCAGGTTACAGACTCCGCTAACCCAGAAATAGTGCTTCAAGTTAAGAACTTTGCTTCAGGATGAGAACAGAAATCGCGCGGTGGCGGCGCAGCGGCAGCAGGAGGCCCCATTAGCTAAAGTGGTGCTTCAGGTTAAGAACAGTTTCAGGTTAAGAACGGACCTCAGGAACGAATTAAGTACTTAACCCGAGGTACCACTGTACAATACTCCTGTTGGTAATGCTCTCCATCTTCCTTTGGCAATGGACAGTGTGAGCATGCCCTGTTGTTGCATATGTTGCAATGCATCCTGGGACTCTCCCAACAATAACTGATGTTACCCCTAAGCTATTTATTTCTGTAAAGCCCGTAACATATTCTCTATACAGCTATCCTCCTGCTCCTTGACTTACCTCACAGACCATTTCATCTAACCCACATTAAATCAGGATAGCTATTTTGTTGTTGCCACCATTGAGTTATTTCTCTAGAACTGGAGTCTGTTTCTTTGTGAGGCAGATGACCAGTGTTAGAGCTCCATGTATAGTGTTGCAACATTCCAGGCTAGAAGTGACCAAGACTTGTGTAACAGTGGGCAGATCTGCCAGTTAGGGCAGCCCCCAAATTTCCTGGAGCCGTTTTCACAAGGAAACCACCAAGAGCGGCCTAGAGATCTTAAAAAACAAATTTTCATCTCCAGACAGGGGTGTATCTGAATTTCTCAAGTAGCAGCAGATTCAGCATAAATATATACTCAACCTTCCCATTCTGGAAGGAGAACTGATGCAGTCTCTCTCCTTTACTGGCAACAACACAAGCTAAGATTGAGGATGACACTGCGTTTTCATTCAGAATACTCTTGTTATTGGCACCGAAAGTTCTTCTGCAATACAAAAGCCTCACTGCGTTTCTGCAATTTATCACAGCTGCAGCAATTTCTGAAAGCAAAAAAAGGCTCCCACCCCCGAATAAAGTTTAATAATAATTATCTAAGGAAATTTAAGACGAAGGGTAAGGGGGAATAACAGCAGATAATTGACTAATTTGCTGAGGCAAAGAAACAGAAAATGAGATTGAAATTGACTGGTAGAAAGCTTCTCTATTAAATGTTGTATAACATTTCACAGGTGACTACGTTATGATAATTAAACCTTACAAGGTGCTAATCTCTTAAACTGGTGCATTTAATGTGGATAAGAGTGCTCATCTAGCTTAGTTCAGTTTGCTGGGAATATTAGCTCTCACCCAGAGTTTCTAGCTCTCATGACTAATGCATTATTTTCTTTGTATTTCTGTCTGATCTTAACCTATGAGCAGATTACAATGTATTGTTTTATTCTGACAACAAACCCGTGAGACAGATCAAGTTTAGGTACAATGACAGCCCCATTCCCACCCACTAAGTTTTATAATATAACAGGAAATGTACACGCTGCAGGTAGGCTCCTTTTTCCCATTTCTTGGTTATATTTTATTAAATTTTCAAAAAAAAACACATATACATTCCAATACATAATATTTTTTCTTTTGTTTTGTCGACTTCCCACCCCATTTCCCTTGGTGTTTTTTATTACTCCCCTTTGCTGTACCCTAGCTTCTCCCTCTTATATCATAACAATAATACAATAATCTCTAATTCCTTCTGTTGCTCATAGTTCAAATCCTGATCATGATTTCATCATACTATAATATTTCTTTAAATAGTGCAAAACAGGTTTCTGTTCTTCCACAAAGCAGATTCTCTGATTCTAGCTGTTAACTTTGCCAGCCCTTTATTTATGCATTATTTATTTATCCATTCTTCTTTGGTGGGAACTTCTTCCCTTTTTGTGCTTCATTGCAGGTAGACCTCCTGTGGCCAGAGCATGGAGGCAACCTCTGCCTCTGTATCTTGCAGCTTGCTCCGTTCCCATGAGCGATACGTCCTTACTACAACTGTGGCTCCAGCCAGGCGCTTTCTCACTGGGGTCTCCAGGGAGCAAGGTCGTTAGCCTGCAATACTAATTAGAGTACGTTAGCCAAGCACAGAAAAGAGAGGCCACTCTGGCAGGGAAAACATCATTCAGAGTCACAGCTGGGTCGAGCAGGGAGACAAATGGATCCCCCCTTCCCTCTCTCTTTCCCTATGGGGCAGAGCCAAAGGAGTGTGTCTGGGGCTGGAGGACAACAAAGGAGGTCCTGGGCAGTCCTGCAGCTTCCCTGAAGCATAAGGAGGTGGCTGACGACGACAGAGCTGGCCGGAGACCAGAAAACCCCTCTCTGACACAGCTGGGGTTGGGGGCAGGAAGAGGCTCCTCTGAGCCAGGAGGGTGATCTGTCCAGCTGGGCTAAGGGGTGGCAGGGAGGAGTCATTAGGACAAACGGGAGCTGTTTGTACAGAGGAGGGATCTAGGCCAGAGGTCTCTGCACTCAGCCTTTTGGAAATCTGCAGCTTTTGTGGTGCGTGAATGAGCCAGGCATTCCAGTGCCTTCGCAGCAGGGGCTTCTCAGGCAAGGGAGGGACACTTGGTTATTTATTTAGGTAAAGGTAAAGGGACCCCTGACCATTAGGTCCTGTCGTGACCGACTCTGGGGTTGCGGCGCTCATCTCGCTTTTTGGCCGAGGGAGCTGGCATACAGCTTCCGGGTCATGTGGCCAGCATAACTAAGCCACTTCTGGTGAACTAGAGCAGCGCACAGAAACGCCGTTTATCTTCCCGCCGGAGCGGTACCTATTTATCTACTTGCACTTTGACATACTTTTGAACTGCTAAGTTGGCAGGAGCAGGGACTGAGCAACGGGATCTCACCCAGTCGCGGGGATTCGAACCGCCGACCTTCTGATCGGCAAGTCCTAGGCTCTGTGGTTAAACCCACAGCGCTACCCGCGTCCCGTTTATTTACTTAGAGCAATATTAAAACACTAAAATAAGGAGAAATGTCCGCCTTCACCTTTGGGGAGAAGAAGAGTAGGACTGGTTCCTCACCCCCGCCATCCCACTGTCTTTTGGAAGTGATTCCTATGTGAACTACAGCCACTTCAGAGGGCTTGGGCTCCCTGGGACAGTGAGCCGTGGGTCAACAACCAGGGGTACTCGCAATCCAGTTGAAGAGTCTCTTCCTGTCAACTTTGAGGCCAGGAGCCTGGGCACAGTCTGAGAGAGGCAGCACAAGGGGGCTTGTTCCAGTGGTGGGGAAGGGGTGGCTCAGCAACACGCAGGTGGGGAACTCTCTTATAAATCCTGGCTCCACAGGGTGGCATTGGGGTGGGGTGGGGATTGCCAGGTAGAGAAGTTTTCCAGTAGGGATCATCACCAGGCAAGGGACCTGGGCCAATGTGATCTGGAATTGCAAGAGCTGTCCACATTCCCAGCAAAAGCTTTTGCACACTGCTGCCACCAAGGCAAGGTTCATCATGACAGACGCATCTGCCTGTCCTACTATCTAAATATGGAGAAAGCTCAGCCCAGGAGCGAAAGCAGCATCTGGCGCTGCTGGCTTCCTGATCAATGAGCTTCCCAGCTCCCAAACAGAAGCAGCAATTAGGGACTGCTCTAAGGAAACATGATTTCCCAGGGCTAAAAATAACCGCACAAGGAGGGGAGGAGGGATAGAGGGATAGTCCTGGGAGCAGCCCTCCAGACTATGGGCTGGTTACTGTCCCTCTGACAAGCTCTGAAAGGTTTCAAAATGTCCCTTAGAGATAGGGGGAATTGGACATGCGCCACTCGCTCCTTCCTGACCAGTCAAGCTCTAGCTTTGGCTCTCAGGATGCTCTTTTTGGAGCATCAAAAGTATGCATTTCCAGAATGAAGTGCAGAATGAATCTAGAGCAGAAACTTGAAAGCACATGTTTAAGAATCTAAAAACGGGGGTGTATCCAAATGCCAGAACTTCTTTTAGTGCTACAAATCCGTATGCTCTCCAAATGCTTTCAGACAACCACCGCCAATTTTTATGTACTTTATTATTATTATTAACCCCAAGACTAACAGTGTTTTGCTAGTTCCAGCCTTATTTCTTGGAAATTGCACGTGGTGCAATCCTTATGGGACTGATGAAATTGAGAAAGCAGCAATAAAACTTCGAGGTTTTGCATTTACACCCAAGAACACTAGCAGAGTAGCACAGAGGAGAGCATGGGAGATTAGCCGGATATAATGGCAGGGGACGGGGCAAGGATCACACACAAACCACATCCATGAATGCCACCTGAAAACTGGGTAAGGCCGTAGTGCTGCCTGAAAGTTTTGTGCTGCCGTTGCAATGTACAATGTAAGAATGGCTGCCTATGAGCCGACAGTGCAGAGAAATGTGGAGGAACTTTAGAAGGAATGTTGCCTGCATTCTCCAGAATAAGTGAGCGAATGGTGCTTATATGGAAGAAAAGACTTGTTTGTGTTGAAGCACATTTCCGTTTGTGATTTTTATAATGGCCTTGTTAGTTTTTGAACTATCCTCGCAGTCCAAAAGGCACTACAACTGTCAGGACAAAACTAGACATGACACAGAAGATCTAGGAACTGGATCGCCTGTGTTTTTTTTAACTACTGTGGGGGAGAGGCAGAATGCCCACCCCAAACTGGTGTATTCAACAACATGTACTTGATGCAACAATAGAGCCCCGCCTCTCAATCACCTAACATCACTATGGCACCAGATGACCCTCACCCCCTCTTTTTGTCCACATGTCCATGCAGAGAGCTCTGCAATTTGTGCCCAATAGTCAGCTGATTGTTGGGGCTCACATAGTGCTACAAACAGAACTATGAAAGCCCTGACAATCAGCTGAGGCCATCACAGCCCTGACTCCTGCCAAAGGAATTTCACATTTTGAAAAACAATTCTGAAGTTGTATATTGCCACAACCTATTCCAGGAGTGGGGGAGCTCAGGGGCCAAATGCAGTCCTCCAGGCCCTCTCTTTGGCCCTTGGGATCCTCCCCAGGCCACAACCCTCACCGGCTCTGCTTTGCACCCTCCATGAGTGGCTTTGCCTGGCTGGAATGTGTCCTTGCACTTTGATAATGCCTCTTGGTTGTCTGGATAGCGAACAGAGAGGGGTGTGTGAAGGTGACTAGACACTAGTCTACTGTACAGAGGAATTGTTTATATTCATTGCTCTGCCCTCTTTGGCCTCTGGCCCTGCCCAGAACTGGAATGTGGCCCCATGGAAGTTTGCTGAGAAGGGAATTTGGCCAATGGCCTCACAAAGCTCCCCCACCGCTGTTTGTTTGTTTTTTTATGTTGCCATTTAACTATCCCTCTCTATATCATAACAAATTAAAAAAATTAAAAATTGTCTAATAGCACCTTAGAGACCAACTAAGTTTGTTCTGGGTATAAGCTTTCGTGTGCATGCACACACAAAACAAACTTAGTTGGTGTGGGTTAAACCACAGAGCCTAGGCGATCGGAAGGTCGGCGGTTCGAATCTCCGTGATGGGGTGAGCTCCCATTGCTCGGTCCCTGCTCCTGCCAACCTAGCAGTTCGAAAGCACATCAAAGTGCAAGTAGATAAATAGGTACCGCTCCGGCGGGAAGGTAAACGGCGTTTCCGTGCGCTGCTCTGGTTCGCCAGAAGCGGCTTAGCCAAGCTGGCCACATGACCCGGAAGCTGTACGCCAGCTCCCTCGGCCAATAAAGCGAGATGAGCGCCGCAGCCCCAGAGTCAGTCACGACTGGACCTAATGGTCAGGGGTCCCTTTACCTTTACCTAAGGTGCTACTGGACAGTTTTTTAATTTTTTTATTTATATTGACTGCATCAGACCAACACGGCTAGCTAGCTGAATCTATATCATAACAGTGAGGGTCCTGTGAGTTCTGTGTAGATTCTGTAAATACTGGCAATCTGGGAAGTAGCCCTTGGGAAAGTAAGCCCTCCGTATGCAGGGATCTTTCCATTGTTTCTTGCTCAGCGCATGCTGAAGAATGGACCTAGTGGATCACGAGGAGCCTTTCATTCTAGGCCAGAACAGGCATTTTTAGGCCAAGTGCTTATTTTTGGCTTCACAGGACAGCCGGAAGGTCATTCTCACAATCCCAGCAAAGTTCCGGCCGCATCTGGGCCAAAGGCACGGCCCGTCTGTTCCAAGGCACACGGCAAGAATACTTGGTTTGTGTCCGGAGCACTGTGATCCCATTCAGGAGCCCTTTAACCAGATTAGAGAGGGATTGAAGGATTTAGCTCTGGTGTGAATCTGAGTTTATCCCGGATGGGTTGCCAGCATGGCGGGCATTGCCCAACAGCCGTCCACAAGGACACACAGCACAGTCTTTCAGCCAAGGAGTCCAGCCTTCTGAACACATGGGGGCCTTTGTCGGCAGTAGGATGAAGGCTGTGGGGTTAGGAGGCAACAACATCCCTGGGTTCATCTGGAGCCAGGAGATCCCTGGAGGGCGTTAATGATTAACAGCCTCGTTGGCCTTAAGCTGGGCTATGCCAGGAGCTGTAAACAGACCAGGGGCAGCGCTACTGGCACATTCCCCCTCATTCCCTCCCCCTATGAAATGTTTTCCTAGACACGGACTGGTGGGGAGAAGTTGACTCTGTATCAGGAGAGTCCCTGCTGATAGGAGCACAGGAAGTGTCATGGTGATGGAATGCACAAGCCACTGTCCAGGAGCAGATCAAGGCTCCAGGCATCAGGGCATGTGTCCTCTTCAGCAAGCCTCATCTCACCCACCACGCAATGCACAGACAGCCCTACCCTCCTTCCCACGTGCACTGCCTACTGCAGACACCACACACACAGACCCCTGGTACCTCGGTGTGGCATTCTGTCGCTGCCTGCACCACCCCACAGACAGCACAGCTACACTGCCCTTTGCTGGATCCCTGCAGACAGCACAACATCAGAACCACCAGCGCAATCCTGGTTTTCTGGATCCCAGATACATTGGCTGAGTGTAAGTGCCTACATTCAACAGACATTTCACAGACACATCCCAAATCCAGAGAACTGTCGTCTACCTCTTACAGAGATACAATTACCCTCATCTTTAACAAACTACAGTTACCAGGATTCTTTTGAGAAGGGGAATGTGTTTTAAATGTATGCTGTGTATGCAACCATTATTTCCAGAACTCTTTGCTATCTTCCCCTCTTCCCACATCTCTGTCTCCCTCTCTCTTTCTCTCTGTCTCACATACCTGCCTTCTAATCCAAAGTACTGCTGTTCTCTGGCCACAAGGCAAGACTATTTTGCCAATCAACACCATAGACAGAGGTGTCCCTGTGAGAGGGCCCATCCTATCCCCAAAGGCACCCATGTTTCCCTTTGCTAGTACAGTCGTACCTTGGAAGTCGAACGGAATCCGTTCCAGAAGACCATTTGACTTCCAAAACATTCAGAAATCAAAGCACAGCTTCTGGTTGGCTGCAGGAAGGTCCTGCAGCCAATCCAAAGCCGTGGAATCCCAATCAGACATTTGGGTTCCAAAGAACATTTGCAAACTGGAACACTCACTTTCAGGTTTGTGGCGTTCGGGAGCCAAAATGTCCCAGTACCAAGGCATTCGGGATCCAAGGTACGACTGTACGAGAGAGCCACTGTCTAGCCTAGCTATGCAAAGGCTTTGGGATTCTTTTCTCGTGCTCTGTTGTTTTGGGCTACCTGCTGCTCCCCAGCACCGGCTGCAGACTTTGGCAAGCTTGCCTGTGGGGCAGGGAAGACTCTGCATGCTGGTGCTCTGAGGAGACGAGCAAGAAAAGGGCAGCCCTCCTGTGCTGCATTGTAGTGGATCAAGTCTCCCTGGGCACTTGGCCTGCACCCAAATCCAGCCCTGAAATAGCTCCCCACCCCCAAACAGGCTCCTGTTACAGTGACTGGCATCTGAAGCAGCCCCCTAGATTGGGCGTCCTCAATTCCTCCTGGCTGCAGTGAGGGTCAGAAGGTTCCCCGCACCAACCAGAGGCAGGGTCAAACCACCAACAAGCACCAAGCACCTGATCTGGGCGGAGGCTGCAGTGGCCATATTCACTCCTAGCAGGTCCCTGTCAGCCCAGAATTTCCTGGCACCGGACAGCCTTCCTGGATGTAGCCCAACAAACCCAGTTGCAGAGTGCGTCATCCACCTTGGAGCCAGGGTACTGGAGCCTAGAGTTTGCAGAAGGGCAGTCAGAAACTTGCAAGACTTAAGTGCTCCTCTTTTCTCCTTCTATCTTATCCTTCGCAGGGCTCTGCTAAACCGGCCACAGGACGTTCTGTAGGCAGCCAGCAGCTCTGGGAACATCCCAATGCGGCTTTGCAGCCCTGCAGAGGGATGTCCCAGCCACGTCTTCTCAGTATCCTGCTGGCACTGGTGGTGTGCCCTCAGGTAAGGGCCTTGGTCCCCAACCCTCCCCAGCCCCTCTCCATCCCAGGCCTGACAGGCACGTACATATCAGGCCGGTCCTCCCTTCTGCTGTCTTTTTTCCTTCAGGGATCCTCAGCCCAGATCATGGACTTCCTCTTTGAGAGCTGGAAGGCCTATAGTGAAGAGTGCTACCACAACATGAGCCTTCTGCCACCATCCACTGGTGAGACAAGCGCCCCCTGGAGGTTGGGCATCAGAGCACTGAAGTAGGGGATGGGGGCAAGGAGGGAGTTGGACATTTATCACTCTGAAGTGCAATGGACATTTAAAGGCACTGGTCAGTTTTTCCACCCAGCTGCTTTTCTTGCTTGTTTGTTTGTTTAAGCTCAGCCTCCTTGCTAGGCAATGAGCAGCTGAGTGCTGGAACCACATGTATCTGTGCATGCTGTGGAAACGAGACAAGAATTTTGGAAGCTTAAGGGGCATAGCAAACTGCCTTACACTGAGTCAGTCTATACCAGGTGTGGTGAAGCCTTGGCTCTCCAGATGTTGCTCAGCTGCAACTCCCATCATCCCTGTCCATTGGCCATGCTTGCTGGGGCTGATAGTTATAGTTCGACAGCATCTGGAGGGTCAAACGTTCCCCACACACTGGCAGTGGCTCTCCAGGATTTCAGCCAAGGCGTCTTTCGCAGCCCTACTTGGAGATGTCAGGGATTGAACCTGTGGCCTTCTGCATGCAAAGCATTCTTTCTACCACTAAGCTACGGTCCTATGCCAAGCTTGAGGGAGAAAATGAGCTACCTACAGTGCTGGGTCCCAGAGGCAAGTGTTGTTTCATAAATCAGCATACGCAAAAGATGAGGGGTTCTTTTTCTTTTTCTCAAGAAGTTGCTGTAAAACCTGTTTCAGACAGCAGTAGAGCACAAAGGGTAGGCTGAGTGGAGGTGAGGTTTGTGGATGAATTACTAGGCAGTTGTGTGTGCAGACACATGCATGTGAAGCTGGCAACAAGGGTCCCATATGTGTTCCAAGGGCAAATTCTGTTGGTTGATGAAACACTTGAGGGACATGAATGTGGGGAAAGTTTCCTAATTAAAGAAAGAGTGAAAAATAAGGACGAAGTTGCACACACATTCAGACACACGTATAACCCGCTGTTCCGACCACCGTATCACATGCAGATCCTAAGTTTCCTCCTCTCTTTGACAGAGCTGGTCTGCAACCGAACCTTTGACAAGTACTCATGCTGGCCTGATGCACTGCCCAACAGCACTGTCAATGTTTCCTGCCCCTGGTACCTGCCCTGGTACGACCAAGGTGCGTGCACTGGGGGGAGAAGAAGACTGGAATGGGCCTGTGCCCTTGGCAGGGGGGCAAAGGAAGGAAGTGACATGGGAGAGTTACTCAGGGCCCAGCCACACTTTGCCTTAAGTCCATACCTCTTTGCGCCATTTTCAATTTGGTCCAGGCCTTGGTGTTCCCAATTGTGATTTCTGCCTCTGATTTTCCTTAGGGAAAGACCCTTGAAACCCCATGTTTTCCTGTTCATACTTCCTATAATCAGTAGTCCGCTTTTAAAGTTGTCTCCACTTTCAGTTCCACTCACCTGTGGCAGAGAGTCAGAAAATCAGAAAAGCCAGATACTCAGGAAACTGGATAATCAGATAATCATTCAACATGCACAAAAGGAGCCAGGACATTTCCACTACAGTGGTACCTCGGGTTAAGAACTTAATTCGTTCTGGAGGTCCGTTCTTAACCTGAAACTGTTCTTAACCTGAGACACCACTTTAGCTAATGGGGCCTCCTGCTGCCGCTGCGCCGCTGCTGCACGATTTCTGTTCTCATCCTGAAGCAAAGTTCTTAACCCGAGGTACTATTTCTGGGTTAGCAGAGTCTGTAACCTGAAGCGTCTGTAACCTGAAGCATCTGTAACCCGAGGTACCACTGTACAGGGATGGCCCATCCCGTTTCACCACCTGAGGTGAAACAGAAATGCGCTGTTCCCTGCTCCCCAACTTTCACTGTTGCCGGAATGCCGCCTTCAAAGCACTGCCACTCATCTTTCCCACCCCGTGGGGGTGGGGAGTGGCAATGCAATGCACAGGAACACCACTTCCTTGCCAAGCTCGGTGAGAGCCAGGGCATTCCAGGTGTTGCTGCTCGTCTTCTCTACCCCAGGAGATGCCATGCACCAGAACATCTCTTTTTTGCCAGTGAGAGAGGGTTGTTCTAGCAGTGGCAGAAACGGCGGGGCAGGCAGAGTGCCTCCAAAGCACTTCTGCCATCTGAGGCAGGTGCTTCACCCCGCCTCATTGGTGAGCCGGCTCTGTTCCAATACGTATTACAGTGGTACCTTGGTTCTCGAACTCAATCCATTCCTGAACTCCATTCAACTTCCAACACATTTGCAAACCAATTGGCTGATTGGCCATGGAAACAATGCCGACAGCAGAAACGGATGATCAGCTTTCGAAAAATGTTTGCAAACTGGAACACTTACTTCCGGGTTTGTGGCATTCAGGAGCCAATTTGTTCGTCAACTAAGCCATTCGGGAACCAAGGTACTACAGTATTTACTACGTATTATTACAGGCAGAAAATAAAGCTGCCTTTGGAACCATTGCAACCAATAAAAGCAAACGAGTTGGGGCACACAGATTTTGCACATATATCACTTGATCACTATTTTAATATGAGCACCAAACAAGGAAGAGTAAACTAAAAAAAAAAATCATTTTAAGCATGATGAGGAAACTAGAAGTGGGGTGCTCAAAGCTGGGGAGACAACTGGAAAAATTATCCCACAGGGGTAGGCAGGGAGAGAAGGAATGGAGGTGGGAGCAGACTTCCTACAACACAGCTTCCTGGAAAGCATGCAGAATCCAATTCAGGAACTATTTTAGGACTGGTTCAGAAGAGAGACACATTTTTCTTTGGGTTTTCCTCATGACATTTGTTCCAGTTCAGCAGTAAACAACAGGTTTTCCCAGGGAAAGTGGTGGGACAAAGCAAAAACCTATGGACCTGTTATAACAGAGTGATACAAAATACTAGAAATCACGGGACAAACGAAAGTGTGGCTGAGCCCTAAGAAGGGTAAATAGACAGGAAAGGAATGAAGAGGGATCGGGATGATAATAAACTAGAGAAGGATGAGGGGAAAGTACTGAGGGTGCAGGAGATGGGGACTGTGGGAAGGCACAGAGGAATAACAACAAACGGTCAGAACAAGTATAGGGTGGAGTTATAATAATAATTCTAATAAGATCACAAAGGATAAGGCAATCAGTGACTACTAGCCATGTTCTGACTTCATGGACAGAGGCAATATGCCTCTGAATACCAGTTGCTGGGAACTGCAAGTGGGGAGATGGTTGTTGCACCCAGGTTCTGGTTGGTGGGCTTTGTGTAGACAACTGGATGGCTTCTTTGCGATCGGGATGCTGTGCCAGGTGGGCCTTATGATTCAGTGGGGTTCTTCTTATTCTTCTTGCCTTATGCCAGGCTTCCTCAAACTCGACCCTCCAGATGTTTTTTGGCCTACAACTCCCATGATCCCTAGCTAGCAGGACCAGTGGTCAGGGATGATGGGAACTGTAGTCTCAAAACATCTGGAGGGCCGAGTTTGAGGAAGCCTGCCTTATGCCTTCATTCCCTACAGTGAAGCATGGCTATGTATTCAAGAAGTGTGACCCAGATGGACAATGGGTGACCACCCCCGAAGGGAAGTCGTTGCGCGATGCTCATCAGTGTGTGATGAACAACGAGACCATCTTAGAGCAGGTGAGAGCATGGCTAGCTAAATGAGTCCTGGGGGCTGTCTGCAAGAACATTCCCCACCTCCGTTGACTTTGTACTCAACGTACTATACCCATTTTAAACAGCAGATAGATTACCAGGATTAGTACTATCCCTTTGAGGCCTCAAATTGGGTTAAACCACAGAGCATAGGACTTGCTGATCAGAAGGTCGGCGGTTCGAATCCCCGCGACGAGGTGAGCTCCTGTTGCTCGGTCCCTGCTCCTGCCAACCTAGCAGTTCAAAAGCACGTCAAAGTGCAAGTAGATAAATAGGTACCGCTCCAGCGGGAAGATAAACGGCGTTTCTGTGCGCTGCTCTGGTTCACCAGAAGCAGCTTAGTCATGCTGGCCACATGACCCGGAAGCTGTACGCTGGCTCCCTCCGCCAATAAAGCGAGATGAGCGCCGCAACCCCGGAGTCGGTCACGACTGGACCTAATGGTCAGGGGTCCCTTTGCCTTTACTATACCCATTTTAAACAGCAGATAGATTATCAGGATTAGTACTATCCCTTTGAGGCCTCAAATTGTCTCTTTCCTCTCTTTCTACTTCCAGGAGTGGTTTGCTAAGATCTACGGGAGCTTCAAGGTGATGTACACGGTTGGCTACTCGGTGTCACTCTGCACTTTGATCCTTGCCTTGGCTGTGCTGCTGGGCTTCAGGTGCCTTGGGAACTGTCCTGGGAGGGGTGGGGGTGATGGTGATGGGGGTGACCACATTAAGGGACAGTGCCCAAAGCAGTGAGGGGGAGGGAACCGGGAAGTGGGATTGTCAGACCAGAATTCATTTGGTCCTAGAAAGAAGTGGGATGGCTGCAGGTCTGCCTGGAAAGAAGTGAGATGACAGCTCAGTTGGTTAAAGCATGGTGCTGATAATGCAAGGTTGTAACTTTGATCCCTGTATGGGGCAGCTGCATATTCTTGCATTGCAGGGGGTTGGACTAGATGATCCTCAGGGTCCCTTCCAACTCTACAATTCTGTGATCCTATCTGGTTGGGTGGAGATGGAGCTCTTTTAAGTTGGAAGGGATCCGTCCACACTGGAGATGCTGGGAATTGCTCTTTACATATTAACATATTTGGCAGAAACCAACACTTTGCATGCTTTCTGACCGAGTGAGACAAATTACATACAATGCAGTTTTGTGTTTCTTTAAAAATATATTTTATTAGAGAAAGTTGAGGTGGATTCATTCAACCCTCTTTTTTTCACCACATGGTTGTTGCTGATGTTTTTACATTTACTCTGTTGGGTTGATCCGTTTGGATCCCTAATCGCGTTCAGCAAGTGCACACACATCAAGACCACAAATTAATTACCTGTCTCGAAAAAAGTATAAGATCAGGAATGTCATGGGTCTCTCTGCTAGCAGGCACCAGATAAAAATTATCCCTGTGGTAGAGAAAGCAGCCATGTCAGAATGCAACTTTGGGAAGTATGCATGTTGCTGTGTACTTGTGATGAAAATATATGACTGTGTGGGTGTGTACTTACGTCAGTTGAATGAAGAGTGTGTGTGTGTGTGTGTGTGTGTGTGTGTGTGTGTGTGACAGAGAGAGAGAAAATATGGCCCTATCTGTACTATATATTTAAAGCAGCATCATAGTCCTTTAAACATCCCCGGTTCTCCCCAAAGCATCCTAGGAGCTGAAAATTAAGGATGCTGATAGATATTAGGAGACCCCTTCACAGAACTACAATTCCCAGAGCTCCCTGGGAAGAGGGATTGATTGTTAAACCTCTCTGGGAGTTGTAGCATTGTGAAGGGAATAGGGGTCTCTTAACACCACCCATAACAAAGTGCCTTCCTGGGTCACTTTGGTCTGGATTTAATTAAAATATTTTCTGGTCAAAATCTGCAAAATATTTCCAGATTGGCCAGGAGCTCCTGGTAAGCCACACGACAGTTCACGAGAGAGCAGAGCATGGGTGAATGCGTAGGTGTGGGATGAGAAGCAGAGTGGAGAACACAAGGCATGGAGGAGTGGGGTGGGGGGTTAGTACAGTGGGGTGAAAGAGAGAGATCAGGGTGCAAAGAGTGGGAGGAAGGTCTGGGAGAGAGGCACTGGCTGCATGGTGCTGGCCATGCTGGACAGGCGTTGTTGACAAGCTCCCTGCTCTCCAGCAAGCTGCACTGCATGCGCAACTACATCCACATGAACCTCTTCGCCTCCTTCATCCTGAAGGGCATCTCGGTGCTTATCATCGACAAGCTGCTCAACACTCACTTCAACCAGAAGATTGACGACTACAGTGTGGGTCTTTGGCCGAGTGACGAGGTGAGTTAAACATTCCTGGTTCCCCACCACCACCTTTTTACACTTGTTTTAATTTTCATTTCCCTTGTTCCCTTTCCCCAGGGAGCATGGAGCTTCAGTTGATTCCCCTCTCCACCACACATAAACAATTATGCTAACCCAACAACCCCTGCCTACACTACTTGGTAGCTACACACTAGGCCCCACTCCCAAGTAGTTGTTTTCACATACAAGTATACCTGAAGGAGCATCTCCACCTCCATTGTTCTGCCCGGACACTGAGGTCCACCCCCGAGGGCCTTCTGGCAGTTCCCTCGCTGCGAGAAGCCAAGTTACAGGGAACCAGGCAGAGGGCCTTCTCGGTAGTGGCACCCGCCCTGTGGAACGCCCTCCCACCAGATGTCAAAGAGAAAAATAACTACCAAACTTTTAGAAGACATCTGCAGGAAGCCCCGTTTAGGGAAGCTTTTAATGTTTAATAGGTCATTGTATTTTAGTGTTTTGTTGGAAGCTGCACAGAGTGGCTGGGGAAACCCAGGCAGATGGGCGGGAAATTATTATTATTATTACTACTACAAATTCACAAGACCCAGCAAATAAGGGGGGAAAGACATAGGATGTTTTCTCAGAGCTTTCACAAGGCTTAAGTCAGCTTGTAATGCATCCATAAATCCCAGCAAAACCTAAGTTTGGCGACTATATCATTTCTCTGATGCATCCAGTCATGAGTTAATAACATACCCACAGACTGCAAGAGCAATTTCTGGTGTCTGGAATTAAACTGCTGGAAGGCTGGACCATGTGGGATTGAAGAGTGGCCTCAGGGCTAAGCCCTGCTTCAAATGAAGCCATGCCAATAGCATCCCCGATAGCACCTTCTTGAACCCTCCTCTGGTTCAGTACTCACCTTCACTCATGGTTATGGGACCCAGAACCACCACGCTTTGCTCTCACCAAGCAGCCTGAACTAGCTACACTTCCAAACTTGATCCAAGCCGTTGCCTCATTGCCAAGTCCTACGCTTTACTGCCACTTGAGACCGAAGCTCCTGTACTGGTGACTTTTGTTTTTAACGCACCAACCACAGAACTATGGGGAGTGGCAAACTGCTGCCCCCATGCATCTGCCTGCTAAAGGGACAAGTCCACTTTGTGTTGAAGCTGACCCTGGGGTTGGGTTGTGGGGGGGGGGAGCTTCTTGCTGAAAGTTCCCGGACTTTCCTTGCCCTTCTCACTGACCCCTTGCCATTCCCCCAGGCAGCAGCCAGGTGCCGGGCAGCCACTGTGTTCATGCAGTACGGCATTGTGGCCAACTATTGCTGGCTGCTGGTGGAGGGGCTCTACCTGCACAACTTGCTGGTGTTGGCCGTCTTCTCCGAGCGCAGCTACTTCAGCCTCTACCTCTGCATCGGCTGGGGTGAGTATATGCAGGGTTGCCAAGGCCCTGGAAAGGACGAGTGACTGAGTGTCAGAGGCACCTTCGCTGGAGCAGAAACAGCAGGGCGAGAGTCACTGAGGGTGGCAGGGAAGGAGAAGCACTGTGGCTGGAGATTGCGCTAATCTGCACTGTTTATTATGGCAGGGGTGGGGAAGCTCCAGCCCATATGGGCCAAAATGGTTTCCCTCGAAAGACGTCAGGTGTGGGGCAGGCAGAGATGTGGCTTGACCAGGGGATGTGCTGATGGGCGGTGACTTCAAGTCTGCTGATTAATAGCACTTCAAAGAAATTTGGCTTGGGGGGGGTAGGGGAGATAAGGCCAGGATTCCCACCTTCATGCTATGAGGACGGGGCATATAACCTCATCTCAGAGTTATGGGATGGGAAGAGTGTGACACAGAAGGTAATGATGGCGACAGTGGTCAGTGTTGGATCTTGAGCAGGTCTGGCCTGTGACGTTTGCCGCTGTAGGCAAATCACCCCAGCAACACCCCCACCTCCATCATGACACCCCCTCTCCAGATCCGGGGGGGGCCCTGCCTCCCGCCATACGTGCACTGCAGCCAGCCCCACCACTACAGCAGGGCTGGACTTGGGTCTTTCAAATTTCAGTGGCGCTCTGTATGAGGCCAAAATTCATCACACACACCCTTCTCTTGCTGCTCAGTTTACTATGTTATACAGTGGTACCTCGGGTTAATAACTTAATTCGTTCTGGAGGTCCGTTCTTAACCTGAAACTGTTCTTAACCTGAAGCGGCACTTTAGCTAATGGGGCCTCCCGCTGCTGCTGCTGCCGCCGCTGCATGATTTCTGTTCTCATCCTGAAGCAAAGTTCTTAACCCGAGGTACTATTTCTGGGTTAGCGGAGTCTGTAACCTGAAGTGTCTGTAACCCGAGGTACCACTGTAGTTGCAAGCCCTGCTGCATCCCCTAGGCTAAGCACCCAGTATGGTGGAGCCAGTCACGCTGCCCTAAATCCGTCTGTGACAGCACCTGCACCTGCAATGCTGCCATGATGCAGTGGCAGCAGTGAGGCTGCAGCAATGAGGGCACTGTGGCAGTGGCACAGACAAAGCCCCGGCAGGGCTGGCAGCGGCACAGTGGTGGGGCCCAGAGTGTCATTTCAGTGGACTGAAGGACTCTTAATGTTTGTGGAAGGGACTGAGATCCATCAGAAGCTCCCACTGGAGGAAGGGGGAAAGGGTCGTTTTTCCCTATTTCACCCCTCCTCTTCCCCCTCTCACTGTTTTAGAGGATCCCCTACGCATTCAATTGTTCAGAGTGCACAGGGGGGCTTCAGAGGGAAATAGGAACTGGCAAACATCACCTGCCCCCTGCCTCCAGCAGGAGTGTCCTGTGAATTGAGTTGTGCTCACAGAAACTCTGAGTCCAAGGCAGATAATGCCTCGTTGCTTGACCAAGACAGTGCCATTTTACCCAGAGTTTATTCCTCTAAGTAACAGAGGTGCCTTTGCTTTGCTTTTCTGTACGTTTCAAAAAACAACTTTGGAAGAATGATAGCCCCCACAAGCCCTCCTGTGGGTGAGAGACCTAGATATGCCATTGAATGAGCATGTTGCTTGATCAATGGCTTTCTGCAATCACTGTCTTTTAATGGCAAGAATTAGATTATAAAGTCCCAAGTGCTCCTTTATCTAGAGCCTTCCTGGGTAATTTTTGTCTATTAAAATCTTGCATGTTCAAACTTTGCAATGGATTCAGATTAGCTAGGAATTGTGGGGTTCTGGTGAAGCCAGCACTGAGCATCCCTGCCTTACTATTTATTTCCTCTGAAAAGAGAAAATCAAGATATGCCTGCTTGAATGTCAGATTTGACCCTTGTGACTACCAGCTACCTACTAAATAGCTGCCTTCTTTCTTTCTGAGCGTGAGAGACTAAAGGGCAAGCAAGACGTGTTATGAATGATGCATGGGCTGCAATTGAGAAGAGCAACAGCATATTCTCTCTCGGTTTTCCTGGTAAACATCCAGTAAAAGATAGATGGATGTGATGTCATCATTCTCAGAGTTTGCCAACCCTAGGGATGAGTGAATCAGTCTGTTTGCAGCCTGTGTCACTTTTGCAGGCATTCTGCAAGAACACATTAAGCTGCAATTTTAAAACATAATAATTCCACGTGACAATTCACATTTCTTCCTATACAAATAGAAGCGTAAGGCTGCTGTCACGCTGGAGTTCACATGGCCCCCAGTAGGCAGCCATGCCAACTCCAGCATAACAGCATGCAGGTAAGTGGGCAAGCAGGCCATTTGGCAAGTGAGCAGCGTGGGTGGAAAGAGGCCCAGGCAAGGTGTTGAACAGAGGGGAAGAAGTGGTCCACAGAGAGGTTTGACAAACCACTCTCTGAAACATCTGTCCCGCTCTGTTAAACATGGCTGCAGGGGGCAGGGCCTTCAGAAAACAGCTCTCTGAAGTGCCTCAGACTTCCTTACTTTAAAAGGTGGGGTTGGGGTGAGCTTTGCGGGAGGAAAGGAGGGGTGTGGGATGAGCAGGTGGTGGAGCTGTTAGGTGGGACAGGGGTTTGGGGCAAGCTGTGAAGGAAGGAAAACTGAGGGGATTGGCCAGGGGGTGGGTGAGGTGTCAAGGGAGCGTAGGAGCAGCAGCCCCTAGTCAACACGTAAGCATGTATCTGAACTTAACATTCTTTCAAAATATGCATTTCCAAACACCTCTTGTCTCAAAATACATATTTCTAAACGTTTCCCCCTCAAAAGACCAATTCTTAAACACATTTGGACACGTGTTTTGAGGCAAGAGCTGTGCTGGAACATTTGGGAAGTGTGAAAGACGTTGGCCTGGGAGGCACCGATCAGGTGAGCTCATATCAGAAATAACAGAAACAGAAGCATGCCAAGCCCCACCTCCTGCACTTGATTGGCTGCTCCTTACAACAAAGGGGGGGCATTTTGGGTACGATAATGACACCGTCTCATCTGTCTTCTTTCAGTAAACATTACTGGGGAGACATGAGAAGGAGACAGTGCTGTTTTCAGCAGTAGTCATCCATCCCTCATGACTAGTAATGTTTGCCCCAAAGGGCAAGCAGCTCTACATGGAACAGCACATTGTATTGCGGCTAAGGCCATGTAGAGACTGTAGTTTTTGAGGGCATTCTCTTGTTGATGCTTGCAGTCAAAATGATCACCCACCCTCTTACCCCCACTGTGGTCTCAGATCAAGTAGATTTTTGAGACATTGCAACAGCAGCAGCAGCAGCAACAACAACCCGATAGCATCTATTTGACCAGAGACAACAGTGGGTGAGAGATATTTACACTCTGGCTAACAAATGGTTCTTATCATACCACTGCCCAATTGCTAAAGAGCTACTGCCTGCATGGGACTTCTGATGCCAACTCTTTCATCTTATCCCTTGGGTAGTCAACCTAGTGCCCTCCAGATGTCCTCAGACTCCAGCTCCCACTAGCCCCAACCAGCAGGGTGAATGATCAGGGATTATGGGAGTTGTAGTCCAACTAAATTTTGAGGCTGGACCATCAAGAAGGCTGATCGCCGAAGAATTGATGCTTTTGAATTATGGTGCTGGAGAAGACTCTTGAGAGTCCCATGGACTGCAAGAAGATCAAACGCATCCATTCTTAAGGAAATCAGCCCTGAGTGCTCACTGGAAGGACAGATCGTGAAGCTGAGGCTCCAGTACTTTGGCCACCTCATGAGAAGAGAAGACTCCCTGGAGAAGACACTGATGCTGGGAAAGATGGAGGGCACAAGGAGAAGGGGGCGACAGAGGACGAGATGGTTGGATAGCGTTTTCGAGGTTACCAGCATGAGTCTGACCAAACTGCGGGAAGTAGTGGAGGACAGAGGTGCCTGGCGTGCTCTGGTCCATGGGGTCACGAAGAGTCGGACACGACTAAACGACTAAACAACAACAACAAATTTTGAGGACACCACTTTGGCTGCCTGCATCTTATCCTATCTACAGTGGTACCTTGGGTTACAAACGTTTCAGGTTACATACGCTTCAGGTTACAGATTCTGCTAATCCAGAAATAGTACCTTGGGTTAAGAACTTTGCTTCAGGATGAGAACAGAAATTGCGTGGCGGCGGCACAGCGGCAGCAGGAGGCCCCATTAGCTAAAGTGGTGCTTCAGGTTAAGAACAGTTTCAGGTTAAGTACCGACCTCCGGAACGAATTAAGTACTTAACCCGAGGTACCACTGTATCTTAAAAGCAGGCTTAATCCATAAACTGGGCTCCTTTGGGAGGAAGGGTAGGATATAAATTTAATAAATAAATATGCTTATCCACGTTCTGTTTTGAATGTGTCTGATGGTGCTTCCATGTGGCAGTCTATTTTGATATCAGTGCTACACATGCATGCAAGCTTTGCCCGGTGCCCACACAATGCTGATATTAGGTGGTGTGTTGTTGTTGTTGTTGTTATATTGAACAACATAAAAGGAAAAAAAGGTATACTATATCATACGGGATGGCGTTTTGATGTCATGTGGTCACTGCCCAAAACTTGGTCTACACGAACATCACTGAGTCTGCAGTAAACTCTCCCATAACAATGCCATTTGTGCCTCTTGCTAGCTGCTTCCTACTAAGCAGTTATACAGACACAGTTGTATCCAACGAAGTCATTTCATGAGCAGAATGGCTCCCACAAACACGATGGGACTTCCCTTCCCTCTCCTCCCCCTCCACATCCCTGCCACTGCCTGCAGGTCTGCTCTGGAGATTGGGAGAGGGACCTGGAGCAGGTTTGGGAGGAGGGCACAATGCAGTGGGGGGAAGGAAGTCCCTTCGCAATCTAGAAACGTCCAGGTCTTACCTGGAAATCTGAGGTGTTGTCTCTTTCCTGTGAAGCCATGCCGAAACCACATGTGCTATTATATATATATGTGGCAACCAGGCCAGGTTGGAATGTCTCTGTGTTCATGGAGCCTAGGCTAGGAGACAAGATCTGTCAACCTAGATTGGCCTCTTCACCTAGAGGATATATATCTCCAAGCAAATTGACTGCAATGATACTCCCAAGATTTGAGGATCCCTTGACTCCCTGCACCTCCTGGTAGCATTCAATGAGCCACTGGCAGATCTTGAGTCAGGATGAATCTAGTGCAGAAACTCTTCTCAGGATAAATTCCTGCCCTGCCAGACAGAGGCTGTTCCTTTTTTAGATATAAATCCTGTCTCTCTTTTTTCTTTTCTTCCAGGTGCCCCAGTACTCTTCATTGTGCCATGGGTAGTGGTGAAATTTCTTTATGAAAATATTCAGTAAGTTCCAGGACAATGTGTGTCTCTGCTGTGCAAACTGTTTGTAGGTTATCTGTAATGCTTCTGTCATTGCCAGGCAACTTAACAGGTGACATTCCTATGAGGGCTATGGTTGTGAGCAGACCACATTGTACTAAGTGTGAGCAGTGGGGGTGGGAGGTGCTGCAAGGAAGAGGACAGTGTGCCAGGCCACACTTCTTGCACACGATCCATGGTTTCTTTCTTTCTTTTCTGAGATGCTGGAGTACCAATCATAACATGGGGTTCTGGTGGATCCTGCGTTTCCCAGTGTTCCTGGCCATCTTGGTGAGTTCTCTTTATTCCTTGCTTGTCTCAGACGCCCACTGAACAGCCCACAATGGCTGCCCTTGTCCAGCAAAATGCAGAGGGAACAATCATTCTCCTGCCTCCAGCCTTCTTATTTGGTGTTCCTGAAAAATGAATAGGGCAACCTCCAAGTAATAAAATGTCTAAGGGGCACAATGTGATGCACCTTGTCATGCCAGGGGTAGGTGATGAACCAATTTTGGCCTGAAAGCCACATTAGCCACGTTGGGCACACAGCCCACTTCCTTAACTGATGGATGCAGATCAGCTGAGGGAATTATCAACCCCCTCCATAAAATGATGAAGTTGACGACAGGGGAGAGGGCACACAGCATCACCACCAAGGTGCTGAGCAGGGCATAGAGGCTTAAACCAGCACTGTCTCAACTAATTAACTAAATTGTTTTTTGTGCTGTCAAAATGCTGCCGGGGTGGGGTGAGAAAACATTTCTTTGGGGACCCAATTTAGCCTCCAAGCCTAAGATAAGCCACCCCTGTTGTCCATGTTACCAATAACAATAATTTAGTATGTGTATTATAGATAGCACTTTCCCTAAGCGCTCAGATCACAAAATGTTATTAGCAAGCATATGTACCAGCGATCCAGTAAATGCTCTGCAAACAGCTAATCCTATAGCCCCAGTGATGCATAGACATGGTCACAGCCTGGATGGGGCACTTTAGGGAGACCTGTGCAAGCCACTGAGAGCTTATGATGGGTCCAGAATTAATAACAGTAGTAATCATGGCTAAAATTAGCCCCTTATTTGCTATGCGTGTCTTTTGACTCTCCTGCAGTCCTGCCTCTTCTTCCCACTCAGCCACTCTCTCTCTCTCTCTCTCTCTTTCAGATCAACTTCTTCATTTTCATCCGTATCATTCAGATATTGGTCTCTAAGCTCCGTGCCCACCAGATGCGATACACAGACTACAAATTCCGGTACTGGCTCCTGCTCCCACCCTTCCCTGCTCTACAGTGCCATAGCTTTTCCCGGGACGGGAAGGTTCTATTACGTCCTGTTTACGCCATCATTGCCCATGGCATCACAGCCTTTGTAGGTTAGGGGCATCCCTTCCACATGTCCATGGGTTTTGGGGATGAGTACACTGACTTGTGGGTTTTTTAAGTGGCTTTCGATACGAGTCCAGCGGGTTTCTTTTCTTTTCATTCATAAGCCCATTCGTTCCTCCACCAGGTAGGTGGTTCATACGGGGTTCGGACTGAATACTGTGGGATGCTGCTGCCTTTTGCTTGTGATGCATTCTAATTAGCTGATGCCCCATTTAGGCTGGCCAAGTCAACACTGACGCTCATCCCGTTGCTGGGAATCCACGAGGTGGTTTTCGCCTTTGTCACCGATGAGCATGCCCAGGGCACGCTGCGCTATGTCAAGCTCTTCTTTGACCTCTTCCTCAGCTCCTTCCAGGTGAGGCTACACCAGAAGCCCATTCTTTGCTCAGGCCCATTCAAAAACTATAGAGAGAGAGACAAGCCTTTCTGGTTGCAATTATTATTATTTAACGTGTATAAGACTAGGTTTTTTCCTATAAAAATTATGCTAAAAAGTGGGGGTTGTCTTATACACGGATAGTGCATAGGGTGGACGTTTGATTGGTTGCTGCCGCATCTGTCTACAGCTGTTGGATGTGTTATTGGTTGTTGCGTCAAGGGCTGGTGTTGATTGGCTGAAGCTGGGGCAATTGGACAGATGATAGGCAACTTCTGCCTGTGAGGGGACAGATGAGCTCAACAACCCTGTGCAAACCCCCCCCAAAAAAGCTCAAGATGTCTGAGCCATCTCCCCCCATTTTCTTAAATTTGAGTCCCCCAAAATATACATGGAAAAATACAGTAAAATGGCATTATTCTGATTGCCTTCTCTGCCTCTTTAGGGAATGCTGGTGGCCATTCTTTACTGCTTTGTGAATAAGGAGGTAAGTGTGCTCTAAACTGGGGTGGGGGTGTGGTGGGGGAGGGAGATACAGGACATGCAAGCTGCTGCACAAGTAGGTAATGTCTGGCAGCAAGGATGATTTCCACCTGTATTATCTGAGTGGTACTGGAGGCACGGCTGGAGCAAGATGCAATGTCTTTTGAAATACTGTCAGAGATGAGTGACCCACCCAGCTTAATTCAAGTGGTAAGAAGGCAGATGCAGTCAAAGCTCCTCATCCGTGTGTGTCTGTCGCCCATTTAACTGGAACTGTGTAAGCAGAACACAACCAGTGCGGAGCTGTTGTTACAAGTACAACGGAATCTGTGCAAGTGTTGTTGGTTGCGTTTGCTTCTTTACATACCCATTTCTGTTGCAACTGACCAGCTGCACATGGTTTCAGAAAGGGGCATGTGCAATTTTCAGTGGACAGAGCAGTAAGAGAGGTGGTGCTTAGCCCTTTCCCTGTCCGATGCTTTTCCACCGCATCCTCCCATCTCCAATATGTCAGATCTTCTCGGCAAAGGTCTAGTCTGCACTTCTGATTTTGGAATTTGAGGGTGTCATGTGGTAGGGGGAGATGCAGTAAAAAAAGCAGTGGGAAACATTTTAGGCACCCTTCTCCTTGAAAAAAATTCCCTTCTGAGGTTGCTTTTCACTACATGAAGCACACATGTTCAAATACATGTTTGTATGTAACTTGCAGTTGTGAGCCCTTAAACTGGCTGTATTTCTCATATGCATGAGATTAATACAGAGTTTATTTATAAAGGTTTATAATCCTGCCATTTGTGGCAAAGCAGCCTACAGCGGATAATAATATTTAAAAATACAACCTCAAACCAGTAAATAACACATCCTCCCCGCAAATGTTTCTATCTCCATAGGTGCAGTCAGAGCTCATGAAGAAATGGACGCGCTGGAAGCTTGGCTGGGACATAGAAGAGGAATACAAGCACACGTACAGCCACACACCCCATGTCCGCAACGGGGGTACCAGGACCGGCGAGAAGCACAAGCTGGTTGGCAACTACCTCAATGGGCTGGGCCGCAGCCAAGCCACCATGCACACCAGCACTCAGTACCTGGAGAGGACAGCATGCAGTGCCAGTGAAAACTTGGCAGTGGCCGAGCAGCCCCATTGCTACGAGTTCCCTGACACAGCCGAGAGCAACCTCTGAAGCTGACTTGCCCGTCTGCCCCTGGCTTATGGGGCCTGTCTCACTCTTTGCCCCCTGAGGCAGCCGTCCTGCAGAGCAAAGAGGGCAGCTGGCAGCCCAGGAGGCTGTGGGACACATGACTGGAAAGTGTGCCCTCTGCCAAGCAGCTCGGCACTGACTAGATGGTGCAAATTCCTTTTCCGTGCTGGAGACATGCTTACGAGAGACCCAGCAAGACGAGCTGCCTTGCCTGTCCGCATGCTGAATGCTCCAGGACATGAGATCCAGGGGACAGCCCAGCCACAGGGCATCCTGACAGATGGGACAATGCCAAACAAGATTTGTAGTGGGAGGAGATTCTGTACAATTGTTAGGAAACTTTGAAAGCCTGCACATTTATGATTGTGCCAGAATCAGCACTGATCAGATTCCTTAAGAATTTCCTCTTTTTAAAAAAAAACAACCAAAATCCAGCAACCAAGTTTCTAGTCCTCATAAATTACAGAGAACAAGCACTATCTGCAAAATGCGCGCGCACACACACACACACACACACACACACAAAGGGTCTGTGCAATTTTTTTTTTAAATCAGTCATAGGGAAGGATATATCTAGAGGCTATCATATGTTTCTTTCATTTTCCCCAAACAAATTGTGCAGCAAAACATGCAAACGTATGTATAATTGTCCAATGCCAAGTGTCCCATTTGCAAAAGGTCAAATTTAGTGGGCTCTCTGAGTACAAACTTTGCAGATCCACTTTCGCACATATGAAAATGTAGTCTCTGGAACAGAGATGTCTTTGCCTTCTGGGCACATGGGATGGCATACCACTTAAAGAGATATTTTGGAGCCGTGCAGAAAGCATTGCCTGCAGAGTTCGGAAGGAAAACAGTACTACTATTCAGTATATATATCTACGTGGAAGTGACACGACTCACTTGGGTCACTGACTTTGTACGTGGCTGTACCATTGCATCCGCACTGTGGGCATGCTTGCGCCTTCTGTGCTGGGTGACTCTGTAAATCTACTTGTGTGGGCAATACAAGCTCTGAGGGCCTCTTCTGTGTCTGAGTATGTCTGCCTGTCAGTGCCAATGTTCGGGTGATTGAAGGACCCAATAAATTGTGCTGTATGTCCTGGCAACTTAGACGGTGCCTCCTGATGCACTGAGATGTTTATCCTTGCTGGGGCCTGGACTGCCTTTCATTCACCAGCATGGACAGGAACAGGTGTCCTGCACCAGCCTTGTCCTTCAGAAGTACTAACCTTTCCAGGGAGGCCACGCAGCAGCTTTAAATTAGAACCACTGCAAGAAACAGGTAATTGCCAACTCCTACCCCTGTGTGATGTCCCATCCAGTCCCCAAGTCCCTTTACAAAAGTGCTTCACTAGCACCCTCTGATGCCAAAATCTCCAAGCAGCAACCATTGGTATGTTCTTCTTTAAGAACACTGCATTCCACGCTGTCCAAAAAAAGTTGCTTATTTTTTTAAAAAAAATTATTTTCAGCATATGTACATGCACATGTGCATGCACGCACAAATGTGGCTTCTGAACATGAACAGCCACATAATAACTCCATGCATGCACATCTTAGTGATGTGCCATAGCAGGACACCAACTGCAGTATGCAAGAAGTCTTCAGTGCAGGCATGTTAGGAAATCATCACAGCAGTCGGAGGCCATCAGCTTCCTGCTACCTCCCTCCTGCCCATTCCCATTTGCAGCCAGTCTAAGCACTGGCAGGAAACAATCACCTTCAGCTGTGGCAGGCTTCAGGAGGCAGGTGGTCCGGTGGGGCAGAGAGCAGATTTCTCTCCATTCCTTACCTGCTTCCAGCCTGGTTTCTTCCTCTTCCATCCCATCACTTGTCTGCCCGTATACTATGGTGTGGATTCCCTCTGTGGGCACAGAATGCTTTCTAGCCATGGACTTGTTGTCTGCTCTTAGACAGATTGCTTTCTTTCTGCCTCTGCAGCTTTCCTGTGAATGGGAATCGACTATAAACCAGAAACGTAATTTTCATTATTTTCTGCTGCGTAGCAATTGTCTGGCCTTGAGCAAGTATTTTTTTTAGCCCTTGCTCCAACTGCTAAGTCCAATAGGACTGCTCAGGGGGTCTCCATCACAGGTGGTCATCACACGGAAAATATCGGCAGGAGTAGCATTTTCATTGTGAAGGCCTTGTTCTCTTTACTTCTGGTGGAGGGAGACATGTACACATAGAATGAGCTGGAATAAAGTTCAGGCAGTGCAGAATTGTAACAGGTTGATATAAGAAAGGTCCCCCTAAAGCTGCCAAGGTGTATTTTTAAGATTAAATACTGTTCACATTATCTGACCTGGAATAAGGCCTGAATGCCAACTGAAAGGGCCTGGGGCAAGGTTACTGCTCATTGTGGATTCTTACAGACATCTGTGGAAACAGTTTGAATGCTTATAGAAGCCTGAAAAAAAGCATTCATATTGACATGTAATTTGATTCACAAAGCATTATTTGAGATAGCAACAGCAGGCAAAACTTGAAGATGGGACAAAGAGATCCTACTGAGGAAGAAGAGAGAGGAGGTAAGCTTGAAAATGAACTTGCAGCACATCCCAGATCCTTTTCTGTTAGGAAGGAACCTGTGACGCTCCAGATATTGCAGGACTACATGATCCTCCCTGATCATTGACCATCCCAGCCAGAGCTGATGGGAGTTAAGAGTCCAAAAACATCTTGAGGGCCACAGGTTTCCCATACCTGTGATATTAGATCACTGAAATCATACTGACTGCTCAGCTCTGCAGCCCTGCCCAGTCATGTCACTCAATAATCCACTAGTGGCGTCACTTCTGCAGAGGACCACACTTGAGACAAGTGCATGGCCCTTTTCCTGACATGGGATGATGACGCACCCATTGTGCTCACTTTGGATGCCTGCTGGACAGGTTACAGAAGAAACGAAAATTGTGTAACATCTTTCACAAACACATAGCACTTGTCGTCATGCCCCCCCCCCCGAGCTACGTGCGCAAACAGGAGAGCATAGTTATGTCACACACTTGCGCTCTCTCCAGTTCCTTTGTGCCTCTGCCTAAGGTGCTTTGGCAGCATGTGACTTCTAAGTCTCCCTGAGCTAGTTTTAGGAACAGGACAATCCCCTTGTTCATGGGATTAGTCCCCCTGTCTCTCCCCCAGTGCACCACCTCCCAAAATGTCCCCCCAAACAGGGAAGCATATGCCAAAGTAACACTCCGCTCGCTGCTACGCATGCACACCCTCTTCAGTTTGACAGTGGGGTACATGCACACAGCCAGTTATTTGCTTGGCATTCATAATGCCTGTGACCCTCCAGCGAACGCCTTCCTCGTTTCATCTCCCACTGGTTTTAATTCAAAACAACACCTCGTTCCCAAGCCGTGAGATGTAGAGCTTTTCCTTCCCTCATTTGGGAAGGAACACAATCCAGTGCCCTCTGCACCCTCAGCCAGACCGCAGTCACACCTGGGGCCTGATTGGCTTAAGACCCAACAGACTGTAAACATGTCCCAGAGCCAACCCCACACATTCTGTTTAGGACTCAAGAATCTGAAAGGAACAGCAGGCCCAAGTGACCATTTAATCCGAGCCTTCACTCCGTGTTAACATGCAACAGGAGAAGAGACGCAGAATCCCGCAAAGTAGGGCAATCTGTGCAATCTGGAGAAAAATGCTTTCTGCTCCAAACGGTGGCAGTGATGGCTGTTTTGAAAATTCAGACATGCTGAACTCGCAAAGCTTACCAAATGCTTTCTTTTATTCCAGCAAGCATTTTAATTGAAGTCTGATTTTAAAGGTTTAACCCATTTTTAGTCTTGTAGTATTGGGTCCCCTGTACAACTGCTTAGAGAAGGCTGTGGTGAAGCGGCACACAGTTGCTGGTATCCGTCTGTCTGGGGAGACAATGGAAGAATGCACTATCAGGCGTAAAGTCAAACTGCTGGAAAGTTACAGTGCCTGCTGTGGCTGTAGAGACCGATATAGGAGAGACATGTTTTATTGCAGCTGGGGCAGATGAAGGAATCTGGTTTAACAGTTGGAGATGCACCATGGCATTTCTTTTCTCTGTGCTCCTCCCAGCAGTCTAGAGGATGTGACCTAGAGGAGAAATGACCGCTTGGATACATGACCAGTCTGTCTCCAAGCACTGCAGTTGTCTGCAAGGGATTCGCACATGGTGGGGCATACAAGTGTCATACAAATTGTTGAAATAAATAAATAAGTTGCTGTCTTGCATATAAGCTCACACTGCACATGGAATAGAAGCCCAGTGACCAGAAGTGCAAGTTGTCTTTGGAAACATAACAGCAGTATTTGCCTGGTTTATTGTTTTCCTCTCTCTTGCAACCTTCACACCCAAGAGCAGCCGAGAATGGACTCAAGAACCACCACCGCAGCCATCTGTTCACAGGCCTGTGGTGAGCAAGGGGCACAGACTGAGCTGATGTCTCCCCCCACCCCCTGCAAGGAAGCCACTGCCGTCACCGGGTGCCTCTGACTGAGATAACGAGCCTAATTGAAGCAAATTGCCGGAGCACAAAGGCACTTGATGCAAAGGTAAATATGGCTGGTGGTGGGTCAGGCGCATGGCATGGACGGCTCGTTCTTCGCAGTTGTCAAAGTATCTCAAAAGTGAAGCCCAAGAAAGATGCCTCGTGCCTTTCCTCTGAAAGGGAGCGCCCACAATGCTGTTGCCTTCAAAGAGGCTGCTGTGACTACCACAGTGGAGAGAGAGGAGCAATTGCACTCAGGTTCTGTGATGCTCAAATTCCAAGATGAGCAACGAAATACTTGATCATGACCTGTCTCCCGCCGACTCAGTTCCAAGATTATGTGGGATGGTGGACAATGTCCCCATGGCGGAACTTTCAGTGTAGCATGTTTGTGGACTCAGATGTGGCCTGAAATGTTGCAGGTAAGCACCATAGGGCCAGCCCATAGCCAAGGGGGCTGGCTGTACCATCGTCATGAAGAGTCCAGGGAGACTGACTTTCGACCTTCACTGATATGAATCCTAGGCAGGCCTTGGACTCCTGGCAGCATGCATGGTTGGCACACACCGTCCTTATCTCCCACCCTATGTAACTGTGCCCAAATGCAGAAAGCTGTGTCTCTATTGGCACACTGAGTAGAGTTGGCAGGATAAATTACAGCCCAGAGAGCACAGCACCCTAGGCACTCCTGTCTGTCGTGTGGGCGATGCTGCGCCTCTGACAGCCACTTAGTCTCCAAGCGCAGACAGAAACTTATGTAAGAGCCCCATCGGGGTCAATTTCACGGTCCAGATCCTAGAGCCTAGGGAGCAGGCAGAGACCCCACCCACACAACACAGGAGGTGCAGGCAGACATTCCTTCCTATTCCTGGCATGGGATGCTCTGATCTTATCAACAAATGCTCACGATGGGAAACTCTGGCCTATGGTGTCATGAACTTCGCCCAGAAAGGTGATTTAGAAAGAGCTAAAGTTGCTGCCACTCTCTACCCCACTACACACACACACACAACCTATTGATTCTTGGGGCCCATAAATTGTACCCTGCCACATGTGTCTCTCAGAGGACTACTCCCAAAACAACTTGTGTCAGCCCAACTTCAACACATCCCCCACTAGCTCCTCTTATCACTGCCTGCATTTCCCAATGAAGTGAGGCCAATTTAGGGAAATTTGTTCTCCTCAGTTGCAAAGTTCTCTCACAGTGCAAAGAGCAGAAAGTGAAGCGGTTTCCTGGGCCCCACCAGTGCTGCTTGCTTCCCCAGCACTCTTGGGTTCCATGCGCCACAGGGAAGGCAGAAGATCAAATGAACTGACATTTTCTCCCAGCTGTAAAGGACTGTGGCACATGTCATCTGCGAAGGAAGGGCTTCCATGGTAACAGGGGATGCTCTGACACGAGCAACACTAGCTAGGCAGGGATCCAGACTTCTTAGGAGGAATGAGTTACCTGCTGGTGGACACAGGCATGACTAAACACTAGGAGACAAGGACTTATCACAAAGTACATATAGACCAGCTCTGCCTAAGCACAGGTGAGCAACTTGTGATTGTGGAAGGGGGATGTTTTTAAGCCATGCCATGCTGGTTCATATACACACATTACCTTGCTCACAGGAGTGATGGACTCTGGAGCTAGCAGACTACTTCATATGGAGAGGAGTCTGTAAAATTAGCAAGCAACTGCACAGATGTCAAGGACTGGTACGATCATTCCTTTGCTAAATATACAATTACTGAAAAGGAGGACAATCAATCTTGAGTCTTGTTTCATATAGGAGTGGATATTCACAATCAATCTTTACACTAGCCTCAGTACTGACTGATTTCCCCCATCCCTCTGTGCAAACAGTATCAAAGAATAAGATTTCAGAAGAGGGGGAGAGAATAGGAGCGTCAGAAGAGCGGGGGGGGGGGGCTAGATGGGGCATGTGCAGCAATTCATGTGTCTTGCAAGGTGTCCAAGAAAAATATATAGGAAAAGAAGCTATAGCTGTCCCATCCACCACTCTGGGGTCAAAACAGTGAGACTTGAATTCCTTCTGAAATCTTTTCTCGGTTTAATTTATAAGATTCAGCCAGGCCTGCAATTTAAACAGAGCTGAAACAGTCAGAAAGAATAACTATTTCCAGCATTATTTCATTTGAATGATGATTCAAGGCCCACGTATGAAAACATCACTTTAAAGTGTTTTATAGAAATGTGTTTTCTATTCTGCTGCAAAGAAGTTCAGTAAAACCTCAAAACGTACTTTCACCACTTAGGCACATGCATTTCTGTGGATTAAAAGAGACATCATAATGTTTACACACTTTTAAATGCTAGCGCCTTAGGAATAATGTATGGAGAGGAAACGCACCATAATCAGCCTAATGAGTTTGGGAAGCTGTCATTTGGTTTCTGTTGCTCTCCTAGGGCCTTTTATTATCTCAATACTATCTTGTTTGTAACAACTCAGCGTTAATGGTAGTGATTCATTTTGCTCTTCACAGCGTAAAATTTGGTCATTAAAAGAAAATCAGATAACTGTCACAATCCTAGCTCTCTTACCAAATAAAATAAAACTAAACTGTTGGCTTCAGGAAAAATAAACAAACACATGCTAAACATATTCAGGAGCTATGTGGAATAAAAATGTTTCCACACTATACAAACTCCTTTTTAGATGGGAGCTAAGGGAAGCTAATGGATATGTAAACAAAGAAGACAAGAACCTTAAAACTAAACCCAGCCAAAATTAAGTACTTTTAAGTTTCCTTGATTTCAGGAACGGCACTTGCTTAACTTTTCCTATCATTATCAACTGGATTTTGAAAACCTTAATTAAATCATGCTTTGAAAAACAACAGCTTTGAATTCCAAAAAGTCACTGAAACCTATTTAAAATTATATATTCTGCAGCTCAAAGCAGAAAAAGTCATTCAGGTATCTAGATCCCCTTGTCATGACTCATAGGATAAGAGAAACTAGTTCATTCATAGATCAGGTTAAAAGAAGAATGAGCCTTGAGATGAATGGGATTTTTCACCACGAAGAAAAGGCAAACTGCAGGATGTCTCACAGTTTACCCATTGATTAACTGGAAAAGGGGATGGAGAGGAAGTCTGCACAACCGGCAGACAATCAGTTTGATTTAGCACAATTAAGCTCATAAAATGCTGCAACAGACTTACACACAGATCTCATAAAATGCCTCATAAGAAACAATGCAATCAAATTCAAGGTTGAGAAGCACAAATGTTGGGAATCTAGAAAAATGAAGTATGCAGAAAAGACATCTGATAATCCTTACAGATAACACAGCTCACTGAGAAAATATCAACTTGATGTACTGAACAGTCATCAAAGAGACAATGTCAGGAACTGTTAGGGGAAACATAAAAATAAAACCAAAAATATCACAACCACATATATTTGGGGTGTCAGCCTAACTTGAATACTGTGCTATTTTCACCCTATCTCAAGAAGCTACTAATTTGTCACAGAAGAATTGAAAAAACTGCAGTGAAAAGCACATGCGAACACACACATCTGTGGGGGAGAAAGCAGTTTCCAGTATTTGCAGTACAAGCAACCTAATTTCATTCTGGTATTGTTTGAGTTCACTTTTGTTATAGGGCGTTTGCCTTTTGTAATTCCAAATATAACTTGCATTCACTGCCCCACTGCTGCCATGGCACCTCCATCCCTCAGGTTGCACAGGACATTCCTAGAGATGTGCAGTCAAGCTTTGGTTCCAAGATGCTTCCATTGACCATCCTTTTAAAAACTAGTCATCTAGAGCCAAATGTATGCTCGCACCCTATTAAAACAGTGCTGCCGTCCCAAATTCATTCTGTACTTGCAAGTATAGACTGAGCAGGTACAAGAACACCTACACAGATCAAGTGTACAGACTGAATTGTAGAGTTAATGCAAGACATCCACTATAGTAAGTTGATGCAGAAATTTGGCTCTGTTCCAAACACACATCTGAACCACACCACTAGGGATTCCATCCATGCCTATGAGGGTTCCTAGATCCTTTCACGCAGACCACATAACCGAATGCGTGTTTTGCGTATCTCAGCTCTGCGCCAACAGCAGTGTAATGACTACATAATTAAAGGCTTAAATGAAGGGAACAATGTTTTCTATCAGGGGCTGTTGGCCAAGCGCGTCATTAGAACTGAGTCACAACAATGAGCAACTCATTTCCAAGAACCACCCCCTCTAAATGCGGAAGAGGAAGGACTTACTGACGCAAGGTGCAAATAGAACAGAGTCCCTCCCAATTTCTGGTAGCGTTATGTATTTCATAAGGGGTATATATGGCCAATGACAGATCTGTTCTCCTTGAAAATCTTCAGGGCATTTTAGAAGCCAATTCCGTACTTAGTTCTCATCAGTATTCTGATTGAAGAAATCCAGCAATCAGTTTGCATACATCATTCACAGGGGTTTCTTAGCCTATTGTCATAGCAAACTGTCCTAGCTTAACAGGAGCTGTGTGGTTATCTGGCTACTGTCAGGATTGAATATGGAAAATCTAGGATTCAAAAGCTGGTTCAGCCCCAAGCTCATTGAGTAAGCCTAGGCAAATCACTTTCTCTCTGCCTACCTAACCTACAGTACAAAGGGCAATGGATTTTTGTGATTAAGAAAGTGAAGAGGAAATGCACTGGCACGAATGGCTAACGGAAAGGTGTATGAACACCCTACAAGCAAATCAGAACATATGCTCAGTAAAGACCACACATAAACTAACCTCTGCATAAGGTTAAATTGTGCAAGTAAATGAGGATGAATGTTCAATAAATAGGTTGTCTGGAGGAGCCCTGAGATTAGCATCCCATACGGAGCACCTTGGAAGGGCAGCATACATGTGCGGCAGATAAATTATCGCTTTAAAACTTCTCACACATAACTAGATGGATGGTTGGGTGATGCTGTGTATTCTCATCTGAATGAAAAGAGCTGAAGATGCGTTTGAAGGACTCAACCCTCAGCACCTAGGCTACTTTGGGCATAAGGAAGACTAGGCTTGAAAAATTCATACTTTCTATGTCAATAAGTATTTAGGGAAATCTTCATGTTTTGAAGATAGCTCTTGCTGGTTAGTTAGTTTATTAAGACCACTTTGCTTTTCCTCACACAGGAAAGGTCAAAAACACTTCATGATTTCTAGAACTTAACTCCCTGCCCCAACTATGCTGGATAACTGGAGAACAAGTGGTGCCATGATAAAAACAGACCGCAGAAATTGATTTTGCTTAGCACAGAAAATACTAAGAGGTGACATAATCTACTATTCAACTACTTGAAGGCCTGTCAACAGCAGGAAACAAATAGAAGAGCTCTACCAACCACCCAAAAGGTTGATGCTTGGCTTTAGGAAGAACGTTTTAACTCTATGATGATAGAAGACTATACATGTTTGGTTCGGAATATGGTGGATTATGTTGATGTAGCTGAACTTTGTACAGTGGTACCTCAGGTTACATACGCTTCAGGTTACATACGCTTCAGGTTACAGACTCCGCTAACCAAGAAATAGTTAAGAAAAGGTTAAGAACTTTGCTTCAGGATGAGAACAGAAATCGTTCTCCGGCTGCGTGGCAGCAACAGGAGGCCCCATTAATTAAAATGGTGCTTCAGGTTAAGTACAGTTTCAGGTTAAGTACGGACCTCCGGAACGAATTAAGTACTTAACCCGAGGTACCACTGTACATTTTAAAACTTAGTTCCCGATTACTGTAGATTAATGATCAGTATCCTGCCTCAGAATAAACCACATACTCTTTGGATATTGAGCTTTGCAGGTGCCAGTTCTTCCTTTCCAGGAGTTCTTCACTCTACCTCTGGGACACAGCAAGTTTAGACTCAAATTATTTCTAGTTTTTTTATAAGCTGGGAATAGATCACAAGGCATACATCTACCTATATTAACCTTGTTTGTACATTTTTCTGTTGTGCAACTGGGACAGCATACTGAGCAGGTCAGGCCGTCAACTCAATCTAGTCTGGTGCAGTTGATGTTCTTGTGACTGGTTTCTTTTTCTTGTCTATTCACTCCCTAATGAGAGCCAAGACTTCGCCAACAGGGCATGTTTCATTTGTATCAGCACTGCCATCTTCAGACAAAAACAGGGAACGTCCCACAAAATTTTATCCAAACTTATTTCCCCATCAGGACAGAGAAAACATGGGAGCTCAAGGGCATTGCTTCACACTTTGGCTCCTTTCACTTGACATGAGAGAGAAAACAGGAATGAGAGAAGAGGGTGCTCTTTGTTGGACTCAGTTTTATATTTTTATTTTCAGCCAGCCAAGCCACTTCCGTTTTGTTTATGGGCAGAAAGGATTGCAGCCTCCTTACATTTATGGATGAAACCAATTAAGCAAGTTTCGGTCCATCCAGCTAGAGCTTGGGTACTCCAAATTCTCTCTCTTGTGCCATACTGTATCACTCAAGTTGCTGACTTCCAAGTAGAAATGAAAGTGGAACAAAGAAGGCCTCACTTCAGGCCCCCTGTCGCCCGTTGAGCAGATCTCATCTTATCCACACCTGCGCTGCTGTATAGCCACAAGATAATACCTGCTCTTCATTCTCCTATAACTTTTAACACTCTTAACCATGTTTGGCAACGCACCATCTCCTTTTATACACATTATACAAATCTAGTGAAATCATGAATCACTGTGATTTCAGGGATATCATAGATTAATACAAGTCTTGCAGCAGAATCATGAGAACAGTAGTTAATTAGCTACCAGGCAGCTAATTAATAATAGGAAAGGTGTCCAAAGCAGACAAGCAAATAGGCAGAATAAAGAAGGCAACTTAAAAAAAAAAAAGCTTTCTGTTAGTGTATGGGAAGTGGGGACAGACTCAATATGCAGATAGGCATATCTGTGTCATCAGGGATGAGCATGGAATAGATGTAAAGGCTTTACTATCCTCATATCTAAGGGCCTACATGGATGGGTGAATTCACTGAAAGGGATTTAGTGAGAAAGCAGGAAGAGGATTAAAAACACAGAATAGGAAATGTGGCCCTGTCTGTTGGACAGAAGAATATTCATTTTTTTCTGCGATCAACCAAGCGACATTGATCTGTATAGATGGATAAAGAACAACTAGCATGGGGATGTCTCAATGTCCTGTGTCCCGTCCTTGTGTATTTGGATGGATATAACAAGATCAAGCCACTCCCAACTCTTCCCAGTTAATGCAACACAAAAACCCCACCCTTTGTGTTAATGAGTGCTTGCTGACACATCAACTAGGGAAACTGTTCCACCCACATCAACATCAGATATTTGTTTTTACTCTGAACTCTCCACAGGTTTAAATCTATAGTATGAGCAACACCCTTTTTCTTTCTTTCATTAAATGGGTTTCTCTTCAACGTGCAAGGTATTTTAGGACAATTTCAATGCAAAACAAATGCACAGTATTTTTGTTGTTGTGAGAAAGCTACATGTGCCCTTGCCTCCAAGCCATTTGCAAACTCGCTGCACTTTTTAATTTAAAAAAATACTCAAGCTACGGTATTTTGCAACTGGGAATTTGCTATTTCCTTTTATTTGCCACAACTGTTGCAGGAGTGAACACTGTACATACCTAAAAGTGATAAGCTTCCCCGACCCCATCATTTTGCCACTTTTTAAAAAGGATCTCTAAAAGCTGAATATTTCTGTATCTTTTCTGAATCTGCTGTATCTTTCAGAAACAAGCATATCCACACAAAAACCTGTTACACAGAGAGAGATTTGTAGAGCAAAGCTGCCCCTTCTTTTTGCAATGCAATACCTTTCTAGAATAATTCATTTTATTTTCCTTAGAATTTAATTATGGTTTTGAGTGAAGGTTTTGAGCCCCCCACCCCTCTGAAATGGAGTGGTGGTGGTGGAAAGGCTATTCCCTGCAACAATATTCCTGCTCCTCTAGCGTTTCATGTGTGAAGGGTATCAGGTCAACTTGTGCAGGATCAGAGCCAGCATTAACAGCAAGGACTATTAAATCCAATTACTTTTGTGATTTGGTAAAAGTCCTCACTTTTTCAGCAGTGAGAACATTTTTTTATTTAATGTAATTAGACCCACTATGCCAAAATTTGACCTCATAACCCCAAAAAGAATTCTAGGCCACAAAATGCAAGGGGCAAGGGGGAATAGCTCATAAACCTCACAGGTCAGACTCTCTAAATAGGACTGTGTTTCAAGAGATTCACAGTGGCCAGAGGTGACAGGGTTCAGCCTTGGTGAAGTGATGGGGGAAATCTTGCATCTAGTAAGTGTAATTTAGATGGCAATAAATCCTCTGGACCAAAGGACGAAAACAGATCTGGGTATATTAATAGATGCAGCATTTAAATCCCCGTCCCCTCAGACAGCAACAGGGATGTCTCATGCTTTCTTGCAGGACTGTGGTACCTTAGGAGTGTGGAAAACAGTGCAGGTTTCCAAAGCCATTAAGTTGGCTTCCACAGTCCTATGTATAAGGTGTAAAAAGACAAGTGTTCCATGTTGTTAATTCACGTACCAGGACTTACTCTTCCAGTTCCACACTCACAATCACTTAAGCTGAATAGAATCCCCCACTGCTCATGTAAGTGTATGCTAAAAGGATGGGGAAAGCACACTATTTCACAACTTTTGATCATTCGAGTATGGCTGGCTGGGTAAGAGGTGACAAGCTCATCTCAAGAGACCATGAGCATGTGCCCTGAAGTTCCACAACAACGGGAATCATGCAAAAACAAGATGACGTGTGATCCATCTACAAATACAGCCGCCACGTTAAGTAGAAGGCAGAACGTAGGGATTGGCAGCTGGAGGCCCAGGGACAAAATCCAAGCTGGCAAATGAATAGTCATTTAGCTGCAGACCAAGAATACACACACACACACACACACACACACACACACGTACCTAGGACACTTTATTCCCAAGCACCCACACTGGGGTTAGTTTCTGTACTCGGTTAGTGTTAAACTGCCTTGTGAAACCCAGCCATACAGACGGGGTATAAATAATACATTATATCATTATTTTTATTATTATTGCTTCATTCACTCACTTTCCACAAGGCACCCACATGATGTCAGCATCCAATTGTTGTCCCCCCATGTTTCTTCTATGGTTCTTCTGCCTTTTCTCGGAGATCAGAATATCTGCTTTTAATTTTTTACTAGAACTGGTTGCAGTTTTTCTGCACACGCAGATAGCCATAGCTAGGCTTTTCCAAATCCAATGTGTGTGGTGTCTTATCGGGCAGGTGAATATATCAGCAGTATCACACATCCACTATCACCTCTATAAGGGGCATCATTTTATCAAGAATTCTTTGTTATTCCCTTAGTTCCGATCATTAGCATCAAGACACTTTTTGGGCCATACTTATTTAAAAAGTTAAGTTCTCCACACAATAATTACAAAATGAAAGTGCCATGGTGCTAACTTTTAAGATTTAAGACTCACCCCTCTTTCTCTTCATTGCCATCATTTCAGCACTGCAGATTTTCCCTATCACTTTTAAAGACCTAAAGGTGATCTCATTATTGCACTTAAATAAATAAACTAAAAAAACTGACTATAGGAAATGGCTGCCCAAATGTCTTTCTCCTCCTTTACCCATATAGTTGTGTGACGCACAGTAATGTGGATTGTTCGTAGCAGGATATACACATATAAAAGTTTCCCCCACCATGTTAATTTTGTATTTTTAAAACATAGCATTATAAATTCTCTGGTCAAAGTCCATACCAAGCCCATCACTCTTGGGTGATTAAGGGTCAATTTACATGATAAAATCTTTATGTTGAGAAATCAACACGAGCTGATTTGTTCCATATAATCTCATCACATTCCAGTTGTGCCCACATTTGGAATATTTTTGGGGGTGGGTGAATTGCAAAGGTGTCTGGTCTAACGATGCAGCCACTCAGGTAAGAGGTTGCAGGGGACACTGCCCAGTCAAATCAAAGGAAAGACTCAAATTATGTAGGTGTAACTTCACACAAACAGCCACATGGGTTAGCACTAATGACCATTCTGTAGCCTTTTCAACAGAAGGGACAGATGTGATCAGCACATTTACAGTCTTTGGCATCCCTACACAATGGGTTGAGGACTAACATCTATCCTCAAAGATTTACAAAGCACTGCATATTCCTGTATCTATACCTGTATCATCAAAAAGCTGGGGCAGGAGGACTAATTCTGAGGCTGATAATATTTTCTGAAATCTATAAAGCCTTTACACATCCCAAAATATCTGGTGAAGAACAAGGGACATAACTACATATTACCAAAAACAACATGTCTGGTTCTCCTTGTTTTCCTCAAAAATGGGGGGGGGGGGCCTAGACACAGGGCTGTTTTGGGCTGAAACCACATTTTCCCTGAGGCAGCACTGCACTAAAGCATAACCTATTAAACACAAGAAAGAGCAATAATGATTAATGGAAAGAAGTAACCTCTATGGACTAACCCCACAAATAGAATGTAAACCTATCCCAAGTAAAGATTTACACTTTCAGAGTGTCTTGGAAAACTGCCCTCTTTGTTTAGCTTGGATCAACAAATAAGATCTCACTTAATTGGGTTAATTCCCATGTTGGCTTCATATTTCAGCCAGAAAAAGAAACCCTGCAATACTGCATGGAGGGAAGTGCATGGTTAAAGGTGCTGAAGGATTTACTGAAACCATCTCGTTTATCATTATCACACCACGGGCAACCTTTATTTTCTTCATTTGATCTTCTATATCTTCCTTGAGGTCTCCTTGGCACTATGCTCCATGTTGCTTTCATAGCTACGTTTTTGTGCTGCCTGTTGGCAGAGAAACACACTCTGTTCTAATCCAATTCATGACATGACATTTGGTCAAAGTAAACAAATTGGTCAGGCTGGGTGCAAATATTGCCCACTTCAATCAAGACTGGCAAAAGCGCTCAGCAAGTTGAGTATGATTTCAAATCTAGCATAAAGATATATTTGGGAAAGCAGACTGAGATAAAATATCCACAGCACAGCAAACTACTGAGGATTCTTACCGCATTTGGGGGTGCTGATTCAGTTTGCTGCGGTAGGAAAATCCTGCTAATCCAACTAAAGGTAATAATATCACCTGCAGCCAGATTACAGTGTGAAAATAATGTTAGCTTCCTGTTGACCCTACAGGCACCACTGCTCCAGTTCCCAGACTTCAAGGAGGAAAAATACCTTACTAAGCAACACTCCCTACCCTGTTGCCTTAGGGAAAATGGATGTCTGAAAGTCTCCACCATTCTGCTGCAGAGGCACACATGTGTTCTGTGCACACAAAAACTTCTTAAGGTGTCAGCTAAGACTACTCAACATAACCCAACACCAGATAAACCCCGTGCTAACCCTATTAAGCACCAGTATTCCAAGGATAGGAAACACTGTAGGTGCCTGCTGCCAATCACACAGAAAATGACCATTTCATTAGCCAAGGAAATAACAAGTTGTGAGAGAGGCCTTGCTTCACAGTAGGTGTCACCTCATAGCTAACATGAAGCACTTTCCCCAAGCAGCCTGCAACTCCACCTCCTTCACAGCACGATGTGAACACCCTTCTAAGGTGCACAAAATAATGTGTATCCAAATGGCAACTGTTCACCAAGCACTAGGATATCTTTCTGAATACTGATAGCTAAATACATCACACCTAAGGGACTAGATATTTCATAGTTCCTTCTCCCCTACAGGATTGCAAAAGGGACTTGAATGCCCTTCTGGAGGCTTAACCATCACAACAGCATCAGGTTAGGTTGAACTGTAAATTACTCCAGACAGACTAAGTTGCAACTAGCCCAGCACCAATGGAGAGTAATAGTCAAGTAAAAACAGAGGAAGCCGCCAAGCACTGCCGTTGGGCAACAAAACAAATCCCCTTCCTTTTGAGAAAATTCACTCTGGCTCAGGTGAAGCAGTTCAGAACAATGAGAACATGGAACCCAAAGAAAGATTGGTAAGCAAGTCCCATTCATGGGAACCCAGCTAGAGATGCAGGATAAATTCTCAGAGCAGAATGTCAAAATGACTAACCAGATTTTATTTACAACACTCCTTAAAAGACAGACACAGACCAAGAGGGGACATTACAAAGGGAAAAGAACAGCCACCATGCCCCTTGCCTACCCAACTCTGAGCAGGGTCCCCAACATCACTGCCTGAGCTGGACACAAACATGGGCACTACTGCCACTTGCCAGTGCCCAGCACACACCAAGGCTGTCCCCAGCCCTGCTGGGGCACAGGGGCTGGGCTCTGGGGCTAGCTCAGAAATGCTACCTGCCCCCCTGGCTGGGGCTGCAAGTCAGCAGAGTGTAAAGACAGCAGAACCTGGAGTACCTGCTCAGCTCAGAATAAGGGAGTCGACTCAGTTTTATCCTATACAACAGAATCCCAAAAGAGTTTTCCCTTGGGAGACTTTGTACCTGGGTCCCTCAGCCTCTATCTTCAGCGTTTCGCCATTGTTGTGCCACAGAGCTGAGCAGATAGCATATGGAGATCGTAGCACAACACTCTTTCATCCTCCAGTCTAAAAGCTCAGGTACTGTATGAGGAGTCAGTCTGAATTCTCACAATGTATTGATAGGGTGGACTACGAAAACCCATATTGCTTCTGTCCCATCATTCTCTCTTAGCCTTGCCCTAAGAAGGGCTGGGCTTTGAGACAGGTATAGGGAGAGATTAGATATTGTTCCTGATTCTTCTGCCTTATTCCACACTCCTAAAACAGACAGGGTACACACCAACCTCTTGGCCACCATCAGAGTAAAATGTCATTTACTAAGGGGAAAAGGTAATTTCTGGGGCCAATTGTAGAATGAAGGCAGCCAGGCCAGGCCAGGCCAAGGGAAGCTGTGAAGAAAAGGCAAGAAGCCTATCCTTCCTTAGGGAATTCAGAGCCAGCCCCAGGCACAAGCCAGACCAGAGGAGGAAACCAACACAAAGTCATCAAATTCATGTACCAGTGGCCACACGCCAGCACTTGGGGCTGAGGCAGGCCAAGCCATTTTAGGATTTCTTAGCATCCTGTGTGTTCCGCCGCTTTAGGTCACTCAAGTCAACAGGTCTGAAAGCTGTCAAAAAAGAAGAAAGGAGACACAATTTAGGGTAAGATTCCTGACTACCAACATTGCTTTCCATCAATACTCCCTCCAGCCTGCCTTGATAAGAACAAAGATGCTAGCCTCCCCACCATCACCTAACAGTTAGTACCCTAAATTGGAATTCAGATCACAGGTAATCTACACACCTAATTAAATGGTTTGAGTTGGTACCCCAGACCTATTCAACACAGCAGGCCATTACTACAACCCAAACCCAAGGGGTCTCCAGTTCTACCTAGAATGATAACCTAAATTCTGCAACCAGAAAATCTCTAATATGCAAGAAAGTAGGTACATCTATATTCATGTACCTAATCAAATTCATAGACTATAACACTACCACTATATGTTTCCAAATATCCTCCTATACAAGAGAGTTTTCACCGTATGTCAGAAGAGCAAGAAAGATGAGGACAAATGGGCTTCCAAAGGGAACAAATGTCAGAGCCTGGGGCCAACTGCTGAAAAGCCCCTTTCATGCATAGCCATCCAGCTCAACCCTAGAGAGACCCGGAACAGGGCCTGAATTGAGTCAATAGACAGATCTGTATTGGAGCGATCAGTCCAGGTCATATAAACCTTTAAAAGTCAACACCAGCACTTTGAACTGAGCCCAGAAACTATCTGGAAACCAAGGACAACAATGCTTCTAGTGACAGGTTTCAGTTAGGATTCTTTCAGCTGTATCTTGGACTCTATGTTTTCAAATGCTCTGCAAAGCCAGTCCTACATCAGAGTAATCTAAACTGGCTGTCACCAAGGAGGTGTAACCATGACTAAATTAGACCTCTCTTTGAAAGGGGAAAGCTAGCAAAAGAAAACTCACTTTTCAGACTGGGGTTTGGCATCTTCTCCACATACTCCTCCACAAGTCCCCGTTCACCACTTGCCATCTGATTGCGGAGATCCCGCTCCACACACTGCCATGCTGCAGAGAAGGGGAACAGTTAAAGTGGGGATAAAACTTCACATGGAGAATACGGAAGAGCCCTTTCCTTTAGCCCAAGAGTACTGCCAGCTTTTGGCACCCTAAGACAGCCTAGATACCAAGCAGTGGTCCCACCCTTACTACTGGAGAAGTCTTTAAATGCAAATAAAGAAGCAGAGAGGCAATGGCAGATGTTTGTAATGCTGGATGCAGAATCAGAAGACAAGTCTCACATACCCTCAGAACTATCCGTCAGTTCCAAGAGTTGGATTCATATCTAAACATTCCAATGAGTCTCATCTTCATTTTCTTCACTTTCCCGCACCCATCTTAAATACACGAGTAAGGAAAAAATAACACCAGAACTGGCAACCGCATGAGAAACATATGTTATATACAGGGTAAGAGGTAAGGAAATGTGCTACTGACTCAGTGGAGATGCAGCAACTGAAGAGATCAGCCTTCTCAAATGTAAATACTGCACCTTCAGAGATGAAACGCACATTCTCCTCATGTGCAGGAGTGAAGATCTCACTGCTGTTGCTTGGGGAGCGAGGGCTGCTGTTTCTCTTGCCATTGTATACAACTCGGGAGACAGGAGAACTGGAAGTGCAGTGGAGACCCCAGTGAGAGAGGAAACAAGACACTGATCTTTGCCACAAATAAAGAAGCAAAAAAGGAAGATTTATACTAACTATCCTGGCAAAAGGATCCTTTAGCTCTACAGACCATTCAATGTGGCTGCTATTACGCTTTTCAGAGAGTGTGACCAATACAGACTGCGGTTGTGCTTAGTTGTCATTTACATCAGGAGTAGGCAGACTTCAGGCATGCAAAATCTACTTCTTTTTTTAACTAGAGCTCAATGATCCAACTATCACAGCCAGCTCACAAGAGTTGCACACTTAGAATTGAAGAACACTGAGCTCAGGAATTTGTTTTGAATATGAGCACTGAACTAAACTGAGCTCACAGTCCTTCTATATAAAAATCTACCTTGGGTTACCCCACCCTTTTCATCACTTGAGCCACATTACTTCGGAGGGATGGTCATTTTGTTATTGTCAGTGCCAAGCAACTGGGAATCAAAAATCCTTACCGCTCTACATCAAATCACCCAGAGATCTATCCCTATGATATCCCTATGGCCGACCCCTGATTAGCATGACACCTTCTTATGTACAAAGTGTTAAGCAGTTATTGTTTCAGCCTCAAAACTAAAGTTATATAAATAAAGAATAGAAGCTTGGAGGAACTGACATCCAAACATTACCTAGTGAAGCTGGGTGGGGAGGTGAACACAAAGACCCATGCTAATGACCAGTTAAAGGTTCAATCAATTATATCCATTTACCTTTATTGCCCACACCATTCCTGAACCACTGTCAGCAGGTAGCAACACAGAAAGATTTTTGGTACATAACCATGGTATACACAACCACCAAAGACAGCAAAATCAGCACTGTGGGTTGAAAGTCTCCAATCACCGAGGAGTCAATACATTCTGACAGCCCGCTCAGTATTAACACAAGTTCAATTCTCACAGCCCCATAACTTTTCTCACCTCGTCATGGCTGCCTCTTTCCCAGCCCTGGCCCAAGTCCTGGATGTGTGGCTTGGCGGTCCTAAAACAAAGACAAGACACTGAGCTCAATGGGGACGGACCCTCAATAAATCCCACGGGTGGGGACAAATTGCTCCGGTAACCAACTTTGGGTGGAAGCATCTATGCCCACCTCTGCTATTACATTTAAGGAGATTGCAGCATCTTACAGGCATAGAAAGCAGGATCCCAACCACCCTCCTACCACACTACCGATAAGCCCCACCCCATCGCTAAAAATCCCCGAATGTGTCAAAAAGCCCTGGAGCCCCCCGACCACCACTTCGGGACCCCACCGCCCTCCTCCCTGCTCCGAGTCCAGTTCCTAGAGGCACCTGCGCCTTGGGGAACCCCAATACTTCCCTCAACAACCCCCCCCCTCCAATCCGCAACCCCACGCTACCCTCAGGCACGGAGATGGGATGTCAAGCTTCCTGGGGGAGGTGCGGGGAGAGGGAGGCCCAAGCAGCCACACTTCTTCTCCCGGCCCCGAACGACAACAAGGCAGGCGTGGAGTTTGGGGACTGCGCTACTAGGCCCAGAGGAACAGAAAGGGAGCACTTCCACGGGGGGCCGGGGAAGAAAGGGCGCCCCACTCGCCGCGGCCCCACCCTCAATTCCCCACCCCGCAACCCTCTTCACCTGGGCCCGGGTTAAGTCCCGGCTTCTCTCGCTGCTGCCAGGCCCGGGGCGGAAGAGAGCGCCTAGGCCGGGCTGCGCGTGCGCACTGCGAGCGAATGGGCCCGGGTAGCCCCTGCACCTAGTACCCGAGGGAGGAGGTTTCCATGGAAACGCAGCGGCTGGGCAGGGAGGGGTATCCATGGAAACGGGAGTGAGGGGTGGGGAAGAGAAGCTCTGGGAGACGCGGGAGAGGGCGGGGAGGGTCTCCAGAAACGGGAAAATGGGGTAGAAGCCGGAGCGGGACGGAGGCTTCTTAAAAGAGATCGCCTTTCCCTCCTTTGTGAGCTTCGGGAAGTCGGCATTGCCCAAAGCAGAGTCGCCGCTTCCCAGGCTTGGGTCAGGATCTAACTGAGCGCTACCCTCCCACCCCAGTTTACCGTGTGCCCCGTTTTGTGGACATTTGAGGCTTCTCTCCACATCCTGTGTTCATAATCATTACGCTCTAAATCTACGCCAACTAAGTGCGGACAGTTCTGTGATTAGTGGGTGGGTGGGAATCATTGACATGATTTCACACGTTTACATTAACATTTTCCGTGTTTGTATTCGAATTGCAATCTGAAAAGAGCCTTCTCCAGTTTTCCGAGATCTAGCTCTCTTTGGGATGGCATTTAGGATGCATGGTTGACAGAAAGGATGGAGAAATTTCCCATTAATTAGGAAATGTTAATTGTTTTTCTGGTGTAGGATTAATTTTAGACCTTGCCCAAGCCTTCAGGATAGGGCACACTATATAGATTGACACTTCAAATAGCAATACAAAAGCAATCCCTTTCTCACACACTTGTAGTATTTTTAAAATTCATTTTTTAACTTGCCCATTTGAATGGGTTTTTGTCATTACACAGTGTTCTGTAGAAGCATTTTAAAGTGCTGCATTCGGAAGGGGAATCATGGGAGTGGAGACTTCCTGGTTTAGTACAACTCCAACACATTAGGAACTAAGGTTTCAACAAAAGTCTCCTAAATGTAACCAAACAAATGTAGGTAAAAATAAGAGAAAACCACTTGTTTTTGCTTACTAGACAAGGGCAGATCAAAGATCCTTGCTGGACACTGAAGCCCTGACTTCTTACCAATCCTGTACAACACCTTGCTTATCATCTTATTGGGCATTGTCTGTGCCTATCATCTATTGCCAGGGCTAAAAGTTATTTAAAAGTAAAGCTGAGGATCTCAGGATGTTGAGCAGTGTCCCCAAACTTAATGCATGTGCAGTGTATTATAGAGTGAGCCCTGACAATAGCTCTGCATGGTGATGTATGCTTAGATGGCAACCACAGTGACACCTAACCAAATATGTAGGAAGCCTGAAGCAACTGTGAGTTGTGCAGAGCTGCCCTACTTCTGTCAGAGCATGCTGACCCAGATGGTGCAAGTGATTCACTACTGATTTTCACCAAGAGACAAACTATCCAACTGGGAAGTAGTATTTAGCACTTATCAGGTGTCTCTGAGTGGACAAACCTCCAAGCATTGACTCTTCTCCAAGAAATGCCACATCTAATTTTCTTCCCGTCTTGTTCATGCATTTGCCAAGTCATTACTAAAGCCAACTCAAGTCATTTGGGACAAAAATAGTAAGAACTTTATTACAGGCCTCTTATTCCCCTTCCAAGTGATAGGTTGCAGGAACAACACCTCTGTACCTGAAACCTATCAGAAAGAAGCAGCCACAAACAAAAGAAGCCCGATTATTTAATTTCTTCAAACTGTGTGGTGTACCATGGACTGTGCAATTATAAGAAACAATCCACAGCTGAGGGCTAATATCCACCGTCTTGCATTGCCATTTCATTCTTCTGTCTTCCAGAGAAAAGAGCATGCAAAGATTCATAGAACTGTAGAGTTGGAAGGGACCACGAGGGTCATCTAGTCCAATCACCTGAGCTATAGTATGTTGCACATATTATAAGTGCTGCAAAAAACAACAACCCTCAAGTTGCATAATTTAATAATACAGAACTGTAGAATTGGAAGGGACCCCAAGGGTCATCAAGTCCAACTCCCTGCAGTGCAGGAATCTCAACATCTAATCTGAAACCATACCAGACCCTGCTTAGCTTTGCAAATGTGCTAACAATTTTATTACTGCACCACTAGATGGACATTGACCCTTACTTAACAGAATGAAATAACGGTGCAGCAGGGACAATGTCTAATGGACAACTTCAAGGTTAATACAAGTCCTACATCAAAGTTAAGCAGCTAGATGTGTATGAATGAGAACTTTGAGGCATTAGTCACTATATCTTGTTCTGCTTTTTAAGCTGTTCTACTTTTCTTTAGAATTCATTTCGTCATTTCATATCCAAAATCTCATGTGCAGCTAGGGAACAGTCTAAGGGCAACCTGGGAAACAAAGTGGCTGGGCAGGAAGTGTGGCTACCCTTCCCAAGAGCAGAGGGAATAAAAATAACCCAAGGTTGTAGAAATTACTTTATTGAAAAAATAAAAAGCTGTTTCAGAACCACATAAAAAATAACAGTAGAAAAGCAAATCTAGGAGCAAACATGTGAGACTTTATACATGACATTTTTAGGATAATATATACAGCAGAAAGATACCAGCTTGAAGTTGGGGCTATTTTCTTTTTTGATAATCATGTGAGGATTCTTCAGGCCTGAATAGGTTGAATGTCTTTGAGAAAGCACTGTTCAAATCAGTCATTGCCAGATAATAATTGGAAGGTGTATGTTCACACAAATTGGTACCCAGTCCAGTTCATTTCATAATCACCTGTGTGAACCTCCTGCACAACAGTGCCGTTTGGGCAAGTGTGTCCCAGCCATTAGACTCATTTTAACTAAAGCCTGACCGTAGCAGGTACCAGAAAATGGGCCACATGGTAGAGAAGTTTACATTTTCTGGAAGGGCTATCCCAAGCATAGCTCTCTGATAAACCCCAAGGTAGCCACTCTCATACATACACATTATAACCAAACTGTGGTCTCTTTTAGGAGGCCGTACACTCTTGCCAACGTAGTAGGGGCAACTTTGCTAGCCTCCCTGCAGCATGCAACAAATGCTGCTGCCTACCATGGAGGCTGAACTCCACATGGGAAAGAGCTGAGTGGCACTAGCTTAGTCTACTCGGGCTGCTTTGAAAAGCTCCACGAGCTCCTTGTACTCTGGGTCAATTAGGTCGGATGGCTTCTCCCCTTCATCATTGGTAGCATCACGCTGGGCACCAAGAGAGATGAGGTACCTGCAGGATTAAAGAATGAGGTGATGAGACAAGGACAGAATTGACACACATACCCACATGCACAGTTTAGTTCAAACATGCAGTTTTCCAGTGGCGTAGCGTGGGTTGTCAGCACCAGGGGCAAGGCAAGTAATTTGCGCCCCCTAACCCATGGATTTTAGCAGGGGGCAGAGAGCTGCGAGTGTGAGCGCGCGCCCCCCAGATGTTGCGCCCGGTGCGGCCGGCCCCCCCTGCACCCCCCACGCTACGCCACTGCAGTTTTCCCTATGCTTTCATATACAAGATGATACAGAGGACTTGTGAACTGGCTGTTAGTTTCAATGTAAAGCTTTCCTCTTTCCATAAAGAGACCAGTCTTCTCTTATAGCTGGTTTCCATTCTGACCTTCTTACTTGAGATATCCTTTATATTTGGGAGATATCATAGGTCACTTAACACGCCAACACAAAACATCACTGCTAGTGTCTGAAGATTGGATGGTCATCTAGCCAACAGACATGCCATCATCTCAAGTCTAAGCCTAGAACTCACTGTCAAGCAAGCCCTACTTCCCTCCTCATTTTCCTTGACCAAGTTTGTGGCCTGTCAAGAGAGGGTGGGCATGGCTAAACTAGAGATTAAAGGTTAACATAATTTGCATCTCTGACCTTGCAATATCAGCGTGACCATCACTGCAAGCCATGTGTAGGGGTGTCCAGCCGTTCTCATCTTTCTGATTGATGTCAGCACCATATTTTACCAACAGCTTGACGCAATCAAGGTTCCCAGAAAGCACAGCTTCATGGAGGGCAGCCATACCTAATGGGAGAAGGTAATGCATCAGCCACAACCTGCAAATCTTAGGAAAACATCCCACAAAAAGGGAGTTATGCTAATATGCTTGAGACAGTGGGGAGGAGTCACCTAATAAAAATGCATCTTTTTTTTCTCAGGAAACTAGACCAGGGCCTTTACATTTTTAAGGCTGCATTATCTTATAAATGTTGGGGAAATGGCACACAGAGGGGACAATTTTTGGCCCACCAGGTTATTTGCATGGACAAAAAGAATATTATTTTAACCAAGGCTGAGTGAGTTCCAGAAACTTATTTGGGGAATTAAGTAAGCAGTTTGTAAGAACAGCACCTCGATCAAGGCTTCTATGGCCTTCTGCAGTATTGAGTCAGTGTGATGAAAGTCGGTAAGAAGCAAACACACTCTAACCATCTACTGGGCCATAGTAGCTGTAACTGTTGAAATTCCTGTGACTACTGGATTTCTTTTTTAAGTGCAGCCTTCCATGCTGAGATCATAGCTGGGGGAAACGGCTCAAAGAAACACTGATTCAGCTTTACGGCTGGGCATGAAGCTGCTCTGTTCATCCTGCCACTGGATATATTGTTCTGCTCTCAACTCAGCAGCCATATTTTATTCACACAGGAACAAGCTGCATTAGCAGATTAGTAAAGGGATTTAAATTTTCTCAGAGAGTGCACTGTACATTGGCATAGTTTTCTTAGCATCTTTTAGAATCTTTTAGAATCTGTTCAATACCCAAGTGTCTAGCAAAAGGATTTCAGGTGACATAGCTCCCCATATTGATGTAAGTGTTAGAGGGGAAAACATGACCTAGTTTGTAACACACAGCCTGACTTTGGGATTAGGCATCTGCTAGTGCTTAGGCTTATTCAACCACCCTTCAGTTAGGTTCACCCACGTCCTACTTACCTGAGGGGTAGATAGTGTCCAAGGTGACCTTCCTGGCACGGATGAAACGGCCCACCTGCTCCAGGTCGCTCTGCCTAATATGGTCCAGGAAGAGAACGTCATTGGGGAAACGCACAGTTTTCAGGCCTCGTGTATATCGCCTATACCTGGGAAGTGAGTCTGGGTAGTAATACTTCATTGTGGCAGAGGTAGAAGGAAGAGCAAGAGACCAGCGAGACAGGACTGAAAAATGGTGTTGATGAATAATAAAAAAAAGCACACGGCAACCCAGACGACTTTGAAGTGCCTTGAGACCCAAAGGATTCTCTTCTCTGTAACGCTTGCACCTGAAAGACTGGTGGGATGTTAGCTATGATTTCTGCTCCTGACGGGACTTCCTTGGAAAACACTGAGCATGTGTGGGTGATCTCCTGTTGAGGACTGACTATTTCCAGCAGTGTCTCCTGTTATATATCTTCCCCATGGCTATTTTGAGGATATTCCGCTCATGCTATTTGCCATGAGATTTGGTAACTGAGCTGCCCTGCCCTCCGGCCTCCCCCTTTTGAATATAAGTCAGGGTTTCAATTTACATCCCACCTGTCAATGTGCAATAGTTAATGGGTCAAGCTTGCTCCACAATCGGTATGTGTAGCTCCCAGAACCCAGCAGCCCCAGATTCTGCAAACCACTGTTTGCAAAGCCCACTGTTAGCCCTGCTTTCTGGAACCTCTTGGCAACCTTTGTGGGTTTTCCAGAATATACACAGGAGAGAAGTGCACGGAACTTCAGTTCTACACTGAAATTCAGTTCAAATTGTGCAGATAGCAAAACTTCAAAATTTACATCTTTTAAAGGAAACTATGCATTTCCTTAAGTTGTATAACTCTAACTTGCTGCATTTGTTGCATCTTGAGTTTTGAGTAAGCAAGAATATTACCCAAACTATGTGGTGAAAATGGTGGAAACTATGAATGTATGCATTTCCTCTTTTCGAAAACATCAATGCATTTCCACCAATTTCCCACTTCAAGTGCTGCCATCTCACAGATCCCAAACTTAACAGCAAAGGGTTGTATCCCATCAGGTAGACACCTTGTTAGCCACTCTGATTAACTTCAGTGTGTCTCCTCCATTATGACTGGCACTGGATATAACCCTACGTACCCTAGAAAGGCATCTCCCAACCTTGGAAACCTTTCTTTCTTCAATCAGCCAGCTGATTCCAGAAGTAACCAGCTCAGGACAGAACAGCCATTCCCAATGATATCTGTGCTCCTGCCCCTTTAGAACTGGCCACCAACCAAAAAGCATCCACATCAGAGCAGCCTGATGAGAAGAGGTTTATCTTCCCTCTCTTCCTGAAAAAATATGCCAAGTGTCTGACTCTGTAAAAATAAACTAGAATAATCTACTTTCCTTGGGTACCTCAGCAGGCACTGGATGGTAAACAGTGCAACTGCAAGGAGCAGTAATGAGACATCCCACAGCTCTGCTTTGTTGTTATTCTGGGTTTTGTAAGGAACCCCCTGTTTACAGACACTGTGACAATGAATAAAAGCATGTCCCATTTGCCTTTGATATTGCAAAGCATGAGAACACTACACAATGAGATCAGGATGAGCAAATTACTGGGTTAGAGACTGGCTTTTCATCTCAGAATGAAGGCAGCTAAAACCAACAACCCAAAGACCCATAGCTGGCATGGAGGCCTTATTTCATAAACTAGGCAGACATGGAGCCCTTTTCATATATAGAACTTGGGATGCAGGTATTCCTCATAGCAATGATTTGAAAGTTTGCCTTCTGCAGCTTGAAATGAGAGACATCCTGCTAGTGTCAGAAACTAAAGTGACATATTGGGCCGGGGACCAATGCCGTCACACAACTCCCCCTGCCTCTGGGCCCAACCCTCGGCTCTTACCTAGCCTTGGATCAGTGTACATTTTACACTGTCATTTGAATACTGCCAAACACATTTGTGCATATTTGCATATATATTTTCAATTTTGCTGTAGAAAGCCATTTGAAACAATCTACAAAGCAGACCCTATTTTTGGAGGCCCTAGCTCGCCTGGCATCCCAGCTGTGCAGAGCGAGAAAACAGCCCCGCAAACAAGGTCTCCTGCCTTCCCTTCAATCAGCATACAGCAACTTGTTTTCCTTTGCTAGGGCTGCTGTCGCTCCCCATCATGTGACAGAATTACATATTTGCTTACAGAAATATTTTTCAGCAGAAGCAGCCAGCAAGCACAACACCTGTCAGGATTCTGTGCATATGACAGGTAATAGCTGTTCAGTATATGCGTCTTTGTACACCATTTCTTGGAACGAGAGGGAATTAAAAGCTTCCTGACCTTTAGAATGTTTTCTACACTGAGAATCCTCAACTTGCCCAATGGCTCTGTCCTTTGGCAGGCTGGGCAAGGTTCTTCTGCACACACAGGCTTGGGCAACAGTATCCAAGTACTGCTTTCTGGTAATGACCTAGCAGGTGAGAGAAGAACTACAGAAATAAGGTGCTTCCAAGACCCCAACCCTCTGAGTTGTTCCAGAGCACAATGTTCAACGATGATACTAAATGTCTCAGAGATCAAGAAGAATTCACAGGGTTGCAGGGTTTCTCTGCCAATAAAAGTGATCAGTCAGGGTGACCAAACCTGTTTTTGTAGTAAAGCAGCCTGAAAACAATTCTGTAATTGGTCTAGGAGTGATCATGTCAACGGCCCTATCTTGCCATTTTAAAATGAAACTAGGGCCTCAACCGAAGCAACAGCCATGCTGCCTGAAAAATCCCCCAGATCATTCAGAAATACATCAGATTTGATCTCTCTCTTGGGTCAATGGGGTGATAATCACCACCAGATCCTTCCCCAATCACTCAGTAGCAAAGATGATATTTAGGGCATGACCACCAGTATGTGTTGGGTGCACAATTTATTGAGACAGCCCTATGGTACCCATGAAATTCTGAGCAGGCCTAGGCACAACAGGCCCTGCATGGATCTTGAAGTCCCTCAGCACTAACATCCTGAAATTCTCCACCAAGTCAGGCAGGTGGGTAGACAGGACACCAACCACATCCCTGCCTGTATCTGCCACGCAGCAGAGGTACAAACCCTCACATCCAGCTCCCAGATGGGCTGGCCCTTCTGGCACGAATGATGAAATTTAATGCAGCAACCACTACATCCCTTCCCTGTTGCTCCAATCTTGCATGATACTGCACCAAATACCCAGATAGGCAACACAAGCTAAGGTCAGGGCCCTCCAATTCACCTACCCATATTTCAGTTATGTGCACAAGATCAGTCACCTCACCCATGATCAGATCATAGGTGAGTTGTTTTGCCTGGCATTAAGCAACAGCACTGGACAGGTAAGCATGGATACACAGTTCTCTGTTGTGGAGGTGGCTGACCATGGATGACAGACTTATAACAGAAAAGGACCAACAGGTGCAGTAGTTCCACTTAACTCAAAGCTCAAGTGATGACGAGTACGGTATTGCTTTAGAAAGCACTCTTCAATTATGGGATTTTAAGCACATTGTTAAGGGACGCGGGTGGCGCTGTGGCTTAAACCACAGAGCCTAGGACTTGCCAATCAGAAGGTCGGCGGTTCAAATCCCCGCGACGGGGTGAGCTCCCGTTGCTCGGTCCCTGCGTTTCCGTGCGCTGCTCTGGTTCGCCAGAAGCAGCTTAGTCATGCTGGCCACATGACCCGGAAGCTGTCTGCGGACAAACACCGGCTCCCTCGGCCTATAGAGCAAGATGAGCACGCAACCCCAGAGTTGGTCACGACTGGACCTAATGGTCAGGGGTCCTCTTTACCTAATCACATTGTTGCAATGGAGCCACCAAACTGCCCAAGTAGCTTGGGGCACTTTTCAGAACATCAAATGCCTTTAGACTTGCTATCCAAATTCAGACCTAGCAACTGCAATAGCATCCTCACAATCTTGCCATTGTACTGCAGACTAGAGGGTTGCATGTATTAGTTTTGCCTCTGCAGGCCGAGTCCCAGCGCCTTAAAAGTCTACTATATGAGCCGTATGTATTAGTTTTGTAATATGTATAGTTTTGTAATATGTATAGTTTTGTAATATGTATTAGTTTTGCCTCTGCAGGCCGAGTCCCAGCGCCTTAAAAGTCTACTATATGAGCCGGGGACGCGGGTGGCGCTGTGGGTAAAAGCCTCAGTGCCTAGGGCTTGCCGATTGAAAGGTCGGTGGTTCGAATCCCTGCTGCGGGGTGCGCTCCCGTTGCTCGGTCCCAGCGCCTGCCAACCTAGCAGTTCGAAAGCACCCCCGGGTGCAAGTAGATAAATAGGGACCGCTTACCAGCGGGAAGGTAAACGGCGTTTCCGTGTGCGGCTCTGGCTCGCCAGAGCAGCGATGTCACGCTGGCCACGTGACTCGGAAGGGTCTCCGGACAGCGCTGGCCCCCGGCCTCTTGAGTGAGATGGGCGCACAACCCCAGAGTCTGTCAAGACTGGCCCGTACGGGCAGGGGTACCTTTACCTTTACCTTATATGAGCCCTTGCCATGTTGGCTGAATACAACAATTTCACAGGACATGGGGGTATGTGCTCGCTCCCTCTTTACATAAAGACTAAATTCCTAGCATACGCAACCACAAAGATATGCTTGAAAGGTGAAATCTCAGAAGCCAGAGCGGTTGCTGAGTAAGGTCTCTAGAAGCCAGGGGAAGAGACTCAAGCCTTGAGGAGCTTCTTGACACTGCCCAGGATGAATAAAAGAATTATGCAGAGTATGTGGTCATACTAAGTTGCCTAACTTGCCTGATTTATGTGGGTTACGGAGGTCAGGTGACGCAGAACGCAGCTCAGCTTACAGGGGACTGACCATCCGGGAGCACTATTACACCAGGGTTCCTATCCTGCACACCATTCAAAGAGTTGGCCATGACGTACAAAGCCCTTTAAATAACTTGGTCCTTACATAACTTGCAGGTCACCCTCTCCCTTAAGAGGAAGCACTTGGCTTTTTTTTTTTTTTAAATCATCCCATCTACTTCAGCAGACATTAGGCACCTACTCTACCACTTACAGAATTCCTTCCCTGTAAAGCTTTGGAAGATAAGTTTGGTAGTTTGAAATGCCTTTCCAGATGAATTTAGTTTAAGAGTGGGGAGAGAAACTTCCATTTTGTATTCTTTGTATTACAGGCTCTGCCGGGAGCCAATAAAAGATACAAATTTGGGTTGCTTCTGAATTTTACCCTTTCGGTCAATAATGCAGACATTCCTCAGTCTCAAAAGGTACAAGCAAGCCGTTAGGGCTCTGAAAGATCAAGCTACTGTGCCTTTAACAGCCTTCAAGAGGATGTTGGAAGGGTCTGTCACTTCTTACGGAGGCATGGTTTCTCATATCTAATTCTGTTGGGAGTGACATTCTGTTCCACATCTGTTCTTAGAACCGTGTGGGAAGTAGATCTAGGAAAGGAAATTTGCCAACACTCATGGGAGTTCTCCTGGTCTTCTAAACTATTCACCTACCTCCTCTAGCATCCAGTAAAATTCACTTAAAATGTACAGATGAGTGAAACTAACACAGTGCTACTTTTCCAGAAGAGGTGCCAAACTTACTATGAACGCCTCCCTTGGTTCTCTTATAATGGCAATGGTGCCTATCTGAGAGGTGCCAGAACAGTTCCAGCTGAAAAGCCCTGGAACTATACCCTAGTGAAAATGTCACAAATCTTGTGAACACCCAAATCCTTCTGCTGGAGGCACTGTGAGGAATGTGGCACTTATATCCATCCTTTGTGCCTTTGCTCAGCTGTAAAATCTATCTGGATACAGGTACTATGGGTGTGATAATTCATGGCCCAGTTTTAGGTTTGCTTTTCATGTTCTGATCAAACCAATGATCTCCTTCCAAAAGAGCTAGTTATCTTTATGTTGGTAGCCATAACACTGAGTGTAACTCAGAACTGATGGGGGGGGGCAGGCTTGAAAATGTGGTGTAAGTCCATTTTTTACTGCAGTTTTTGAAACATTCACACATCATTTAAAAGTGCAAAGAGGCAAATCTAGTCTTCAAGATTCTGCAGCTGTATGGTAGCCATTTTTAGCTCCCATGTCTGGTACCCACCATTATGCTCAGGTGCCAAGCCACAAAGTTTTTGCTTGGAACTATATGTAAATATTTCCTCTTCTTTTTTCCCCCCTCTTCAAAAATAAATATGATCTATTACTATACTGTCTCCTTCTGCCATAATTTACATTTTATTACCAGATAGAATTCCCAATTTTCCAGGGACACAGCCTGCTCTACCACCTTATTCAGTAGTACATACAGACCGAGCTCATCTCCTGAGTTAGAGCAATTAAGTGGAAGTGGAGAGAGTAAGGTCCCCCTCACTTGACCCTGTACATTTCCTGGAATGTTGCATCTAGGGTTCCCCCCCCCCACAAGTACAGCTTTGCACACAGCTGAAGGCAGATAAAATAATTCAAGCATTTTTTTGGATGTAATCAATGTTTAAATGTACAGATGAGTTTTTTTTATTATCTATGAACGGTTTGTATCATTCTATATTCTGTACTTAGTAGGTAATTTCTCACTACTGCCATTTTTCTTTAAGGTTTTGCTACCACATAGCATAAATCCACCCTCCTGATACTTGCTATTGGACTTTCATAAGCTGAAGTCAAAATAGCCAAAGATGAAAGTGATAGTATACCTCTGGAGAGTACCATGTTCGCTTCCCATGGAACATACTGTTCTTCAGATACTGAAAACCTAAAGCAATACTTTGCACAAATTAAGTTACTTTGTTCAAATGTGCATTTGTGCAAAACAGATTTGAATTCTATAGTAAGAACATGCAAAAGGCTGGATATAAGTTTCCCCCAGGAGGGAGGGGGAATATTTATCATGCAAGCAAGTTTCAGCAACAGAAAAATAAATAAATCCATTTTCATCCTTCCTGGCCTAGATGAGAAAAGAGTTCTCCTTAAACCAGAGTTCAAACAAAACAGCCAAATACACAATATAGTATTAAAATCAACTTTTATTTGGCCAATGAGTTCCATTCCTTTTAGCATCATAGACGCTCCAAACTAATTCCAATTCTGTCAACATACATTCTTGTCCTCCCATCACTCCTTGGCTCTCAAGTACCCCCACAAAAAAAACCTAGTTATTGAGTGTCCTTTTTGTTTCATTCTGGCAGGCCCCTTCCCAAACAGCTCTGTAAATGCCTGGGAGACCCATTCACAAAGCAAATGCGTAAAGAGCAAGTCGTATTGTTTGTTCAGGGGGCAAGGTGGCAACACCAGTTAAGGTTTTGCCTCAGGAGTAATTGGGTCCTTTCCCCCTCAAGGACAGTCTTCTATGCCATCCTAATCTTTGGAAGAGAGAGATACATATACTGTTCAGCATAAAAGGGAAGCAAGACCATGCAATGAGTTAAGAGGACCTGCTCATTTCCCTTTCCACTGCCACCACCGTGGTCAGCCCAGTAGGTTCCTCCACACCGGAGCAGCCCAACAAAGAAATAGTAATTGAAAAACAGCCGAGACAGTATCCAAGACCCTGCTGGGCCAACAGCAGCTTATGACATTTGGACAAGTGTGAGTAAGTTTTAAGGCGGCATTACTGGTGAGGCTCCAAAGTGAGTTAGGCAATGGGACATGTTGCCATTTCAATCTGCTTCTACCCAGATCACAGAACACTCTAGGAAAAGAAAATGTACATCACAGTGTGTAAAGGAGGGGGGAAAGAGAAGACCCAGCAGGGCTGGCTACCTAGGCAGATCCCTCTTCCAAACTGAAAATAATAATAATAATAAAAATTAAGTAGAGGAATCAGTTGACAGACAAGTTAGGATGAAGGGTTACTTTAGACCATTCCCTGTACTCTCAGACAGGCATCTGCCTTCTGGTTCAAGTTGGTTCTGGACTTGCTTAACTGCATGAAGTGGCAGCCACAGTGTAGTGTCTGGGGATATGCAGATTGGACTTGTCTTTACAGTTCATCTTTTACAGTGTTTGCGTCCTCATCGTCTTCTTCTGCATCTGGCTCTTCAGCATCCTCTAGATCTTCCAGATCCTGTTTAAATGAAGAAGCAAAAGCTTGGTCAGCTGCAGCTTCTCTCACAGCCAGTGCCAAGGAGGCCAACACACAGTTAGGTCCTGCCAGCGCAGCTGTCATTGCCCTTAATAGCATGAGAAACTCATGTAACCGCCTCTATGCTCAGAACTTTGCTCCTATGGCAGACAGAGTCCTGCCTCCCAAGATGTGCAGGCCAAGGAAAGTCCATGCATTCCATCAAGTCACTCAAGGCAAAATAAAATAAAATAAAAATGGAAACAACCTACAAATTTCCATATACCAGGCAGAAGGAACTTGTAAGACAATGGGGTCAACACTAGGTCTGCTGGCTTTCTGCTTGCCCTACATATCTCAAAATTATTTGAATGGATAAAAAAACCTGCTGTACCAACTTTAGCACATTCTCCATTTATATAGCATTCTGAATCAAATGAATGCCATCATATTTGAAAACCAAGTTGGTGATTTTAACGTTTTGCTCAACCAAGAAGTGCACAAAAGACCTCTAAGAAACTTACTTTAGAATTAAAACTTCATTAACACAACCATGTACAGTGGTACCTCAGGTTACATATGCTTCAGGTTACATACGGTTCAGGTTACAGACTCCGCTAACCCAGAAATAGTGCTCCGGCAGCGCGGCAGCAGCAGCAGGCCCCATTAGCTAAAGTGGTCTTCAGGTTAAGAACAGTTTCAGGTTAAGTACGGACCTCTAGAACGAATTAAGTACTTAACCCGAGGTACCACTGTACTGTTAAAATAAAATCTGATCTCACTTTCACACACAAACACACGAAAAATAACAGATAAAGTGAAGCTGCGATTAAGGCAGCTGTTCCAGTATCTGAACTTTCTAAGCAAATATTAGTAGTAGCTCCAGAATAGGTATAATCATAGGAGATGATCCTGACAGGTCACATTCAGGTTCATTATCAGGGAAATGCTCCATTCACAGTAATAAGCAAAATTAAAACAAGTGGAGATTCAGTCCGAATGACTGATGCAGTACTCTATACCGCAAATCCAATTGGCTGTTCCTTAGATTTGTGATCTGAACCCACCAATGTTCTGTTCTTTCTTCAGAAGTGTTGACTTTCAATGGCTTGCAAAATCCTCAGTGATTTGCATACCCTCTGCCAATGATTTCATATACACTATACCAGAGGTGGCCAACTCCCAAGAGACTCACAGAACTAAAAACTGGCAGTGATCTACCCCCTTTTGGGGGGTTCAGGTCAAAGTTGTTGAGCTCACCAACAGATCGCCTCACTGAGTAAACTCCATCTTCCATTCTGCAGATCGTGCAACAATGGAGGGCAGGGCGAGGCCAAATTCTATTTTACCAGCGCTAAGAAAAGGAACCCAGTGATCAACCACAATCTACCAAAACCTCCCGGGGATCTACCAGTAGATCGCAATCAACCTCTTGGACATTCCTGCACCATACCATTCCACTGCATTGCCTTAAAATATATAGACTGGCTACCAGCATACTGACAAGAAGCAAAGAATATAGGCTGTTATCTTCAACAACAGCCTATGCTGAATAACAGACAGATGTTTAGCATTATCCTGTTCTCAGCATCTGGTACCAATGCTTTTTGAATGGAGTACACACTGTGCTGTTGAGCTATCAACTATGAAAAACCTGCTAGCACACTATTCTTCTCAGAATGAGAAAATGCAAAAGCACTTGCAAGAAATATGCAGGGCCAGCCAACAGCCAACACAGCACCTCCAAAAATCAGCCGTGAGAGACTGGAACACAGGAAGGACAGAATTTGTTTGCCTCCAATTCAATCACATTCTTCAATTCAAAATCTGTTTCCAGGAAACCCAGATTCAAGGACCTGCTACAATCCAAGAAGATTTAATGGCCATTTTTGGCCAATTCTTTTGCTCAGTACTCTATGTACTCTATATACTCAAACTTCCACCGGTGACATCTTATAGACCACAGGTTCAAAAACAACCAAACTGAATACAAATCCAAATTTCCAAAGTGTACAGAGATGATTAAGAATCAAACAAGCTGAAGCAAAATGGGGCCGGCCAGCTCTACTCTGCTAGGTCTCAGCTACGTGTTAGTGCCAGGTCTGTGCCTGAAAATCATATAAGTGATAGCTAATCATAGTGTCTATCACCAAGATGCTGAATATCAAAGCCAGTTCACTCTTAAATCACAAAGCCTGGTGCAAAGACTTACTCAAGCTCAAAACAGGGACAAAGGAATCAAATCGGGATAGAGTTTCTGTGTATGCATAGCTCATGGTCACTGTACCAAACAGCTGGCACCCTTGATAACTGTAGGTCTAGAAGTGTAGTCTCCAGAGCTTTAAATCACACAGAACCCACCATACAGGGTCTGGGAACATGCAGAGGTGCAAAGGCTGGGTCACCAGTTGCTCCCTGTATCCAATGGAAATGGAGGAACGACAGCCCTGAATGCACAGCAATTCTAACTTGGGCTATGAGCTTTACCCCCTCTGTGTTCAGCTGCTACTCCTGCTGGGCAGCAGCACCCAGATAAGCCTAGCAGTGCTGCAAAGAGCCAGTAGCATTGCTAGCACAGCAACAGAACAAGCAAAAATTGTTACACATGCTGGCAGCAGCGACTACTTGACTCAAGCAAGAGGACACTCGCACCTGGTGCTGGGTGCTGGAGAAAGAGCCAACTCAGTGTAGGGTCATCTCTCGAGAACTACAGATAGTAGTAGGGTCAACGCTGGGAAGAATGTAAAAAAAATCATGTTTCTTGAACATTTGCAGTTGATCTGGGAATGGTGGGGCTCTCACAGGCTGACTGCCTGTTTGTGTGGCCTGGTTAGTCCACATGGAATGGCAGGTATTCAGGAACACCCTTCCCCACCACCCCAGTTCATTCTGGGTATTACCAGCTGTGCTTTATTTACAAGTTGCTAAGGAACCAGCATTCTCGGCTGTCACAGTAAGCCCGAAGTAGCTTTGCAGGACAAAACTTCCCTTCCTCGGGGATCGCATCTGAACCCTGCCCTAAAACAGCTACACAGGCCAGTGCCCAAAACCTCCACGGTCTGGGTTTAGATACTCACATCTTCATCTACACCACCATCCTTTCCGCCGCTTTCCAGGAACTTCTTAAAACCTTCGAGCGTTCTCTCGCCGTTGTAGTCTACAACCTGCAAAAGCAAAGGAGGAAGTGTGTCAGCAGCCGAAAGGCAAAGCTGGGCACTGGGGGCTGAAGAATCGCTTTCTGAACAGCTAAGCAAAAAAAGGGATTGGAAAATTCACCTTCACCCATACGAGTCGAAGAAGAGCAGCCAGCCACTAGATTCCCATGATCGCTGCGAGGAGAGAATAGCCCATACATGAGCACCATCCTCTATGAAGCAATCCTCCTCTCTACAATAGCAAGAACCCCCTGTGAACCCACCCTCAGCAACTCAAACCAAGGCACCCCCTGGGAGGGGAAAGAGAAACACCCAGGGGCAGCCACCTACGCAGACTGACCACCGGTCTCCTCACCGTTCTGCCAGGGCCTGCAGGGAAAAACTTGAGGGTAGGGAAGCTGTGGACTTTCACGGCCTCCACTTCATTGGCTGTGGAGTCCATTTTGGCAATGATGATGTTTTCATGGTCTTTGTACGTCTCGCCTAGTTTATCCCAGATGGGAGCCAGCTGCTTGCAGTGGCCACACCAGGGGGCATCTGCAAGTCAGAAAGGGGACAAAACCCAGATTAGCATCTGTTCCACAAGAACCACTCACTCCCCAGTTCCAGCCACCTGAGAAACATTCTTCGCTAGCCGAACCTGTGCAACTCAAGACAGGATGCGCCGAGGTGCGAGCGCATGTGGGCTCAGCTACCGAAATACTTACAGAATTCCACAAACACGTTCTTGTTCTCATCAAAGGCCACTTCTTCAAAGTTTTTCCCAACCAGAACTTTGACAGGTTGTTTGTCCCAGTCATCAGAAACATCTTGGCTCATCAGATGGGGCTGAAACAGACAAGCAAAAAGGAACCCACATGAAAGCAACAGCATGGAATGCGCCAACAGGAAACCCTCCCACCCACTGTTCCAAGACAGGGCAGAGCAACTGACAAAAGCCAGAGGCTATAAAAAGTCAGATTAATATAGACTTCCTCCTTCAAAGTCAACCCCCACCCCACCCAATGACCCAGCCATGTCCTTCATGAGCTGCTGCATGAAGGATGCGCGCTTACAGGGAGCTGGCATAGGCATGCTGAGTAGACAGAGCCCACTCTGCTTCACTTAAAGAACAAAAGAAATGCATGGCAAGATATATGTACAGCAAGCAAGAGGAGATGGCTGCAAGAGTCAGATTAGTTCCAATATTTTTACAAGAGGGAGTTAGGGCTGGGCGATATCTGGTTTTCAACATCACCAGCTAAACATCGCAATATAGTGATATATCACAATGTCTAAAATAAAGATGGCGCTATGTACAGGCATTGGAGGGCTTCATGGTTTTTCATGCAGGATTATGTTTGCATAGCGCATGTACACACACACACACAAACGAATACACACACACGCGCGATTCACAATATATTGCCAGGTCAAAAATTATGAAACTGATATCACAATACGGATTTATCAGTTTTGGACAATATATCACCCAGCCCTAGAGGTGGTCTAGGATGTTTTCCAGAGCATTTAAAAAATGAAAGTGACCTATTAGACCATTGTGTCAAAATTGTGTTCCAAGGTACAGAGCCAGCTGTCTTGTACAGAAGTCAGATCATTAGTCCATTCAGCTCCCTGATCTCCAGGGTTTCACACCACCTCTCCCAGACCTACCTGGAGGTGCCAGGGATCTAAGCTGGGACATTCCGCATGCAAACAGAGGGTTCTATTAAGTGTTCTATCCTTCGAACATGCTTAACATTCAATTTGTCTTGAAGCCCATCTGAAAAATCCCCTACAACTTCCCCTAGGCTACATCTTTCATCTATCAACTGCTTTGAAACTCCCAACTCAAAACTGTTCAACCCTAGATCTACTTTTGCTTGAAGACCATGCATACTGTATCTCATGAATGTGAGGGGTCTTCAAACAGGCCAATGCTGAACATAACCTTCTCTGAGGTTAGAGGTCTTTGGAATGTTTCTATTCCTATTTGCTTTCCAGCACAGAAACCATCCCTGTAGTTCTAAAAAACTTCAAGTGTCTTTTCAGAAGTGAGGAATGCTGGCTATGCTACACATTAAAAAGGAGGCATATGTTACATCACCTATGGGACAGTACCACCTTTAGTGTGAAGGTGGGGGACTGCATGATTCAATGACCATATACCCCCAATCTAGCAGAACACTACAGAGCAGAACAGAGTTCTAGCCTTTCCTTCTCCAGAAATGCACTAGCTTCTTATCTACAGAGTCTGATACAGGGGAAGCATATAGATATATAACACTCAGCCTTTACAGCCAAGTGGCAGGGGCTTCGTTGACCACATGCTCACACTCATATGTTAACAGGCTGACCAAAAGACTACTACAACATGAATATGAATTAATACAACCTAGAATGTATTTTACCTTTTATGTCATGCAACACCTTACTGTCTATGTGTTCCAAAATAGATCTACCATAGTCCTGTATCCTATTCAAGAATGTCAGTCAAGCCAGGTATCACTCAATACTTTTTCTTCCCTATCATCAACTCAGCTTTCCCAATTAGAAAGGTCATCCTGAACTTTTAGCCTCGTTTAATAATCCCTTCCAGTTTTTCAAAGGACCTGCAGATTTTCTTTAAAGGTGTACTTGTCCAGTCGACTGAGTAATTAAGATGAAGGCTGCAACTTCACTGAACAGGAAAAGGAATAAAAGGAGGCAAGGAAAGTAAATGAAATAGGCAGAGCCAAGAAAGAGCCCTGCAAAATTCAGGTGTGGGGCAGAACAAAAGCAGTAGCTGGCTCTGTACAGCTGCTTTCGTCTCCAGATTAAGATGGAAGCCTCCCAAGCACTCGTGCCACGTGAGGACAAGGCCATGCAGCCATTAAGGCAGAGGTAGTTCTTAAGAGCTGGTGATGCAGTTCTATGAGCAGCTCCCAGACTTGTCAAGCTCACTTTATCAGCATTTAAAGGCTATTTCCATACTGGCACCGTGCCCCACTGGCTTTGCCCTTTGGGCTTCTCAGCATGAAGTCTAAATACTGGGCTGCTGGACGTGCTGCAAAGCCAGCTTGAAAGACTTCGTGCCACGTGACTGTTCTCAGGTTTCGTGTGATTCGTGCTGCGGGGATCACCTCACATGGATGCCTGTCTCAAGAACAAAATACAAAAAAGGAAGGGAAAAAAGAATTACCTTAACTTTGCCCTCCAAGAACTTATTGCAGAAGTCCCTGATGTTTTCTGGAGTCAGCTCTTCTGAATCCGGCTTGTACTTGGTCATTTCCTCCTCCAGGGTAATGAGGCGGATGGCAGGGCACTCCTCTTTCTTGAGGCCAAAGAACTCCAAGATCCTCTGGTTATCGCCGTGGTCACTGTCTATGAAGATGAACAAGATCTTGGCGGAGGAGAAAGGACGAACAAGAGTGGAATTGAGGCATTAGACAAGTGCATGGCACAGGCAAGAAACTAGCTATTTATGTCCTCCTTAAGTAACTATTCATTCTCCTGCCACCCTAATTGTGTTTCATGCCCAACTATAAGCCTAAAGCAAGTTCTTGTCCGCTTCATAGTTGTCAAATACTTAGCTCAGTGGTTTTCAACCTTTCTGATTCCATGGCTCCCTTAACCAACCACAATCTTTCTGCAGCTTCCCTGGGGGAGTCACTTACACCGGGGTTCCATTACAGGGCTCGAGTCAGTGGGGACTCCCCCATTCTGCCCCTTTGCTTCACACGCCCCATTCTGTCCCTGCCATCTCCCCTGAATGTTCCTCAGAGTAAAAGAGAGAGATAATGCAGGAAGATATGAGCTTGCAAGTTAATGAAAGGATGGTTCTCCGCCCCCCAGGGCTCCCCTGAACATTCCTCAAGTCTCCCCAGGGTGTTTCAGTACAACCATTGACCAAGCTTATTCCATTCAAAGACTTCTTTCTAGAGTTGTCACCTGATTGCTGGGGCTATTCAGGAGCAGTCTATGCTGAAGCAGCTTGTGCTACTTTTCATGTTACTTATCTATATTCTGAAACTCCCATGATCCTAATCCATGTCCTCCCTGAGGAGCCGCAATATTAGAACTGTACAGTCATACCTCTTGTTATGTTTGCTAAAGGTTAAATCTTTTCAGGTTGCATCCCACGGCGACCTGGAAGTACCAGAAAGGGTTACTTCCCGGGTACACCGCTCGCACATGCGCAGACGCTCAAAATGACGTTGCGCGCATGCGCAGAAGCGGCGAATCGCGACCCGCGTAGACGCGGGTTGCATTCTGCTCATGTTGCAAACGGGGCTCCGGAACGGATCCCGTTCGCAACCAGAGGTACCACTGTAAGTGCCAGTGTTCACCACCTGGGAAGCCTAGGGAGCAAAGAAAGGATTTTTAATACGTCACTTCCTGGTCCTCACCTTCCCTTTGAAGCTCTCTGCTGCTTTTTTGAAGTTATCCAGTTTTCCCTGGTAGTCTGTAACACTCTTGGGCAGGAACAACAAGATGTGGGTCTTGATCTCTCCTCCAAAGATTTTGGGTGCCGTCTGTGGAAGAACAAATAGATGCATGCTAGGGCCAAGAGTGTTACCGGTTGCCAAGATTATGCAAACTCCCCCCTCCCTCATTTACAGTTCATTCTACTTGGTATAATTTGTATGGTTAGAATTCTCCACTCCTGATTGGTAGACACAGATCAAGGTGTGGGTTAGGTCACCCAGCCAACCAACCAACCAACCAACCAACCAACCCTGCCTTGCTAGAGAGCCACTTCCATACCTGTTCAGTGAATTCAATCACCAAGGGCAGCTGGTTTGATTTGATGAAGTTCAACAGATTCTCTTTTGTTATCTCCCCTTCATAGTTGTTACGTCCTTCATCAAACTGGAAACAAGCACAAAGGGACTCGTGAGAATAAATCAAGCCGACTTACGGTTGAGATCAATCAAGAGTTACAGTTGGGTCATCAGCCTAGTTATCACCAAAACGCAGGTTATGGGCAGACTGAGTGTCTGCCACAATTCTACAGGCATGCAGAATTTGGTATTGAGTAAATCATTTGGTTTCCTGAAAACGTCGGTGGTGGTTTAGGCTTCTAACCCTTCTGTCTATGAAAAAATGTGTGCAAGTATGTAGGACTAATGGTTGGATAGTGTTTTCGAGGTTACCAGCATGAGTTTGACCAAACTGCGGGAGGTAGTGGAGGACAGAGGTGCCTGGCGTGCTCTGGTCCATGGGGTCACGAAGAGTCGGACACGACTAAACGACTAAACAACAACATGTAGGACTAAAGGCTGGCACAGCAAAACCGAGAATGGCTCAGTTCACATTCAATCCTAAGCCAAGCTATGGCTTGAACACACCTGACTACCAGGGATGAGATTGTGGCCATTTTGCTCCTCCTCCAGTCCTTCCGCTACTGCACTGCTGTAAACCAAAGACTGGTTCAAGCTCACGTGTTATCCAAACCTGGGCTTGGATTCTTGTGGTGTGTGAACCACGAACTCTGGTTCAAACACAACACTGAGCCAAATCACAACTTAGCTCACAGCAAATGCAGGAGGAGCAGAGAAGCAAAACGGCTCTCTCCAGTAGCCCACATGCCATGTCATAGTTTGGACTAGAATTACATGTAAAACAGGTCAATAGTTTGAGGAATGGGACTTTAGGGCCTAACATTTATCTTCTGCCACAACCAGGCTATTATTCAGATTTATGTCAAAAAGGCAAACATGGAGTCCAGCTTGCTTTCTATCCATTATTTCTCCAATTTTTACAAGTACAGAATACACAATCCTGAGTGTTATATCTGTAGGGCTCCCACTGACAAGTCTTGACACAAAGTACGGTCCACATTTCACACTGCAAGCAAGGCACAGAATTTCTCAAGTTAAAATCCAGGGTAGAATCTCTGCCAAAGCTCTCATCTTACTAACAAGCTAGGATTCAAGGCTCCATAGGAGTAAACAGAGCAGTGACTAGAAAGGAGTTTGGGACTAAGTGGATTGCCAGATTCTTGTTATATACCCACTATCTCAAAAGGGGTTTCATCAATATTCTACAGTATTTTAAATACACAACTCTCAAAAGTCACAGAAGCAGGTTGCTCATTTCCTGGCAGGCAACAGGTTGTGCAGGTCTGCTGGAAGCAGATATATTTATCTGATCAACAGAACCACTAAAAAGGAGGTAGTGTCCTAGGCAGCAGCACACAACATGGAACCAGTAAATATATAGCAGTTTACTCAGAGGACAACACATCCCTGCAGGGCTATTGTTAGCCAAGCAGGAACAGAAGTCAGAAAGCACGCTATCATTCCTCTGCCAGGAATAATTTTGCTGCAGAGCAACACCTATTACTGTCCAGGTTCTCAAAATCTTTCCTGGCACCCTGGAAAGGGGCAGGGAGTAACAGACATAGGAGAATCAAGGTTATCCACCAAGAAGACATGCAAGGGAAAGCAGTGATCCCATTGGCTGGGCTCCCAAGCGACACAACTCTGGGGGACACACACATAGGTCACTGTTTGAGTAACTTTCCAGGAAAGTTATACAAAGAAATCTACTTCAAGACAACATGAAGCTTATGCAAAAGACAAAGAAACAAAAAGCAAAGTTGGGTAGTTGTAGTGCTGTGTTCAAATCTCACCTTAGCCATGAACTCAATAGGTAGCCTTAGGTAAGCCAGTATTCCCTCAGACACCATATATATATATATAGTAAGAGCTACCTGCCTTCACATTGGCAGGTTAACCAAAAATGCTGTGGGCACATTCAGAAGTGTTTTATAAAATGCCAGTTTTTAATACAACCTATCCCTGAAGAACAGTTTATTAGAATGCACCTGGGAAGGAGGCACAGGTCAGCGTTCACAAAGAAACAAAACTTTAATTACCAGGGACTAGATGTTCTACGGTTCTGCCAATAACACCTCTGCTTATTTATGGGTGCTACATAAGACTTATAATAAACCGGTTCCTGGCCTTCATGCACCTCCAGTGAGATGCATTTAGAACAGGCTTCTTCAACGTTGGCCCTCCAGATGTTTTTGGCCTACAACTCTCATGATCCCTAGCTAGCACAACCAGTGGTCAGGGATGATGGGAATTGTAGTCTCAAAACATTTGGAGGGCCTGATTTAGAACCTACCAGCTCTGCTTTTACTATACCCTGTAATCTTAGCAGAAACTAGCCAACTTAGAGATACCTCAAGATTCCAAATGCAGTCTTGCCACAGTCCAGGAGATTCTGAGTGCCACTCTCACCAGCCCCAATGTTTAGAGGCCTGCTAGCGGAAGACCATACAAAGACTTTGCGAACACAACAGGCCTTTACTCCGTGTGTGTGTGTGTGTGTGTGTGTGTGTGTGTGAACAACCCCCAGAACAACATGTGGGCAGGGAGAGTATATAACTATCAGCAGGGAAAGAGAGGCAGGTCATTCCATCAGGCAAGCAGAAATTATCGTGCTGACAGAGCTATCTGCTTAGCGCTACTCTGAATTCCTCCCAGTGCTTCACCACTTAACAGCTGCAGGGGCATTTCACGTCCTGTCCAATTCTGTAACTGCTTTCACGGTTTCGTTTCATTCCAAACAATATTCCCGGGCCTCAGTGAGGTCACTTCATGACACTCAAGCTCTATGGGGCCATGTGCAAATGTGGTAGGAACAGATTCAAATGTAGCATCTGCTGAAAGTTTGTTTCATTTTGGTTGGAAGCAAAAATAATAATAATAAAATGGCAGCACCACAGAGTTAACCGTGTAAAAATTCAAACATTTGACAGGTGTGCACCAGAAGCTTGGGCAAGTGTCTTTTTGGCAACTAAAAGGGATTTGCTTTTACTTTGGCTGGTTGAAGTCTCAACAGCTCCGAGACTGAGGAGCAAGAAACGGAGAATAAGAGTGAGGAAAGTTATAAGCCACTCAGAAAAGTACCCCCTTTAGATAGAAGAGCTGGCCAATCAGAAATTTACCTCCTATCCTTTAATAAAAGTGCTGGCCAAACACAACTTCCCCACCCCCTTAACAGATTGAAAGGTTTTTAAAGGCAAGTATTCAGCTTAACATGCCAAACACTTGAAGGTGGAAAAGCCTGTCTGAAGCAGGGAGAATTGACCTTAAAGAGGCAGTCAGGGTGTAATCTACAGGCTATAGATGCCTTTACAGCAGGAGAAAGCATGCGTTGCTCTACTCTTCTCAGGTGGAGAGAAGGGTATGGACACTGTGGGGTCTCCATCCACTTTGTAATGGCGCTCATTCCCACTATCAAAAGTCAATGCCCGCAACTACAGTAAGTTCTGGAGGATTCTGGAGTCTGAGATTTCCTCCCTTAATGGTTGCTCAGCTGAGGGCCCCATACCTTTTGACAAACCACTTTGGCAACCTAAATACTGACAATGGCATGAGTCAAGATCTTGCTCTTGTGGCTTGCAACACAAAGCAGGGGTGTTTTTCCCCCACAAGTGTCCCTGTTTGGAGGTGTGTCCCCCTTAATTACCTCCTCCATTCTGGTTCTCTAACATCTGAACAGACCTAGCTATTATATTAACAAGGTTAACTTGCTGAATAAGCAACTCAGACTGCTTCTTCCTGTTCTGCTTTCACAATCCATCCAGTGTGCTTGGTTTCCAACAACAAGCTCAGCAATGGAAAGAGTGGTTTTGTTCCAGAGAATTGCAATTTAAGTGGCAACGAGTCTTGCTGCCAATCATTAAGATTCTCTTGCCTTAATCATCTATACTGACCTTGAAAACAAAAGCCTGGCATCAGTTCCTCTTCACACTACCACTTCAGTTGTGACACTAGAAGTACCCTTTGAGGAAGCAACTGGGTTTTACAGGCTAAAGCCCATGCACTCTTAGGATATAAGAGCACTTCCAGGAGGGAGGGGGAAGCTGACAAGAAAAAATTCAAGTGATTTCCAATTTCCTCCTTCAAATCAAGTTTTTAGAGCACTATTTGGACCTGTGTGAACTTTCTACAAATACAGTAACAGTGTGGGTGGATGTGGAATAGAAACATATTGGGGAAGCAGAGTGCAGCCAGCCAGACTTAGCACATAATGGGAATATTTTGCACCACTCACCTTCTTAAAAAGGGCAACTCCATCTTTGCTGAGCTGGTATTTGGCAAAGACATCGCTGTTGGAAGAGATCCCAAAAGGAATGTCATCAATGGACTCTGCTGCCAACAAGAACTGCTTGGCAGCATCAGATTCTGCATCCTAACAGAAAGAAGGAAGATTTTAAGTTTTAAATACTCCACACCATGCGCTGATTTGATGCATGTTGCTTACTCAGTGATGCAAGAACAACAAAGAGCCAAGATGGGAAAAAGAAATTGGCATCATACTCTAGATGTAATTTCCCTGTGTCCACAAATTCCCCTCCTCACTGAAATTGGGCACGATTAATTCTACTGTAACCAATTGAACAGGTTGTGGTGTGCAATGCCCACAAGTTTCTCTGGTTTGCAAGTTTATTTATTCTATTTTTATCCCACCTTCCCCCTAAGAGCTGAAGGTGCCATACATGGTTCTCCTCCCCCCCAATGGGAGGTGGGTTAGGTCAAGAGTCTGTCTAGGCTCATGTCACCCAGGGAACTTTGTGTTAAGACTGTCCATGGACCCAAACAGGTTAGCGAGCCCTGGTGTAATCTCTTCCCAGATAAAGGCCTCCAAGGGAGGTCAGCTAAAAGCAACAGTAACCGAGTGAAGCACTCTACCTTGAAGAACCCGATCACAGCAACTTCGCTGGATTCCACCAGTTTCTCAGCAGCAGCTACATCTGCCAGGGCAGTGGCTGCTGGGCCTGTGCGTTTCTTCAACCAGTTGACAATGTCATCTGCTTCCCTGCCAGCTGCAATAGGGGGGGAAAGACACATCAGAATCTCTCTCACGTTTAAGCTGGAGCACTTGATCTAATCACCCCAAGTGGAAACTCCCATTATTTCCTGGTTCAGAGGGCAAAGAGTTTCTGTTCACCTTTCTAGGGAGATAAGCCACCATCTTCTCTTCCCCTTTGCCTTCCAAGACAAAGTTGCCACCAGAAGGTGCTATTGAGCACAAAGCTGCTTTACTTGGTGCAAAAAATATTTCATAGTAATGTTTAAGAGCATGCTGTTTCTATCACCACATTGGCTCATGTATATTTAGAGCTTTGGTCACATTATATTATCACTGATGCAAAACGTTCTGCAAGATGGAAGCATTTTCATGCTGAGGGATACCACAAAATGGTTGAGTGAAGAAAAAATACAGGAAGCAGGATTTTCTACCACAGTACCAAAGCTTAAAAGCAACAAATAGGTTTTTCAACGCTGTTAAAATTAGATTTGTATTTCTAACTCTTGGGAGGCTCCACCCAAAATTAGCTGCCTTTAGAATCTGCTTTAAGCACATCTTGCACTGATTATATACAATGCAAGATAAGCTACTGTGCCAATCTCCATTTCAAAATTCCCCAAATGTAAATAATACGAATTGCCCTTCCCTATACCTGCGAACAGAAGGATTCCTATAGGCAGAAGGGTAGATACCTGCTCACTGTGACCATCACCCACACTGCAGGGGTGACAAGTGGAGCTGCAGCCTTGGAGCTTGAGGATGGTGGTGCAGAAACTGTTCCAGTTTTATTGAGCTTTATTGATGAAACAATAGGAAAGCACCATACCCCAGCTGTAAGCTTTGAAGGGGGAAGTTAGGAACAGCCACCACCTTCACCTTCCACTGCGTTGCCTCCTTCACTCCCAAAGTTTGCAGCAGGACAAGGGGAGCAAGTGATCACTCATGATCTCCGGCAGTGCAAGCTCTGGGATAAGACCACTATCCTATGCACACTTACCTGGGTGTAAACCCCACTGAATACAATGGGATGTATAAAAACATGCAGAGGATTGCACTGAAGGGGAGGGGCTAGATCCTGACAAATATGTGTTTTGGCTTGGCTAGCCAGGTTAGGGCAAGCTGGTACTGGGGACAGAGCCCTGCTTGCCTTACTTAGACAGGGCCAAGCAGTGTGAGAAACAGAAGGGCCATGTACTCCTTATTCTCCAGGCAGCTCTCAAAACTCTGCTGGACCAAGCTATACACCCACCCACCAAGTCGAAAATGATGCCCAAAGAATTCAGTTCAAGATGTATGGGATTGCTTATTACAGCTACTTTTACCCCACGAGAAAGAAATCATATAACCAAGCCAAGCCTGTAACATTTAATGCATATATTGATACAGCAACCTGGGGATGGGTTATTGCTTTTTGTTTTGTTACTATGCAATGTATTTTTGTGTTCTGATATTGTAAACTGCCCTGCGATCCTTGGATGAAGGGTAGTTTGGAAATTTAATAAATAAAATAAACCTTTTTTTTAATATATGCAAAAGGTAATAACTAACTTTACCAGCACTCAAAGTGGCTGCACAGGCTGCCTTTCAAGAAAGCCAAAATCAGAGACTCTGGCAGAATTCGAGACCTGGGAAGAGAGGCGGTGGAAGAGGACTGGAAGAAGTTTAAAGACTATCTACAGAAACTTTATAAACTATGAATGTTAAGAAAGTGCATGAAAGGAAATGATATGGCATCAGCAGTTTAGATGAGAAATATATGAGAATAAGTGGAATCATAAAGTTGAGATTTGAAGTAATGTTATGCCTAAACTAAGCAGTTAAACACTTGATGGAAACATCTAAAGATAGAGGCATAATGTATGAGAACTAGAACATAAGAACTGAAATAAGGTAATAAATTGCGGATTATAATTTTTTTACGGAGAACGCAGGAAAGGGAGACGTGAGGAAGTCCAGATAGTTATGGAAAAAATGTATGAAAGGTTGTGATTGTTTCTTTTTTCTTTGTTATATTTTAAGTTCTTTATCTTTGTCTAGCTATGTCTTCTTTGTTTGTTATTCAGTGGTGATGGTGTTCTATATGTTGGGTGATTTTCTTCTGTTAAAAAATTGCAATAAAATATTTTATACAAAATCAGAGACAGGATAGCCATACCTATGGGAAAACTTATCCTACATGTGGCTTCAGTGGCTGCTGCAAGCTCTTCTTCCCATACAACGGAAAGCACTTCTTCCCCTATAACTGGAAGCTCATCTTCCCCTACAATTGAAGGCTCATCTTCCCCTGCAACTGAAAGCTCATCTTCCCCTATAACTGAAAGCACTTTTTCCCCTACAACTGGAAGCTCATCTTCCCCTACAATGGGATCTAAGGATGGAGGACTGGCCATTCTTTAGTGTTGCCCTCCCAATACAGTTTTTCACCAGCCACCAGCACAAAAAGTTAATAGCTGAAGACCATTCAGCTTCCTAAATGAGGATATTTTTGTGCCTATTTCCAGGTGGCAGGTTCCTAAGCGTGGAGGGATTCTTCCCAACTGTCACCATGGAATCTTGGGAGAGAATCAGCAGCAATGTCTAAGGAACAGGCTTCTTACATCATTGTGCCCCACCCCTACCCCACTTCTGTACCTTCCATCAGCCACCACTACCCTTTAAAAACTTAAATATTGTTTATTTTTTTGACCTGTGTGATTTTTCTTTTTTAATATGACTAGGAGTTTTAATAACTCTTTGACCACAGGCCTTCCATTATGATCTCTGGGTTAGGGAAAAGTATGTTATAATCAGCATAACCAACCATTCAGAATGATCAGGCATGCTGATCAGCGGTCTGCCAGTAGCCTTGGTGATAAAAGAAGTTTGTCTAGCCCTTATATCATCCACGTATATGGCACAACTCACAGAATCATAAATTGTAGAGTTGAGAGTGACCCTGGGTTTTATCTAATCTGATCCCCTGTAAGGCAAGAATCTCAACAAAAGCATTCAGACGAAGGACATGTCCCTGCCCCAAGGCTCGTACCATTTAGAAACAGATAAAGCAGGCAAACAAAGGAACGGAAGGGAAAGAGGGATGGGGTAAACATGGGGGGAAATTACATTTCAGTTACATGTATGAAAGGCTTAGTTGCAATGGTGCTTTAGGAGTAGGGGGTCTGTCAAAAGCTTCGTGGAAAAGGTGATTTTGCAAATGGTTATGTAGGAAGGGTTTTGGGAGGCAGTTCAAGTCACAAGGTACAGTCATTTAAGGAGCAGAAGACAGCTAGATGACCAAGCATGGAGGAGCTGGCCAAGCAAAAGAGACAGGGAAAGAGATATGGGAGGATGTGGCAGCAGTGAGGCAAGAGGGTGAAAGCTACTGAGAGCTTTGAAGCTGAATCAGGGAGGACTCAAAGGCAACATAGGGCTGCAAGAAGGGTATTTCCGTGCTCAGAATAATTTTGCCAAGAGTGATGAATATAGGCAAGATTATCAAGTCCAGAAAACAGAAGGCTGGATGGATCAGAGGTTTTTTGTTGAAAGAAACAGGGAGGAGAGTGCAGGTAATGTTATAAAGCAGCCTTACTCATCCGCATGTCCTACAGATACTGCTAGACTTCCACCTCAACCCCATTTTCCAACAAGTAACATGTGGAAGAAAAACTGTTACTATTTTTATCATTTATGACATGCTAGTGCCTATGCTTTTGTATTTTTAAATGCAACTACAGGTGCATGCTTGTCTCAGTTACACAAAGCTGGGAATATGAAATATTTGATAAACTCTCATTTAGTTTTGATACAACTTCAAAAAATAGGACATCCATTTTATACGTAGGAAAGAGGCTGAAATAGACTCTAGTGAATGAATGGCTATGACTGAGCAGTAGCATGAGCTCAGTGCCTTGAGTCACAGACTTCAAGGCTAGAATGCTGTTCAGAATACAGACACTGAAATAGTCACTGCTTAATAGATTTATTGCCTTTGGCTGTAGCCCTATCTATCTCTTCTTGGCAGCAAGCCTCACTGACCTCCATGGAGCTTACTACTGAATATACACAGAATTGGGCTGTAAGGAATAAACAATGGTGAGGGAGGGTATTACATGCAGCAAATTGCTCCAAGAGCTGCAATTTTGCATTTGATTCCATCATATGCAAAGCAGGGAGCAGATATATCCTAAGGGCAACTATTAAAAAGCAACGCCAACTTGTCCTTAATTTGTGTCAGAGGAGTTCTAAGCTAGAAATGTGAAATCACGGTACCTTATTCCTATTTAACAGATTATCTTTGTCTTTCTAGTGACTAAAAGAATTACATGCAAGGACAAAGTTGCAAGTACTCTACAAAAAAACATTTTTTCATGGGACCATTTAGCAGAGACCTTTTGAACTGGTGAAATAAATATACAACATGAACAATCAGCTTAAAGGAGGCAGAGAACCATATTTGAACAACATGAAGTGAATGCCAACAGTTTAGGCATCAAAACCAAGAAGTATCCTCTTGCGTCACTTTTGCTTTATGTTCCAGGTTTGGTCCCCGCACCTCAATTCACATGTTCCAGACTTTTACCTGTGTATTCTTTAGGGGATGATTTATCGCCATTCTTGAAGAATTTGATAGTAGGGTAGCCTCGAACACCAAACTGTTGGGCAAGCTCTGATTCTTCTGTTGCATCCACCTTGGCCAGCCTGATTTCTGAGTTGTCAGATTTCAATTTTGCTGCTGCCTTCACATACTCTGGGGCCAGAGCTTTACAGTGACCACACCAGGGTGCATCTGAAAAAGAGAAGTACTTAGTATCAAAGCAATTACTGTGCAACCCTCCAACACTGATACTTTCTATCAACAGGAATGCACCCATAACAACAAAACATTCTACAATATGCAGATAGCATCCAAGTGACGGGTGGGGGTGAAAATTATGGCAAGGAAAGCTTCACCCTTGACTGCCCTGTACCACTATAACCAGCACCTTTCCTATCACAAAATCCTAACATGAAGTTTACCCCTCTTCACCTATTACTTTACAAGCAGTCTCTGCAGTGGAAATGCAATGAGTAGGCCAGACAACGAGGAAGTCTAGAATATCTAGAAAAGCAAGAGACAGGCTCAATCCTCAATACTGTTGCTCACTTGATGTAAATCTCTCCCCAGTGCATAGTTCAAGGTTTCTTGTCCTGCACTGCCCTCAGCAACAACCTGCAACTAGCACAGCACATCCAACTTTGGGAGTCTTCCAAGACTCCAGTGAAGCCTCTTAACTTTACTGGCACGCCCCTTCCAACAGTACTCCTGGTGCTATTGCAATGCCACCAACAGACATAACCTGGCACAATGCTTTCCCCAATACTTCAAAGAGGTGCATTTCAGACGCACTTTGCACTCTTAAAAAATATCCAGCGGGCCCCTGTGCTCTCCTGCCATCAGATCCTACCAGTGTCCCATAGCCAACTCGTCAGCATCCATCTATACCCCTATTTTCAAGGCTGAAAATATATAGCAACAGTAGCACCGGCCTATTCCATGCATCCGGGACACGCCAACAGCAAAAGACGAGCAAACGCCTACAGGCCCCTCTTTGGGCTGGTAAAAGACATTACCGCAGCCAGCGCACGCCAGCTCTCGCAAGTCCCCTTCTCACGTGAACTGTGTAACGTCTGAATAGGCAGGGGTTGTTTTCCTAATGGCGGGGGGGGCGACCCGCTAACGTGAAAAAGCCTGTTCCCCATCCCTCCCCTAAACCGAACAGGGGGACCCCAACCTCAGTTTCCCCTCCCACCCGGCCGGCCTTCCCTCTCCACCCTCATCCGCGCTCCCCCCCCCCGGCGCCCCTCCACTCACAGAACTCCACCAGGATGTTCGGGTGCTGCTCCAACGCCCGCTCGAAGTTGGCCGCCTTGAGCACCAGGACGCCCTCGTCCTCCTCGATATCTGCGTCGCCGGCCAGGCAGGCCCGTCCCAGGAAGAGCAGGCAGAGGAGCGGAGAGAAGAGCAGAGCGGTCTTCATGGCGGCGCTGACAATGACGGCAGGATCCCAGGCGAACAGACCGGACCACGAAGAGGCGCCGCAAAAGAGAGCACTCCGCGCCCGCCTCCCGCTTTATAAACCCGCCCTCTCCCCGCTGCGTCTATCGCCCATTGGCTGCTTCCGCCCTCCTACGCTTCAGCTCCCATTGAACTGGCGTGGAGCCTAAGGCCGCCCTCCCGTCCTGGATTGGTCAGCTTTAAAGGTCGCGTCGCCTTTCCTTCCCCACTTCCGAACAGCCGCGAGAGTTTCCTTTGCTCCGCGGGCTTTGATTGGCCGTACCGACCTCTCCGGTGACTGGGATTGGATAACGCGGCCGCTCTTAGAAACTCGGACCAGCCGTTTCTGATTGGTTGACCTCAACGAAATTCCCTCCCCTCCCCGCCTACTTTCGCCTCTCTTCTTTGGAACGTGGCATTCGAGAGATACGCCCGCCTCGCGCTGCGCATGCGTGTTTGAGTGTGGCAGGGAGACCTCGTTCGTGTTTGATTCTGACTGGCCGCATTTATTAAGCGACCCGGAATTGAAAACTAGCAAGGAACCAAGTGTTTCCGGGACTGTACGAAAGAGGGGGAGGCTTTTGCATAAGAATTGCTTAGAAGTGGGCGGGGGAGCGGGGAACTCAAGCGAGCGAGTTTATTACGATGGGAAGTTCTGAAGTGTGTACATCTGCATTGCCTATTGCTTTACTGTTGGGAATTCTTTCTAATGAGAATAATGAGAATAAGCGCATATTATATTTTTGTATTACCATTTTTATTATATATTTTTACGTATAACCCTAGCATGTTTACTCAGAAGTACTATAGAACTCTCTTGAGGCTTAGGCTGCAGTCCTAACCCCCATTTACATGAATTCAGTAGGACTTGCTTTTGAGTAGACGTGGTTAGGGCTGCAGTGCTGGACTGAAAAGGAATAGCTTTATTCTCTGCCTTCCTCTCCTGCTTTTTGACTTCATCTTTTTACTGCTGCAAGGAATAGTGTAGCTATATTACCTGGACAACTCCCCCGCCCCCCAGCTATGAAGAGGAGTTTGCTCAAATAGAATTTGTTGATAAATAAAATACAAACATTTTGTAGTTATTTATATGGGAAATACATACCAGTGTCTGGATCATTTGCACTCCCATGTTGTCTGTGTTTCCTCTTCTGTTCCCTGGTTTATAATATAATATGGTCATTATAATAATGTAATGCATTTTATATGTCAATGTTTGAAAGAGCAGGGCAGTAAAGTGGCAGAACCAAGCCCAATAGTTTCTGAAAAACTATTGGACTACAAGAAGATCAAACCTATCCTTTCTTAAGGAAATCAGCCATGGGTGCTCACTGGAAGGACAGATCCTGAAGCTGAGGCTCCAATACTTTGGCCACCTGATGAGAAGAGAAGACTCCCTGGAAAAGACCCTGATGTTGGGAAAGATTGAGGGCACAAGGAGAAGGGGACAACAGAGGACAAGATGGTTGGACAGTGTTCTCGAAGCTACTAACATGAGTTTGACCAAACTGCGGGAGGCAGTGGAAGACAGGAGTGCCTGGTGTGCTCTGGTCCATGGGGTCACGAAGAGTCGGACACGACTAAACGACTAAACAACAACAAACCAATCATTTCCTTTGGTCTTAGATGAATCAGGTAAAATATGACAAAATTCCAAATCATGTAATTTTACACTAGCCACCTGCTGATAACAAACTTTCAAAAAACTTTTCCAAGTACTTAAAGTAGGTCAATTATTTTTCAAATTCCCCCCATGTGCATTTTGGTATGATACAAAGAGATGCCTATCATACAGAACTAGCGAATGGGTGTTTTCATTGTATAAATTTGCATGTCCAGGAACCTGAAGGACAATTGCATCAATGGATCATCCGTGTAGTTGACTCATCTTGCCTGCTCACAGTTGCCATCAACTTCAGTGGCATTGTTTGGCTTTGTATATGACTGCTGAAATAGTTGTGAGCTGTATAACGTCAGCAAAGTTTAAAGGGATGTTTCTGCTGCTGTGCAACATGACCAAACATTTTTGATATTCAAAATATTTAGGCTTGGCAAAACCCAATGTAAGCAGTCCTTTACATTGAGCTTCTAGACTAGTTTGGTTTTTAGACATTATTTTCTTTCTTTCTTTCAGTCTTGGTGTGTGTCTCTAGTGAGTGGGAAATTCCACATTGCTTCAGCCCCTGGAAGTCGGTATGCACACAGTAAGAATCTAGTAGTTTAGCCAGTTTAGGTAGAAATCCAAAGCTGGAGCACCTGTTTTGTGTACCTTACCTTTCTGCAAGTCGTAGGATTGCTACCTGGCATTCTGTGTGGAATGGATGGACTCAGGGGACACAAACACTAAGCTTCTACAAGTATAATAGCATTCCAACAGCACAGGATTGAACAGGTTAGCATCAGCAGTATTCAACAGAGCATTATAAATAATTTGGGCACACCCAGGGAGAGTATTTCAGCAGGAGCTTCTAGATCCTTTGCCACCAGGAGTAAGCAACTCTACAAGTGGCAAAGTAAATACATATAAGTCTGGAAAGATCCCAAAGCTGGAAGGCTCTCAAATTTCTTCTAGCTTAAACAGTTTTCATGTTAAAATATTCCTAGTAGGAATAACAAATACAAATAGACTACATGCAAGTATATCAATGAATAGAGAAACCTCATGCTAACTTTGGTTAAAAGATCCCTGTTTTGGAAATAATTGTACACACACCCTGTACACATAGCTGTCAACTTTTCCCTTTTCTTGTGAGAAATCCTATTCGGAATAAGGGAAATTCCCTTAAAAAAGGGAAATGTTGACAGCTATGCCTGTACAGTGGTCTTAACTTCTTTTAAAATGTTACACTTGCTATGGATCGCCAGGGCAGAGTACAAGGAAGGTCTGTTTTGAACTGCACACTAAACTCTTCCAAGGCTGTGTTGCATTTCCATCATGTTGTTGTTAACCCACTCAAATGTGGGTGTGTTTCTCTCAGCCAAGCTACTCTAGTTGTGCAAACAGATCTCTCTTTCTTCATCAGGGTGTGTATGCATGGGACAGAGAGGAGAGACAGCATTGTTAGACTTAGTACTGCTGGGACACGTCATCAGAGATATCCAGCTTTGCAAGATGCCCTCCCTGTAAACGCCAGCCAAAGGCAATTCAGCTCAAAGTCCTACCTTTATTTCTGTCTGATAGGACGGTGGGCCAGCCTGAGCAAGCAGACACCAGTGGGTGGGTAAATCAGTACTGTAGAGCTATAAAACGTGAGGTAGCTCCAGGCTGGAAGTAATAAAGGAATGAGAAAAGTTGTTATTTCAACCTTAGGAAGCCAGTACAGTATGTAATACAAAAGGGACTCATTTCTGATAAAACACAGGAGAGGTAGGGAGCTTGTATCATCACAACGGAGAATTTAGAGCAGGCAGGCATAACTGAAGCTGGGGCTTAGTAACCTCCTGTTTTTTCTTCAAAACTATGGAGACTGACAAACACCTACCAGCATGTAATTCATGGATATTTTTGGCTTAGTGGGTGGAGAAAGCACAATCTAGAGCTTGAGTCATCTTTGGCTTGTCTGTCAGGGGTCTGCTCAGAGATAAACCCCTACAACAAGTTCAGTGAATCTCCCTTTCAAGTAGGTATACTTAGAGTCGTGCTATTAAGAAAGCCACGGTGCACATTATGGACCTTCTTGCATTTTACTGCCTTCCCTCTAATTGTAGTACTCAATCCAAGTGTAAGGTAAATCATTCCCTGCATAAAATTATGTAATAATTACTCTTCTTTCTTCATGCAGGCAAATCTGCAGTTAAGCAAATATTTATGCAGAAGGTGCATTCCCTTTCCAGAAGGGCAGTCATCACTATCCCCCCCCCCCCATTTGTTTCCTGATTGTGAAAATCTAAACGAGTTCCCTATGTGGTGGCTTCCTCCTTTCTGGGTGGACGTGTCCCAGCCTGTTAGGTTAGAACCCCAGAGCCAGGGAACAAGGCCACCATTTAGGAAGCTTGAGCTGGCTTGCTGCAATTGGTTGACTTGTACTGCCCCTTTGCCCTGGGCTGAGAGCTGTGGCAGAAGGAGATAGGGCTTTTATTCCAATCTTGCTCTGTTGTTATCTTGCTCTTCCTAGGAGTAAAGTAGATTCTATTGGCTGGGGATAGATAAGGTTTGCTTATCAATCTAGCTGGAGGAACAGATGTTACTCACCTGCGCCAATGTCCAGCGGACCCTAGAATGGGTTTTTCCCTTGGGTGGATATCTTAGCTTGCTGTCTGCAAGCAAGCCAATGCTTTGCCCTTCAGCCTTTATTCCAGCCAGCCTGGCTTGCTTTCTTGAGCTTTCCCACTGCATTTTGTGCAGGCACAGCTGCTGTGGTGCTCCTTTTCTGACAGAGCTGAAGTGTCTTCAGTCATGGCAGGAAAATATGCTGTAAATAGATCTCTATCTCTCTGGCTCTGTTTTTTCTTCTTCATTTTTTTAACAGCTATTTATTCCGCTGTGGATTTATTTTTATGTGGTTTGTTCTGTTTTGATCAGGTTTGTTTGAATTATTATTGTTATCTGAGCTGGGGGTGCCTTTTGGGGTGGAAGAACAAGACCAACGTGTTGGGCTGGATTCTAGTAGGAGCCAGCAGAGTTACTGCAACCCCAAATCAGCTCTGGGGGGTCAGGAGAAACACTCTCCCCCAGAAAAGCACACAGTGTGGTGCAGGGAGATCTTTCCATGTGGCAAGCAGAAATGCTTGTGCTGTTGGAACTATCATAATAGTGTGACGTTGAGTTCAAAAGCACTAAGGAAATCCAACCCCGGTAACTGTATTCATTACTCTACTGTGGACTGGTGAACTTGTTGAATTCCTGTCTATTAAAGGCAAAGTAACCGTGTCATGAAATGAGGATCCAGCAAGCGTGTGACATACGAAAACAGGAACAATTTGCCAAACTGGATCAAGGCCAGCAGTCAGTGTGAAGAAGGGTGTCTATGCATGATAAACATAATCAAGGCTTTAAAATATTGTAAGTGCTTTTCAGGGAAGACACTCCTGTGTGGAAAATGTTTCTAGTGGAATCCTGCAAGAACGAGAGCTCAGTTCCTAAATTAGGAGAACAGTGACAAGGAGATGTTAGCGACTGACCTAGAAACTACCGTATTGATTTCATTTTTGCCTGACATGTCAAAACTCAACAGCTGAAGTTTTTCCCATCACTTCACCTCCATGCCAATATTCTTCTTTTATGTGCTGAATTTTTCTGCATCAGACCTGCTGTTAAAGGCACAGGAGCTGAGCTATCTCTGACCAGAGTCAGGAACCCCAGACCCAGGAGCCAAATGCGGCCCTCGTGGACTCTCTACTTGGCTGTCGGGAGCAAGCAGTGGTAAATCACACTGTGATCACTGGAGTCAACTCTTTATTAGCAAAAACATGATCAGCGCAGGAGTGCCAGGCTTAATGAGCTCAGCAACCCATCTCTGGTAGGTCTTGCCCTCATGAAGCAGTTGCTGAGACTGAAGGTCCCTGCCTCCTCACATCTACCTAAGTCCCTTTCTCCAGGGTTTTCTCCAAGCAATCAGAGACTGCATCTGCACCTCACCGGTCTCTCTGCTGCCCTTTTCATGCCTCTTCTGATTCTGGGAGACCAAGGAGGAGAGGAGCTGGTTGCAGCAGGAAATGAAGTCACCCATGCCTTTAGATCAGCCTGACTCATCTCTGCTTCTTGACCTCTCTCCTCCCACCCTCCTGCTTCAGCTTCTGCCTCTGATTCTGAACTTCTCTCTGCCACAGACTCTTCCAGCTCACTAAGCCCTGTTGCCCCTTCAGCTTCTGACACCTCCTCCTCCCAGTCTTCTCCCTCTGACCACCATCCATTCTCGGGCTCTGAGCCTTTGTCCCTTGGGGGTTCCGCCGCTGGTTCCTCCCACCATTCCTCAGTGTCCAGCCAGTCCATGACATCAACCTGCAGAACTCTCTCCAGGCCACAATCTCTCTTCCCCCTAGTCAAAATCCTTCACTGGACCCAGGTGTTTTTGCCTAGCTGGAACATGCCCCTTAAATGAACTCTTGCTTGTCTGGATAGAGGGGTGTATGAGTGTGTGTAGAAACTAAAAGTACAAAAAGAAAATTTTATATTCATCACCCACTGTTGCCTTGCTCTGCCCACCACTGGCATGCGGCCCCCAGGAGCTTTCTTTTAAGGGAATGTGGCCCTCAGACTGAAAAGCACTCCCTGCTCCTGAATTAAGAGATGTTTGGATAACTGTATTTCAGGCAGCTGTCAAGGATTTCCTAAAAAGTAAAGGTAAAGGGACCCCTGACCATTAGGTCCAGTTGTGGCCAACTCTGGGGTTGCGGCGCTCATCTCGCTTTATTGGCCGAGGGAGCCGGCATACAGCTTCCGGGTCATGTGGCCAGCATGACTAAGCCGCTTCTGGTAAACCAGAGCAGCGTACGGAAACGCCATTTACCTTTCCGCCGGAGTGGTACCTATTTATCTACTTGTACTTTGTGCTTTTGAACTGCTAGGTTGGCAGGAGCAGGGACTGAGCAACAGGAGCTCACCCTGTCACAGGGATTCGAACCACCGACCTTCTGATCGGCAAGTCCTAGGCTCTGTGGTTTGACCCACAGTGCCACCCGCGCCCCTTCCTAAACAGTACATCTACTCAAAAGTCAGCCTCATTGAGTTCTGTGGGACTGAATGGCCAGGAAAGTGTTTTAGGATGAGCAAAGTGCCAATGATGCACCCAGCATTACATTCCTCCGACTTTTCTGCCATCTCTTGGTTAGCACCAGGAATTGTGTGGATTCAGTTAACAATGGGAATAGTACACAGGAACACAAATAAACCAGTGCTACAGCTATTGAAGGAAAGTGTCTCAGCTGCAAAGCAGCTCCTTCATGTGCTGTGCATTTTATAGCCCAATCCTAACAATATTTACAATATTTTCACAATAAATATAAAATATATTTACAAGATATTTACAATATTTACTATATACAATATTTACATTGAATTTACTAAATTCAATGGGGCTCATTCCCTGGGGAGTGTGTTTTGGATTTCAGCCCTTGATTCACATCCATTGTGTATTTCTTTTGTATCACCTTCTCCAACTCACGCTTTAGTCATCAAATACAAATATTCCGCCACCCTTTCTCTGTGTGCAGTCATTAGGCTGGTCATGGTAACCAGGCTGTACTTTGGAATGGCTGGGCAAGGTTCACTTCTCATGTCCACTTAGAGCAGTCATTAATATTTACTTCAATTCTCACAGGCTGAGCATATGCAATACTATAATGATACAAGTCAGAATGATGGGGAAGGGGAAGAAAAGCAAACAAGCAAGCAAGCAAACAAACAGGGCAAGCAAAAATGCAAAGAAATAATTGGCTCTGCCGGTATATAACATATTGCAGCGTACAATTTTGAGGATTTCTGTTCCAACGCATTTTCATTTGCTCGCCAAGTTGACAACAGAAAAATGTACCCCTTTGAGGACTGGTATCACTTTCAGCATCAGAACACACCCCCAAACTGCAGATGGTTCTGGGGTTGGTGATCCTGTAGCAGATGAGCATTAAAGCTGCTGCAAATTGGCACTTGCGTAGAGTAATTGGTACCAACAAAGCACAGCAACATTGCTGCTGATTGACTTCCAAAATACTATTCTGCCTTTCTTCAACTGCATGGCAAAATTCCAAGATGCCCGCTGTCCTTGTCAGCTAGTGCCTCTTTTCTGATATTCTCCCTGGTGAATTATTGCCTCTCCATTATATAGGGATGTTTCTAACATTTTTGTTAGTATGTTATTAGAGTTGCTATCCTTTAGATCTCAGCTCCCTCCCCTGTGTTTCTCCCTGAGGTGCATCACTCCTATTGCACACATACATACATCTAAATGCATTCATTTGGACACAAAATGTTTGTGCAAGCATTCCAGACTGCAGTCTGTGGACCACCAATGACCTCTGAGCTTTGTTCAGGTCCGTGGCAAGTCTGTGGGTTTGCGGTTGAATATGGGAAATTTTTATTTGTACTTTATTGCTTCCCCTAACTTACCAAGGATTTAAGACCCAACGGCCACCCTTGCCTTCATCTGCCCCAGCTGCAGCGAAACATGTCTCTCCCATATCGGTCTCTACAGCCACAGTAGGCACTGTAAATCTCCAATGGTTTGACTTCACCCCCCCAAAGGCTCACTCCTCCATTGTCTCCCAAGACAGATGCAAACTATAGTTTTATTGCTTCTTTTGTTTCTTCTATTAAAACTTGTTGTGCTGCAGTTTGAATTATATTAAATTAAAGTTGCTATAAAAGCATAACAAAATAAATAAATAAATAAATAAATAAATAAATAATAATAATAATAATAATAATAATTTATACCCCACCCATCTGGCTGGATTTCCCCAGCCACTCTGGGTGGTTCCCAACAGAATTAATGATAATAATAATAAAAAAGCGATAAAATATCAGACTTTAAAAGCTTCCCTGAACAGGGCTGCCTTCAATGTCTTTCAAAAGTCAGATACAGTGGTACCTCTGGTTGCGAATGGGATCCGTTCTGGAGGCCAGTTCGCAACCTGAAGAGAACGCAACCCACGTCTGTGTGTCTGCACACATTCAGGTCGTGATTCGCCGCTCCTGTGCATGCATGTGATGTCATTTTGCATGTATGTACATGCACAAGTGGCGAAACCCGGAAGTAACCCTTTCCAGTACTTCCGGGTCACCACGGGACACAACCTGAAAACGCGCAACCTGAAGCAAACGTAACATGAGGTATGACTGTAGTTGTTTATTTTCTTGACATCTGATGGGAAGGCGTTCTACAGTGCGGGCACCACTACTGAGAAGGTCCTCTGCCTGGTTCCCCATAACCTCACTTCTCTTTTTTTTTTTTTTTAATTAATTTTTATTAAGAAAAGATACACAGTTACATTATATTACAAATATATACATACAAACAAAGAATTCCATCAAAAAACAAGAAAAAAAGAAAAAAACAAAGGATTCCATCAATGCAAGAGGAATTCCCTCAAACAGTCAACGAATAAAGAAAGAAGAAAAGAAATAAGGGTAAAAAGAGTAAAAGAAAAGAAGAAAAAGACGAAGACAAAAGACAGTTAACAGAACTTCCGTCCAGCTCGGTCTTGGAGTTACCAATTCTTATATTATTTCTACAGTTTTAATACAGCAAATATACATCAATGATTTCAGCTATCGTCTACTGATAAATTATTTATTCCCTGGGTATTTTCAAAATAAATTAGAAATTTATTCCATTCGTCTCTAAATTTACTTGAGTTGTTTTGTCTTATTTTTTGTGTTAATCTCGCTAGTTCAATATATTGATATAGCCTCAATTGCCACTCTCCTATAGCAGGTAAGTCAGAGGTTTTCCATTTTTGTGCTATTTGGATCCTCGCCGCTGCCATGGCATATTGGAAAAAAGTTTGGTCTATTTTCTTTATTTCTTTACCCATCAGCCCTAAGAGAAACAGCTCGGGGTTTTTTGGGATGTTATATTTCAAAATTTTTTTCATTTCGTCATGAATTTGTTTCCAAAATTCTTTTATTACATCACAGGTCCACCAAATGTGGAAAAAGGTCCCGACCTTATCTCTGCATCTCCAGCAAGTGTTGTCAACAGTTTTATACATTTTTCCTAACTTTGCCGGGGTCAGATACCAACGGTATACCATTTTCTCTAAATTTTCCCGCAGGGCTACACAAGCTGTAAATTTTACTCCTTTCGTCCAAAGTGTTTGCCATTTGTTATAGTCTATGTTATGACCAAGGTCCTTCTCCCATTTTACCATAACCCCCTTCACCCGCTCTTCCTTGGTGTCCCATTCCAATAATTGTTTATACATTTTTGAGAGGAGTTTATCATTACTTTCCAGAATTTCAACCTGAAACCTCGATTTTTTTTCATTCATGCCCAGTCTCTTATGCTCACCCCATAAGGCGTTAATCTGGTGAAAATGGAACCATTCTTTTATTCTGTCTTTCAGTTCCTCATAGGGCTTCACCCTCCATCCTGTTCCTGTCTTTTCCAGAATATCCTCATACGTGCATTTTTCATCTGCCATATTTATTTTTTTTATTTTAATGATGTTGGTTGGGGAGAGCCACCATGGAGTACCTTTCTCGATCAGTTTTTTATACCTCTTCCACACTTCCAATAATGGGCCTCTGATTATATGGTTAGAAAATCCTCTGTGGACCTCCCCTTTCTCTTGCCATAGGTAGGCATGCCACCCGAATCTTATATTGAAGCCCTCCAAATCCAAGAGGTCTGAATTTCTAAGGGTGGCCCACTCCTTTATCCAGCAGATACAGGCTGCTTCATAGTATAACCTAATATTTGGGACAGCAAATCCGCACCTTTCTCTCGAGTCTGTTAGATATTTCAACTTTACTCTGGCCCTCTTCCCCTGCCAAATAAACTTGGTCAGGGTTTTTTGCCAGTTCTTAAGGAGGGAGGACCACTTCTCACAGTGGTCTACCAAGAACTTTGGATATTTTCAAGTAGTCCACGAGGGGACGCAATTCAATTGGGGGACCACTCTGCTAGCGCACAATTTCCTCCCCTTCTCCAAACCATAACTACCTATCCAGTTAGTAAATGCTTCTGAATACAATAGCTCAGTTGGTAGAGCATAAGACTCTTAATTTCAGGGTCATGGGTTTGAGCCCCACTTTGGGCAAAAGATTCCTGCATTGCAGGGCGTGGACTAGAAGATGGTCCTTGTGGTCCCATCCAATTCTACAATTCTATGATTCTATGTTTAAGTGGCAACTATGCTATAGGAACTACAACTGCTCATACATTAAGGATCCCTAAATTGTGTGTGTGTGGTTGGCTTTTTTTAAAATAAGTAAACTGTTAAGAGGAGTTTACTAACCCCATGCCACACGTCAGAATCCTGACTGTTTCTGAGTAAATAAACAGCAGGTGGATAAAAGCATCTAGTGGGAGGTATGATCCTTGGTGTGAGAAGAGGAGCACCAGTACAGAAAATGCCCCAACCAACTAACATGTTGGGACATGGTATTCATTTCATAAGATACTGCTTTCCTTGGCGCAGCAATGCAGGAGTCCAGCTATGCACCCACCCTTTTTTTTATCGCGGCTGTACAGTTGCAGAACTTCAATTCTACAGCAGGAATGCAATGAGGATAGCAGGTGGACAGTTGCAACACCATACTGGGAGAAGAAGGGATCAACATCCAGTTTAGTGCTGTTCCTCAGCAAGGCTATGGACGCAGCCCTGGAAACTGTAGTCTGTTAAGGGTGTTAGGAATTTTAGCTCTGTGATAGTTAACTGCAAAGGCTGGCTTAAGGCAGTCAGGATGGCGGTTTTAGGAAAGAACAGCTGTTATTTCTTATATCTCATCTCTTATCCTCTTATCTCTCATCTCATATATCATCTCATATTCTTATCCCATCTCTCCTCCTCTTCTCTTCTTGTAGTGGTTAAGAGCGGTGGACTCGTAATCTGGTGAACTGGGTTCGCGTCTCCACTCCTCCACATGCAGCTGCTGGGTGACCTTGGGCCAGTCACACTTTTCTGAAGTCTCTCAGCCCCACTCACCTCACAGAGTGTTTGTTGTGGGGGAGGAAGGGAAAGGAGATTGTTAGCCGCTTTGAGACTCCTTAAGGGGAGTGAAAGGCGGGATATCAAGTCCAAACTACTTCTTCTTCTTCTTCTTCTTTTTCTTCTTCTTCTTTTTCTTCTTCTCCTCCTCCTCCCGTTTCTTCTTGTCTCTTATCCCTTATCTCATCTCTTATTGATAAACCCACTTAGAATTGCCTTTGGCTTGCTTTGCTTTAACTTTGAAAGCCACAAACACTGTAGCCCAGACATCACTAACGGTTTTGGGACTGTGGGCACATCAGCAAAGTAGATAAATTGTGGGCAACATGCATGCACCGCCACCATGCATGCACCCTCACTCTAGCTCCCCAACCCTGCACCCATAAACTAGGCTTGGGAAAACGTGCTTTTGCTTCTTCTTTTTCAAGACTTTTGTGTGCGTGTGTGCGTGCGTGTGTGTGTGTGTGTGTGTGTGTGTGTGTGTGTGTGTTGGGGGCAGGAAGAGTGTCTTCCTAGAGTGTGCAGCTGCAACTTGCAATAGTTAAGCAAGAAAAAGCCTTCTGCTGCCATCAATGGTAGGCTTTTTTCATGCCTAACTGCTCTCCCTTTCTCTCTCTCTGAGAAAGAGAGCGAAAGAGCAAGAGATGACCCTTCTCTACTCAGTTGTACCTCCTTACAGTATTCGAAGTCTAATTGAACCAAGAGGGGCATTTTCAGCAAGGAAGGAGTCACAGCTGGGGAGGTAAGGCTTAATCCTCCCCATCACAGCTGTGACTCCAACCAATTCATAGAATCGTAGAATTGGAAGGGATCCCGAGGGTCATCTAGTCCGCTCCACTCTCTTTAAACCTCTGCTTATAAACCTCCAAGGAAGGAGAGTCCACCACCTCCCAAGGGAATCTGTTCCACTGTTGAGCAGTGTAAGTTCTTGCGGATGTTAAGCCAGAATCTCCTTTCTTGCAACTTGAAGCCATTGGTCCTATCCTCCATGTGGCAGCCCTTTAGACCATGAGTAGGCAAACTAAGGCCCAGGGGCCGGATCTGGCCCAATCGCCTTCTAAATCCAGCCCGCGGATGGTCCAGGAATCAGCGTGTTTTTACATGAGTGGAATGTGTGCTTTTATTTAAAATGCATCTCTGGGTTATTTGTGGGGCATAGGTATTCGTTCATTTTTATTTTTATTTTCAAAATATAGTCCGGCCCCCCACAAGGTCTGAGGGACAGTGGACCGGCCCCCTGCTGAAAAAGTTTGCTGACCCCTGCTTTAGACAGTTGAAGAAGGCTATCATATCTCTTTTCCAGGCTAAACAACTTATTGTAGTCAACAGAAGGCTTCAAAGGAACCTAATTATGGTGTGGGAAATGATCACAGCCAGGAAAGGGAGAATTAACATCTCCCCTTTAAAAAAAAAATACCACAACCCTGTCCCGCCATTCCTCAAAACCTAATTTTGAGGAAGAACAAGGAGGATGGGGGCCTGGGAGTGCGTAGGGGCCCACAGGCACTATGGTGACAACCCTGCTTTCGCTTTCACTCATTGCTAAGGTGTTCACACCCAGGGGCCTTCTGCATTTTCTTTGTCTGTCTTCCTGCATTCCCATGGGCTCCTGAAGGCAGACTTGTTTAGATAAACACTTCCCTGGTATTCTGAGTTGAACCTGCTGTTTAATTGTTGTTTAAACTGTTTCACTGTTTTAATGGGTTTGTTTATTACACATTTTAATTATGGATGTTTCAATGTTGTGATGAAGCTGTTTTACTATGCATTTTTAATAATAGCTAGCTGTATTTTTATGATCAGTTTTATACTTGCTCGGTTTTATACTTGCTTTTGGATTTTTTTTTACCTGTTTCTGCACTGCCTTTGTATTTCTTCTGGAAATAAAAGGAGGCATATAAATTATATTACTATTGTTGTGGTGGCAGTGGTTTACCTCAACCAAGCCCACTTCTTCAAGGTCTTTGTATTAATCAACAAAGCCCCATGCAACTGGATATCTGAGAGAATGAGCTTTGAGGTAACACAGCACAAACCTTGTTCCTCTTTCAGGAAAGAATTTAGCTGTTAACGGGTTTGCTTGATCAATAACTGACTTTTGTTGAGGGCAGGAAACCAAGCAGAAAGAAAGCCCACGGGAAATGGGTAACAGTTCAGTTAGGTTGCCCACCACTGCAAAACTTAATGTAATGCAGATGAAATGGTGTGCTGTTGTTTTTTTAAAAAAAGTACCTTAAGCACTTTGGGACATGTTCACTGAATGCTGCTGGAATACCCCAAAGGATATTTTCCAATCAGAAGCATCCCAGACCTTGAGATTCCAGGGACCAAACCTGAGACATAGTGGAGGCCCCTGATGATGTCACAGGGGCAGATCCTGGAGACAAAGGTTAATTGGGAGAGCGGAGCAGAGGAGGACAGAACCCACCGTCCACTAAATGTCTGTGCTATAATTTGCAGCCAGCTCCTGCCACTCCCAAGCTGAAGCTTGCAAACTGCATATGCAGACTTTTAATTTTTTTTATCTTTTAAAAATGTTATTAAGGACACTGTCACCCACCTGGAGATTCAGGCCCTTCACTCACTACCTGGAGGTGAACTTGGAGACTTCAGGTTGGACCTCGAGGTCCGGCAACCATACCTTCAACACGGGTGGCAGAATACCTTGGACCAGACCTGACTTCACCTGCTTATATATAACTGCCTTGGTTCAGCTTGGAGGCATAAATGTGCAGGAACAGGCTTGCATGTGGCTCTCTGTAACTGGATGATTATGCAACGACTCCCGTGTGGCAAACCATCTCCTCACATTGTGACCCTCACTTGCACTGTCCTTTGTCTAGTTGTCAGGATTGTGGGCAAGATCCAGTCAGAAGAATTGTCAACAGCACCAATTAATTAGGAAGAATGAGAAGCTGGTTTCAGTCCCTTCATTCCCCTAAACAGATAATTGATCCTATCGCTACTTACTTGAATAGACTCAGGGCTTTGTTGTTTGTGTGACAGTACTCACTGGTAGAGTATCAGCACTTATTTTTTTGCTGCCCATGGCAGCCATTTTGTGCTGGCACCCACAGCACATTTAGCTTACCAGCATTCATTCCTCCCACCAAAAGCACTCCAAAGACTACTTGACTTGGATTATCTCACACATGAGTCTGGATTGGGGCTAAAATATTCTGTAATGATTTTACATTTATATTCTGAATTGCCTTGGGTGACCGGATAATCTGGAAAGGCTATCAGTTTAAAAATAATAAGTTGCCATATGCTAGCCTTGGCAAAGAGAAGGTGATGTGATGACAAGAGTGATGTTGTTCCAGCAAACAACTTACGGAAGGCTAAAAATGGGATGCTAAAACTGGACACCCTGATATCTAAACTACTCATTAATATGTATCCTCCTGATGTTGTTCAACTTGCATCAGCTGCAGTCAGCATGGCCAATGGTCAGGGATAATGGGAGTTATAGCACAGCAACATCTGGAGGATCCCCACATTTGCTAACCTAACAACAAGAGCATTGTAAATGGCAGTGAGATACAACTTGTTATATTCTGGTTTTCTTCTGCCATACATGATACACTAGAGATCTCTGAATGCACGCTTGGCCTAGGAATATATTCTGCATATTATAGCACTCAAAGGCTTGCAACAGATTATGCTAAACACTGTGTTTTATTTCCTGGCAGAGCAATAATTGAGAGGGCAACAAAAGGATACTGTTAGCCAAAGATTTTCCCCCCTTTATCTCAGCAGTCAATCTGACATTTTTTTATTGCTTGCGTTTGGGTTGTCCTGTCCATATACGCCACCAGAGAAAAGTACCTCCTGTTCCTAATTAGTGAATGCCAACCTAATGAACGTTGCCAAGCATCAGAAAATTGTTTTACTTATTCATGCATTTGTCTATTGTATTTATGCCTGAGCATATAGCCCAGTTGGGCTCTCAGGGCAGCTTACAACAAAGACAGTTGTAAAACTAATCTAACAGGCAGAATTTAAAATCAATCCTAAATCAATAGTTGAAATCCTATTTCGGATACAATAAAGAATAACTTTAGGTTTGGTATCAGGGATTTTTGCCAAATTAACCAGATATTTTTGAACTAGACCATGTATCCACAGCAGTAACCAGAGGAGGGATGGCTGCTGGGAGGAGTGCAAAAAGAAGAAACTCCATGTTACACCTGCATCAGCATAACCGGACACCTTCATCTGCCCCTGCTGCAACAAAACATGTCTCTCCCATATCAGTCTCTACAGCCACAGCAGGTGCTGTAACTCTCCAACTGTTTGACTTCACCCATGAAGGTGCACTCTTCCATTGTCTCCTGTGACGCACAGATGCCAACCATTTGAACGGCAGCACAATTCCCCATCTGCCTGCCATGATCCCATAACCTGATCCACCCCACTGTCTCCCCAATTGTACTATACCAGGCACATCCAACTCCCAAGAGACTCTACTCACATTATAAAAATACTGGCTGTGATCTGCCCCCATTGTTATCGACAGGCAAAGTTGTTGAGCTTTTTTAAGGGAGCCAAAGCATTGGGGGGGGGGGGGAGATCTGTCGCAATCTACCACAGACATCCAGTGATCTACTGGTAGATTGCGATCTACCTGTTGGACATGCCTGGTTACTATACCAAAGCACACACACACAGCTGCAGCCCTGGCCCAGCAAAAGTTACCAAGCTCCACTGCCTGAGCCCACTCTGTCTCTGCTCACTTACTTGCTCAAGTATTTCTTAAAAAACACAAACTTACGGTCCTGGCCCTTATTTACTAGCAGCTGTCACACTGCTAAAGAGTTTCAGCAGGAGTAGCTGTATCAGTCTGTCACAGCAAAGAAGACAAAGAGTCTTGTTGTGGCACCTTAAGGATTAAGTATAACACAAGCTTTTCCATGTATCTGATGAAGTAAGCACATAGAATAATAGAACCAGGGAGTTGGAAGTGACTCCAAGAGTCATCTAGTCCACCCCTCTGCAATGCAGGAATCTCAACGAAAGCGTCCATGACAAATGGCCAGACTATGCGACTTTATTCTGAGATAGCATTTGTTGTTAAATGGCCACAGGACTTTGGGGGCATTCAGATTGGTGAGGGTGCTTGGGGTGCAATACAAGGCTTTCGTCTTCTTTGCTCTTTCCAACTAAAATTGATGATGACATCTTGTGTTGGCCCCTTAACCTTTGTCTGCTGGAATGCCAGGAAAAACCAATGGCCCAGTTCACACGTAACGCTAAACCATGGTTTATTTAACAATCCATGGCGTAACCATGAGTTGTCCCACAGACAAACAAGCCATGGCTTGTCCTCCGAAGTTTGTTTTGTTTTCCAGCTGCTCTTGCTTTAGGCCTGTGTGGCCTGGTGAGTGAAGTGGAATGGTAAAACAAAACATGGTTAAGGAAGGGTGCTGGGTTCACATATAAAACCAAGCCACAGTGAAAACACACCAACCTTTGTAAAGCAAAAACCAACCAACCAACCATGGCTTCAGGCTGTGGTTGGCTGATAGTAAACAAACCATAGTTAAGCTGCTGGGCAGGGTTCACATATTCTTTTGAACCATGGTTTAGTGTTGTGTGTGAACGAAACTATACAAGCCACATCAAACACAGCTACCTTCAGAGTAAACGCTTGTTGAACCTAGGAACAACATTATGTAAAGCTGTAATGGCATTGCTCTGGCTCAAGTTTAGACCAGTAGCCCTGCTGAGTCACGGGATACTTGGGAGATTGACAATGTCTCATGTGTAGAGAAGGGGCTGTTATGGGACAGAACATTCACACACTCCCATTCATACATATATTAATAGAGAGCTGTGACTCAAATGCATATGTGTGTGGAATTGCAGGCTGTTGTGTGCAGTCAACACCCCCTTGCATTTATCATTGATGAGTTTCTTCTGGCACAGTGTCCTCAGAATGGCAGGCACCTTCTGGAGATCATTATGACTTCCAACTGCTAGTCAGAAAGCAGCAGGTAGAAGATTTGGCCACAGAATCAGTTTCACCTGTGATGTAGTACTTCACCTGTGATGTAGAGACCAGGAAGCTCTGCATGGTAAAGAAGGCAAGCGACAGTAGCAATTTTATCCACGGGAGAGGTTTCGGGAAACTGATTCTGTGGCCAAATCTACTACCCGCTGCTTTCTGATTAGCAGTGGAAAGACATAATGATCTCCCAGAAGGTGCTTGCTACTCTGAGGACACCGTGCCAGAAGAAACTCATCACTGATAAACGCAAGGGGGTGTTGATTGCAAGCAACAGCCTGAAATTCCAGGCACATGTCTGCGTTTCTTTTTTGGAGTCCTAGCTCTGGCTTCCTTCCTCCCAAGAGCTCAGGATACCATACTTGGTCCTGCCCCGCCCCCCTGCTACATGCAGAGCAAGTAACTCAAGACAGCCAAGCCACACATGATGTGAGTCTTATGATCAAGGAGTTATTCCCCTCCCCCAATTATTTTTCATCAAGGAATTAAACATATACAGTGGTACCTCTAGATGCAAACGGGATCCGTTCCGGAGCCCCGTTCACATCTAGAAGCAAACGTAACCAGCGACAGCGCTTCTGCGCATGCACGTGACATCATTTTGAGCGTCTGCGCATGTGCAAGTGGCGAAACCCAGAAGTAACGCGCTCCATTACTTCTGGGTTGCTGCGGAGCGCAACTCGAACGCGCTCATCCCGAAGCACATTCACCCTGAGGTATGACTGTAAAAGCTTTCAGGGGAAAACCTTCAGTTTCACCAAAATCACCCTCCCATTTCTGTGCTGCTCACCCAACAGTCACTCCCCTTCCCTTGCTGACCCTCTGTGCTGTAGCCCCCTCCCTCTTTTTCCCTTTGCATGCTAGTTGGCTAGGCACAACGTACCACAGCCACCTACCATTTTAGTATGCCCAGAGTCCTGGTCAAATTAACATCCTGAGTGGCTGGATCTCAACCGCATTGTGCTTTGCAGTGTGTCCAGGCAGCCACCCAACAAGCAAATTTTCATTTATTAAAAAAGGAAGTTTAAAAAAATCAGAGCAAGGCAGAAAGGAACAAGCAGATGGCTTTCATTCTGGGGGAAATCAGTCTCATATAACCAACATGCTTAAGTCTAATTAATGCATGGAGGGGTTGGGACCATAGAGTAAGCTGCCCTCCCAGGCTTAGTTCGCTTTGGGAGGCACTATATAATCAAGCCTATTGTTCACCCCGCTCCCCTCAGTCTACCAGAGAAAGTCAAGATGTGAAGAACCTAAGCTGGTTGCTCCAGCTTACTTGCATGGCTATCACAAGCCGTTCTTCTGTTCCTATACCAATAATTTAGGAACTTTCACCACTTTGGAACTAAGCTACGTTTTACTGCCTATGCAACCTACCTGTCTGATGTATGGAAAAGCACATGAACCTGACCTTGGAGACTTTGTAAGTAAACCATTTTTAACTTACTAAATGTGTGGTCTTTTCCTATGCCGGGGGAAGAGGGGCCTATAGTGGAACTCACTTGGAAATACATATTCTAAAGGTCTAACAGTTTATATTTCTACACTTTACTTTGCTGCATAATTTGTGAGTTTAAATCTCTGCTGCTGGGGTTCTCTCACCAAAGTGTACTTGCCCCAAACTTAGATCTTGGCATCTAGGTGTTCTCCCTTTTTATATACAGTACCTATTCTTTCATTGCACCAACATTTATTACATATGCAAACAAGTCAGAACATGGATACACCCTACCTTCATCACACTGCACATTACTGAAGGGTGATTTGGGCTGAACATTGGGGCTCCTTGCAGGAGTGAATTGGGGCTGCTGGATCAGGCATTGCAAAGCTCTGCTGTACTCCTGATTCTCTTCTCGTCACAGTTGTTATTTTTGATCAAATAAAAATACAAATTTAACAAGTTTAAAAAGCAGGGGGAGAGATAGGAGATCCAGGGCCTGGTGCAAAAGACTAGAACTTGGGCCATATCTAAGAATGCCAGTGAGAGACAGTGACTGGTCCAGGGCCACATAGTTGAACGGCTCTGTGCTACGCTGCAAGTCAACCACTGGAGAAATAACTGAATGTCGAATTTGAGAGAAATGCTGTTAACATAAAACGTCACCTGGTTTGCAAATGAGATGCCACTAATTGGCATCTAGCTTTGCAGGGCGAAATGAACCCTTAGGCTGTAAGCTAACCAGGCGTGCAAGATTCCCGTGTCACCATCGTGCAATGCAAATAGATGCACTTCAGTCAGTTTTTCCTTCTCCTTTATTTAACGGTATTAGTACTCCTTTGGGGGGAAAGGGGGGGGAGTGAGGGGAAGCAGTTCCCTTCTACCTATATAAACAGCAGTTTCCATTGTGATGCAAATGCATATCCGTTGGAAAGTAGACCAAAAAGTTTCAAAAGTAAATGCCACAAGAGTCCTGAGCTACTCTGCGCCTTGAATTCAATAGAGCAGCAGCTCCTTCACGTCATCGCGTTTCTTTGGCAAGAGGTAATTTGCCGCCGCTTGAATACCAACGCTGTTCTTCAGCGGCCTCTGGCGGCTACCTAGGAAACAACAGTGTTTATACAAAGACTGGCGTGACTTTTACTGTCCTGTTTCTAGTGAGGAGAACCAAACGTACTGTACTGTGTTTGTCGTAGGGCTTTTGAAGAGTAGCAACTGGCCTAGGTTTTAGCATGTAAGTTTGATCTTCTCATCCACAACTACTACACACATACTAGAACACTGCTACAAACTTGGTTCATTAGCATCTGTGGACAAAATTCTTCTATGGAGAAACACTGAATAATTCAATCGTGATGTAGTCCTTTGCTTCTCCTTTCAAGCACAAATATATGGTTATATGAGCTAAGTCCTTGCTGCTGTCCCAATACAGTCAAGGAGCACAAGCCTCAGGCTTTCCTACATTTAAAATGACTGTGTGATACTGAATGTTCATATATACACCTTGCCCCCGCTCACTGCAACATTAGCTCAATTCCTATCAAAGAATTTCACATGCAGCAAGATTGATCAGGGGGACAAGGCTGCTCCATGGAAAAGGGAATATATAGCAGAAAACCAATCGAAAATGATTAGATGACCAGCAATAACTGGAGGATCCCCACATTTGCTAACCCTATAACAAGAGCATTGTAAATGGCAGTGAGAGAAAACTTGTTATGCTTGTTACGGTATATTTTTATGTTGGTATTTTTAAGTTCTCTGTATTCTGGTGTGTTTCAACGCCAACCAAAAAGTTGTGGTATCTTGGACTAACAAACTGCTTGGGCACTTCTGTAACTGTTAGGAAGCCAAGATTTGTTAGTCCAAGACACCACAACTTTTTGGTTGCTGTTGAAACACACCAGAATACAGAGAACTTAAAAATACAAACATAAAAAAAGAGTACAGATTATTCCATCATGAGACAAGGTAAAGAGAAAACATTCTATTTGGGAAAAGAACGTCCAGGTATGGGAAAGGAAAAAAGCGAAATAAATAGAAAGGCTCAGTTTTGAGCGAAGGTGACAAATGTTTGAGTAAAAACAAAAAACCGTTGTATTATTGTCATAACGGTATCAAAATGGAATTGTATTTTGATGGAATGCGCCAGCTATACGATTGTCCTGCCACATAAGTCAGAAACAGCCACTAAATGGCAGCAAACTCCTGCAGGTCAGTGTCACCCCAGTAATGCACAAATGATGGGTTCATTTTTCAGAAATGGTGATACATAAAACCTATTGGAACAAACTATCCCAATAAAAAGTAGAAACATTCTTCCATCTTGGGATATAACAAAGTGGGCAGCAACCAAGAGTTAAAGCACCAAGAGTTTACAAGTAGTATCAGTGTTTTGTTAACAAATGTTTACAAAAAATAGCTTTGGATCTAGTGACGCCTCTCATCCCATCATGAGGCTTATTTCCCTTATAGACATAGTGGCATTTCCACCACATGTGCCAGTAAGTCCTCTTTTGGGTACAGCCATGCCTATAAAAGAGTGGTGACTGGGATCCAGAGAGACTGGGATCAAAACATACTGGTGGACCACTTTCTGAGTTTTCTCGTAGCACTAAAGGTCTGAAGGACACAAATTTGGCGCCATTTGAGAAGATTCACTTTTTATCTTTAAGAACTGACTCCAACCCATTTCAATTTTTCAAAGGGGAAAAACAGAGTCAAGAAATAAAAGTATGCATTACTAAGACTAGGTCTTTGGCATTACCCAGGGATGCCACAGCTTCAGGTCTTGAAAGCTTTTTATCTCCACCTCCTCAAACAGGTTGCCTATTTTCTCTTCCAAGAGAACTGCTGTGTGTTCTAAATCTAGAGAGTTCTCTCCTGCATTGTTTCTTTGTTCTTCCACCTGTCAGTTAGATGATTCACCAAAGAACACTATGGACCTGTTTAATCAGCAAGAGTTGAGAGCAAATACACTATGTGCATTACAACATGGGAACAGAACTTGCGCAGTGGGCTTGCTATCTGTAGGCAACTCTACATGGCTGCCTCCACAGGATCGTGAAGTCAGGTACTGATCGAGGTCCCAGTAAACAAGGTCCCTGCTGGGCCAGACCAAGCGACCACCCATTGTACCATCTTGATTCCAAGAAATTGGGAATGTAGGAACCCACATTATGCAATTAGGAAACTGATCCAAGTAGCTCAGTATTTTCTGCACTGGTAGTATACCCAGCCAAGGGACGTGGGTGGCGCTGTTGGTAAAAGCCTCAGTGCCTAGGGCTTGCCGATCGAAAGGTCGGCGGTTCGAATCCCCGTGGCGGGGTGTGCTTCCGTTGCTCGGTCCCAGTGCCTGCCAACCTAGCAGTTCGAAAGCACCCCCGGGTGCAAGTAGATAAATAGGGACCGCTTACTGGCGGGAAGGTAAACGGCGTTTCCGTGTGCGGCTCTGGCTCGCCAGATGCAGCTTTGTCACGCTGGCCACGTGACCCGGAAGTGTCTGCGGACGGCGCTGGCTCCCGACCTATAGAGTGAGATGGGCGCACAACCCTAGAGTCTGTCAAGACTGGCCCATACGGGCAGGGGTACCTTTACCTTTACCTAGTATACCCAGCCAGATGGGTGGGGTATCATCACCATCATCTCTCCAGGATTTCAGATGGGAATCTTTCCCATGGCTACCTGGAGATTCCAGGGCTTTGAACCTGGCACCTTCTGCATGTGAAGGAGATGCTCTGCCACTAAGCCACATTCATTCCCCTAATGCTGGACATAGGAAGCTGTGTTATATACCAAGTGGCCCATCTAGCTCATACAGACGGACATTCAGATGTCTCTGATAAAACTGCAAGCAGGGCATGGAGGAAACCTCCTTTCCTCAGTGTGTCCAGCACCCGGCATTCATGGAAGACAAATGTCCACAGGCACCACAGCTCAGGTTCAAAGGCAGTAAAACAGGCAAAAACAGGGTAGTCCGCTCCATTAATGGCCTACTTGTAGACTTCTGCAGAGACAGCAACTTCTGGGTAAGGCTCAGTTGAGCTTCAGTCTGATCCAGAAGAATTCTTTGTGAGCGCCCGATAATGGCAATACCTCCAGTGCCACCCTGACTTTTCAGTTCCCTCGTGTTGTGCAGAGACAGCATTTATGTTCACATATTCCAACTTTCTCTGAAGGGGTGCTGCTGAGGATGCTTTGCCTGAACTGTCCCCTTCCCCCATCCATACACCAGCTCCAGTACTTGATAACAAGTCTCCACATAGCAGCCATGAAGTGAACAACAGGATCAGGCTACCTTCTTTAGGCTGAAAGGCTACATTCACTCGCACTCCATCCTCCAGGTCCTGCATGCCAGCAGTGGCTATGGCCACCCCACATGTACAATGCACAGCCACCCACCCATTGGATTTGAGAAGTCGGCATTTGCATCATGACACAGTAGAAAATCTCAGCAGAGACCCCCTATATGGCATGGAAAATAAGCAGCTTCTACACTAGCAGCAAAAGGGACGTGGGTGGCGCTGTAGGTTAAACCACAGAGCCTAGGACTTGTCGAATCCCCGCGACGGGGTGAGCTCCCGTTGTTCGGTCTCTGCTCCTGCCAACCTAGCAGTTCAAAAGCATGTCAAAGTGCTAGTAGATAAATAGGTATCACTCCAGTGGGAAGGAAAAGGCGTTTCCGTGCGCTGCTCTGGTTCGCCAGAAGCGGCTTAGTCATGCTGGCCACATGACCCGGAAGCTGTACGCCGGCTCCCTTGGCCAATAAAGCAAGAGGGCCGCAACCCCAGAGTCGATCACGACTGAACCTAATGGTCAGGGGTCCCTTTACCTTACACTAGCAGCAGGTATTCCTGGCATCAGCTGGCGATGGCATGAATGCTCACAGGTCAAGCTGCAAGGAGCTGTTCCAATCAGTCTCCTTGCAGATGGTTCTAACAGCGATCCTCAGTCTCAAAAAGTGACAAGGGTGGGAATCAGAGAGAAATCCCTTTGGCATATAATGTATTCATCTATGGATTGTTGGGAAAGAGTCCCAAGTGAAATTTAGATTCCCAAGACATTTCCTCTTCACATGTTTGAGAATGCGCTATCAATAAATGGTATCACTGCAAAAGCTGGATTTCCTAAGCCACCACTTGGCAATTCTTCCCTGTTGAGTCAGGGACAGGATGCTTGCGGCCCCTAAATGTTGTTGAACTGCCTGCTCCCATCAGTCCCAGCCAGCACTAAGCAAGTGCTGTAGTCCAGCAACATTTGGAGGCCTTGGATGTTTAAGCCCCATTTCCCCCTACCACACACCCACTGCTCACAGCAAGCTTGGAAGAACTTTGACGAGGAGGCGAAAACCATGTCAGTTTCAATATTTTATTTTACCGTCAGAAAAGGGGAAGCTGATGATTCCAAATCTGTTACTCCAGATCTTTAGATTTACAGACAAAAACGCATCAAATCAATTTAACCCCAAAAAAGAATAATTCCTGCAAGGGACGGAGTGGGGAAGAGGAGTCGGGGGCAGAGACGTAGCTATGAAAGAGAACCGCGCACACACATACGCTTGGTCCCAGTTCTAACACAAGTTTGGGACTCGCAATAGCCCCGCTGAGTTGGGCTGCTGAGCTGGAACGTGCCCACCTGACAAAACAGAGAGCAGGCCCCGCGAGGCCTCGTCTTTCCACGCCAGTGGGGTTTCTACGGGGGGGGGGGGGGCAGGGCTGTCCGGGCATCATGAAGGAGAAGCATCTAATCAAGGCAATAATAAATACTGACAGGCCAGGCACATGATTTCAAAGGCAGAACAGATACATAAGGCATTCACTGCTCTCGAATATTTGTCCATAGCAAGCTCTTTTGTTCGGATCAGGTGAGGAGCAGCTGAGCTGGGCCAATCCTTCTTCCAGCCCTGAAACCCAGGGACTGCCCTGGGACTGCAGGGCTTTGCAGCCAGTTTAGGTGTGACAGAACTAAGATGGAGATGACAGTGGCACTCGTAACTTCCACGCCCACCAACAGGCCCCACCTCCCTAGCTGGAAGCAAGCGCTTCTCTGGCCACAGGGAGCCTGTAAGGGTAGCAGCTTAAGCCCTAGGAGACATCAGCCTCAGCAGGGGGATGGTCTGGCCAGAAGATGCAAAATCAGGAGGAGGGAGGGGTATGTGTGGGGGACAGGACAGGAGCACTTATAAAAAAGTGTAACAAGGTCGGGGGGGGCCCTCCCTGGAGGATGTATGTTACACACATTAAGGCATCATGGTTACAGGAAACCATCACAAATGGAAAGCCGACCCACGTCTCCGGAGGAGAAGGGGCAGGCCATGAACATGATTGAGCCTGGAAACAATTTGGGGGGGGGACGGGGGGGGCAGCAGGCAGTTCCCAGCTCTGCATGGAATCGATTCCTCAGCACCTTGCCCATCACCCAGAGACAGGAGTGCCTCCGAATCCTCTCCCCTGCAGGCAGGAATGTTGCTTCCCCTTCAGCACCTGCCTGAAATGTATTAAGAGTGGGTCAGAAGCAGCAGACCTCGTAATCGGGAGGCCAGAGAAAGGAGAGGGAGCACGTCCACCTCTGCGCTTGGGCCAGACAGTGCAGGTTTGGTCAATTTCTTTCAGTGATTCTTGGGAGGAAATATGTGGGGCGCTGAGCCAAAAGGTCTTCCTGATGAGCTGGGGAAGGGGGGAAGGGTATCCAATGCCAGCACTTTGGTACAGGGTGGGGGGGTTTTCTACTGTAGCCGCTGTCTGAGCAACTCTCAGGATTTGGCTAGGGAAGGGCTAATCCTTCCACTCCTTCTTGATGTTCAGGTTCCACTCCCAGGAAAGGTGGTCTGTCTTGTCGTCGTCTGTAAATTTGGATCGGATGTTGTAGCTGCCCCGAGCCAGCATGCCCTTGGGGGCTTCCTCCATGGGAGTCAGGAACTCGTAGTCCTCGGCACGTGGCCCGTAGCTCCCAACCATGTAGTCAGTCTTGTCAACTAGAAGGAGAAAAAACACAGACACAATACGTGAACCAGAAGATTTGAAATACGCCAATGACCCTCCAAAGAGTTTTTGTGGGGAGAGAGAAGAGCCAGCCTTCCAAACCCATTGGAATCGCTCGCTACTGCCGCCTGCATGGTTGGCATTCAAGCGGAAGCAACGCATCCTCTGTATCAGCTCAAACACCAAGTTCTAGTTTTATGAGGTAATGTTTCAAACTAGAAGTTAATAGAACGCCTCTGAAAAACCATTGTGAAGCCCCCCCCCTCTTTTTTTTGCTTCGTAAAAAGCAAATGAAAGGTATGGGGTCCACTGCACATGACACCCCCCCCACACTCCTTGACACTTACTTTTTACTCCTTTCCTGAATGTGTGCTGAATATACTTCAACCCCGAAACAATCTCTTTGTGCACCTAAATAGACAGAGAATTCCATCAGCCAACATGCACTTTTCTCTGACACATAAAATCCTAAAGGCCAGAGCAATGTGCTTAGCGAACCGAAGGCTGACCAATATGACAAAAGACCTCACCCGAAAGGAGATTTTTAGCTGGTATTCAACACCTTCCTTCAGCACAAAGCACTGCTTCTTGAAACTCTCCAGGTCACCTGAATAGCAAGGAGAAGGAAGGAATCAAAGACAGGCAAACTTTCCACTAAGAGTTTTAAAGCAAAGAGCAGCAGATTGATTTCTATGTACTATTAGCATACAAAGCCCTTAACAACTTGGGACCAGTTTACCTACGAGATCCCTTTACTCCACATGTGCCCATTTGATTACTTAGGATTGGCGCTACTGTGGGAGCCACATAATACCCGTTCCTCATTTTTAAGAACTCGATTGTTTAGTGTGGCAGCACCTGCCCTTTGGAACTCCCTGCCTATTGAGGTCAAGCATTTGCCTTCACTGTACTCTTTTTGGTGCCTGCTAAATACATTCTGGTTTAGACAAGCCTACCCAGATGCTTAGAAATCTGGTTTAGCGTTTTAAATTTTATATGTTGTGAATGATTCACGATATCATTGTTTTATTTTTCACTGAGTTTTTTGTTGTTGTTTTTTTACAATCAAGTGGAGTGAGTGAGTGTGTGTGTGTGTGTGTGTGTGTGTGTGTGTGTATATATATATATATATATATGTGTGTGTAGATAGATAGATAGATAGATAGATAGATAGATAGACAGACAGACAGACAGATAGATAGATAGGATTAGCCCCAAAACTTGAACACACTCTAGCTTAAATCACTACTGGCACTACCTTGACTGACAGCACCCATGCATCCTTCTAGCCATGGAGAGTCAAAGCACGACCAGAATGAAAGAACACCAGAATGCCACAAGCCTAAACTGATGTCTGCTGTCCAGTTCAGACAATCCAAAGGCACGTATACTAGGCCATTTTGCAGGCTATTCAGCTGGCACTGCAGCACTCGGTAAAATGGCTGGGTTTGCACTGAGTCCTACCGTAGTCTAATATTTCCTTCTGTCCAAAAAGAAAGAAAAAGAGAATTGTGCATTCAGGTCCAGACTGTTTTTTCCTCTGGCAACCTGCTTATTCCAGCTGGTAGCTCTGCCACAACTCTGCAAACTGCACTCTCTCCTAGCCAAAGTCTGGCAGACCTTTCCCAGAATGCAAAGGTGCAGATGTGAAATGAGGCATATGCCTTTGTTGGGTGCCTGCTCTACCACTGGACCGGTAGGCTGTCTGAACAGCCAAATATAAATTTGGCTGCTCTGAAACTAAGAATTAGTCTATCTCATGGATCATTGCTGAGCCCTAAGATGACTTTAACACATGCCTATTCTGTAATAGGCAAGACGAGCCTTAAACCACATCACAGCAGCAACTGTGCAGGAAAAACTCTCTTCAAATGGCTCTCATATCTGGCAATGACCTCTTCTCTATCAAAACTGGGTGCAAAGCAAATGCTATAGGGCGAAACTCTGTGTAGTAGTAGATGTTTGAATAGGGCTGGCTATCTGCAGTGAGAATGCAATGTATTGAGATAGAAAGATCCTCTGGTGAGCCAGTCTAGCCTACCTGTACAGGACCGATCATATATTCTGACTTAACCCACTCACCTGTGAGGTCCAACTCCAAGGGTCCAGGAGCAGTAGCGCAGACCAAAGTCAGTTTTGTTACCACCACGTTTGGAGTGCTGGGATCTGAAAGAGAAGATGAGGCATAAATACTAGAGAGTAAGAAGACCAGCCCTTAAGTATCTCATTTGATAGCTGCAGGCATGGGCTGAGAGCAGAGCAGCAAAAAAGCATGGCAAGTATGGATCCACCAATGTACTGCGCAGCAGTCAACAAACCTGCAACCTGGTGAGCCTTTAGGTTGTATCCAATTCAACTGCCCCATTAAGGACCTCTGCCTGTGCAATTGGGCTTGTTCTCCCTCCTTTCTCCCCATGCACCTCCATTCTGGGTTTTCCACCACCACCTCTGCTGAGCGAATTTGGGGAGACTGAAGGGAAGTCTTATTGTGCAGGCCAAAGTCCTTGTGCTAACAGGTCAACTTCACTGGGTACAACCCTTTGTGTCTAAGTTTACTTAATGTTCTCTTCACAATTGGACTGTACTGAAAGCCACAAGTGGATCCCAAAACTGAGATTAAGAGAAAAGCTTTGTGCCTTTAACTCTCATGGTTCCCTGGTCCCTATAGTTTCCCACCCCCTACCCGCCTACCAGTACCTCTACTTATTCCCCATCATCTCAGGTGCTCCCCAAAAAAGTAATTAGCAGTGTGTGTGAGTATGTGAGAGAGAGAGAGAGAGAGAGAGAGAGAGAGAGAGAGTGTGTGTGAGAGAGAGAGAGAGAGAGAGAGAGAGAGAGAGAGAGAGAGAGACACTAGAGAAGGCTTACACAAGTTTACTCCTGACTTAGTTCTGCTTACAAACCTGTAGAGTTTATTCAAAGTCTAAAGTTCCAGTTTGCAGAGACAATTCCCCCCTCCAAGACCATGGATTTCAGGACTGGGCAACTCCCAAGCTTCTTTCCTCAGGACCTCAGCTCTTGGCTTAGACCAGATGGTTTCCATACCACATCCAAATGGAAGAGGGCCAAATACTTTTGGAGAAGCATGCATGTGTGAGAAAGCGGGGCAGGTTTCAGAAGGCCTGCTTCCCTCACACAGTAGGCCCAAATACGTCCTCCAGGGACTCACCAACAGCGATGGCAACATTTCCCAACAGGGCCTCCTTGTACTTGCGTAAACTCTCATCATCCTTGTCCAGTTCCTGAATCTCCTGGATGCTCTTCTGGGCAGGGGGCTTGTAGTTGACAGAGTGCTCGTCCTCCTCATTTTCAGCTGCAATCTGGGCCAGCTGTTCGGGGGTAGGCTCTTGTTCAGCCATTTCTGCAACTATGACCTATTTGTGGGGGGGAGAGGAGAGAAGGAAGGGACACAAACAAGCACATTAGCTACGGCAACTTGGCTAGAAACCACAATGTCTGCAAGGGGAAAACCCTTGCCAAAGCTCAAGGGAATTCCCCAGGTGCTGTAATCCTTTAACTTTCTGAGATTTTTGTCTTGGTGCACAGAATTCCTGAAGGAATTAAAGGCGCAGAGACGGAGGTTCCTAGCTGATATGCTCCCCTCCTCCTCCTCAAAAGAGGCACCACGGGATGTGAACCTTTGCACTTTGCCCCCTGCTGCTGAAGTTAAAGAGCTTCATTGCCAGATAGATGTTCTGTTCCACCTCACTCAAGAGCTGGAAGGAAGGGAATCAACCGAGTGACAAGCTTGCTGCTCCACCCTAGTCTTTATCACTGCATGCTAGCTCCATTAGCCAAATTCTGCCCCATACAAGCCAACGGCCCCCCAACTCACACAGCAGGCAGGCTAGGGTTGGCAGCACCTGCTGCCCGTCTGAAAGAGAAATGAAGCCAACGCTAAACAAAGGCAGCAAAGGTGGCGGCTGCTCTTGGCTGGGGTGGGCAGGCAGAGGGAGCAGTCATGGAGTGAGGTGGGGTAAGCTTCCTCCAGGCTCTCTCAGGACAGCGAATAGGAAGCTATTATGGTAACCATGGTTAAAGGAGCCTGCTCTCATTATAAAACCCGGTTCAGACACTCCCAACTCCTCCGCAGGCTACAAAAAGCCCTTTGAAGTTGCAACTCATCCCAGGGGGCTCCCTGGAAAGGTTAGAAATGATCTGAGGTGGTGTTCTCAAGCAACAGGGTTTCAAAGGCCTTGGAATTTTCCTTTTGTGCTGTTGGCAACCAGCAAGCTCGGGCCTCTTGTCTTTTTTTAAATAAATAAAAATGGTGGTTCGGGGGAAGTAGCTGTTCTGCTGCCACCAATTTTCTCCCTCTTGTGCCTCTCCTCTCCTCTCCTCGGATTCACTTTGCATAAATATGCAGAGGTCAGAACAAGGGCTAAAATCATGCCAACAGCCACTACGCAGATGCTAAAAGGACCCAATGAGGGGAGAGTGGAGTGCACTTGAAACCTGGAACAAACTCCACACTAACCAAACTGATTAGTTGTGGACGGCCTGTTGCTTCCAAAGTACAATCTCATTTGAATAGCGTGAAGAGGGAGCAAGACCAGGCCCTGAGGAGCTGTGACAAACAATAAGTTGAAGCGAAGCCAGGTCTTTTGTCTCAAAGCATCACAAACGGGAAAAGAGCATCAGGATGCCAGATGAATCCTGCTAAACATGTTTTTTTTAATAAAAAAAACAACTTTGGCACTTTATTATGAAATCTTATTGGGTAACAAGGCAGAAAACAATATACCCCCCCCCCAGTGAGCTTTCAAAGGTCTTCTCTGCTCATAAAAAGCTGCATATAAAGCAACGGACATTGGGCCTATCTAGTTCAGGGCAGCCTACACTGACTGGAAGCAGTTCTGCAGGGGTTTTTAAGCCTGTGGTCTTCCCCAGCTCTGCTATGGAAATGAGTCAGGGACTTTTTGCATGTTCTCCACCGCTGAGATATGGCTCTTGAGTCTAGCCCAGCCCCCGACTGTGCTCTGAAGTTTGTGTACCTCCAAATTTCAGGACCAGACACCTGGCTGTAGGAACTGCCTCAACAACAGCAGTATTTGCTACTTAATTCCTCTTTGAGTGAAGCACCCGATCTTGGATGAAGCAGCAAATCTCAAACTGGGCAAAAGTATGCCAAAGTCAATCAAAACTGTACAGTACAGTCGTACCTTGGATCCCAAACGCCTTGGTACTTGGACGTTTTGGCTACCAAACACTGCAAACCCGGAAGTGAGTGTTCCGGTTTGCGAATGTTCATTGGAACCCAAACGTCTGGTGTGGCTTCCACTTGGCTGCAGGAGCTTCCTGCAGCCAAACAGAAGTCGCGCTTTGGTTTCCAACGTTTTGGAAGTTGAACGGACTTCCAGAACAGATTTTGTTCGACTTCCAAGGTACAACTGTATTTCAATTTTCAGGAAGATTTCTCTGCCCTTGTATTTGATGGAGAACAAATGAAAATGGGGACAGAAATGTTTTTTCACTAATTATTCAATCAGGTAACGGACAGCAGTTCTGGAAGGGATTTGTTCATGCGGCTTACAATGTATCTGATGTTTTATGATGTCATAATACGATGTCATAATAATTTTTCTAACCTTGGCACAAGCAGTGTTAGAAACTAAAATATATAAGCTAGGTGCCATACGGCTCCTTAAACCAAGGTTACAGTTGCCAAAACGGAATGTCTAGTTGACATTTTTTGGGCAAGACGGCTCTAAAGTCTTATTTTTCAAACGACAGACTGACTGTGATTGATTATTAGTTAAACATCTGGCTAGTTCGGATTACATTCTTGAGCTAGGTTAGAAGCTTTGTGAACTTACAAGAAGAAAAACACTTTATTTAGAGACAGTCCAGATATATATTGGCGTAATCCTACCTCTTTTTCTTAATGGTGACATGGACCATTCATAACATACGAACATTATTCACAACTGTGAGCAGGGTAAGTGAAGACAATCTACAACAAATTAACTATAATGTCGTTCACTGCTCCTGTTCACGTTGTAGAGAAAACATTTCGGTTCCTGAAATTCATTCTGATTGTGCAAATAAAATATAACCAATAGAATTGTACAGGATGGGGTATTAGTATGTGAAAACAGTCAAGATCCAAGGATCCCCAGGCATGCACCTCCAGATGGTGATGTCAAGCGCCATCCTGTCACTCAGGCATCTTCACTTGGTTGCAAGTGGCCGACAATCAGATGCAAAATGCACCTGGCAAATTTTGTACAATGGCCACAAGTCTCCTTGCTTATCCTGCTGAAACAGATATTAACACAGCTACCTCTCTAGAAAATGAAGCTTATGGGTCGTTGTTGTTTTTAACAATTGAGAGTAGAAATGCCAGGATTTCGATCAACTAACCAGGACTCAGCACAGCTGGAACAACTTTTTATTGGAAGGAAGAACTCCACAAAGATGGCTCAATGTGCAAAACTGTATCCTCTATCAACTGGGAAAGTACAACACATCACATAGGATGATCTGTGGCTTCCATCCGCAAGCATGCGTAACTCTCAAAGGGGAAGGCAGACGTGGAAGGAACACTCCGAAGGGCAAACTGCATCCATCAGAAAACTCAACTATGTTTGTAACATAGGCCACTTCTGCACCAGACATATAAAGTATGATTACACCACCTTAACATTTGGTCCTTCCTACAAAGGGCTCTGGGAACTGCAGTTTGTTTAGGATGCTAAGAGCTGCTTTCCTCCTTTGCAGAGGTATAATACTCACAACTTCCTGAGAAGAGGGACTGGCTGTTAAACCACTCTGGGAATTGTAACTCTGGTTCCCAGAATTCTTTGGAAGAACCACATAAAAGAGGTTTAGTATGGTGCAGATGTTGGGACGCGGGTGGCGCTGTGGGTAAAACCTCAGTGCCTAGGACCTGCCGATCACATGGTCGGCGGTTCGAATCCCCGTGGTGGGGTGCGCTCCCGTCGTTTGGTCCCAGCGCCTGCCAACCTAGCAGTTCGAAAGCACTCCCGGGTGCAAGTAGATAAATAGGGACCGCTTCCAGCAGGAAGGTAAACGGCGTTTCTGTGTGCTGCGCTGGCTCGCCAGATGCAGCTTTGTCACGCTGGCCACGTGACCCGGAAGTGTCTCCGGACAGCGCTGGCTCCCGGCCTCTAGAGTGAGATGAGCGCACAACCCTAGAGTCTGTCAAGACTGGCCTGTACGGGCAGGGGTACCTTTACCTTTACCTTTATGGTGCAGATGTGGCCTCCGTGACTATCTCTATGTCTTCAGTATAAAGAAACGCTTGCTTCTCCATAGCAAGTCTCCTCGATTTAAGCTTATTTCAAAGAGACTGATGTGGTTGTTCTACCTGAGTCCTTGAAAAGGCGCAAGTACTGATTTAGGGAGGCTAGGTATTACATGGACACAAACAAGTGCTCCAGACTTCTCATAAACACTGACATTTGCTGAGGTACATGTGTTGTGAAAGGGCAGGGCTTCAATCTTTGTACTAGAGCAGTCTTAACTACTACTACGATTTAAAGTTGACTGAACAAACACACTGACCCCTCACCTTTCACAGGGGAGAGAGAGAGTCAAAAGGCAGAGATTTCCAAGATACCAGGCAGCCAATACAAACAGCCTTCTTCATAAATATTCAGTAGCAAGGCATCAGCCAACATGTTCCTAAGCCAAGACAACTATGTTGAAATGAGCAACTAGGCACGCCCCACTTCAGAAGCTGTGTTAGAAACTCAGATATGTAAGATAGGCACCAAGTGGCTCCTTAAACCAAGGTTGCAAAATTCACCCGGAGCCTGTCTAATTTTGAACACTGTTCACAAAACCAAGGATAAGGAATGGGAAATGACCTGGGGCAGTTACCTTCCAGAGGAGGAACACCAACCCAAATTGCCCCTGTCCCTCCTTGCATCATAGAACTGCAAAACATACTTCAGCAATCTTCAAAAAAATTCCAGGAACTGAGGGAGACCTTCCTTGGAATAAAAGGTGTAGGAAAAACTACAGTGGTACCTCAGGTTACATACGCTTCAGGTTACATACGCTTCAGGTTACAGACTCCACTAACCCAGAAATATTACCTCGGGTTAAGAACTTTGCTTCAGGATGAGAACAGAAATCGTGCTCCAGCGGCGTGGCGGCAGCAGGAGGCCCCATTAGCTAAAGTGGTGCTTCAGGTTAAGAACAGTTTCAGGTTAAGAACAGACCCCAGAACGAATTAAGTTCTTAACCTGAGGTACCACTGTATACCAAGGAAGGGGAGTTGTGTGTAATCTGAAGGCTACACAGAAAAAAGCAGTTGTCTGCCCCCGCCTTGGGAGTTGTTTTCTTGTGTGCACAGAGGGTCCTCAAGGGGGAAGCTGTTGGCGAGAAGCATTTTCCTCGCTCCAGCTGGAGTGCCCCTTTAAGGCACAGCAGCTGGCTGTCAGGACTGGAAGTATAAAATGATGAAGCCCTGCCCTACCACTGGAAAGCAGAAATGCCCCTCCCCTTCCAATCAGGAAGCTGGCTCGCTCCCCAAGGGTGTGACCACATGCCTTAGACGTTACTGAAGAGCTGCTGCCACTGGCACAGCTCAGCTGCTTTCCTATGTGGGTTAGGCCCACTTACAGGCTTCTGCCTACATCCCACTTCTTTCCCCCTAAAGGCAGCCAAGAAGCAATTTATTGGGGGGGGGGAGGAGAGAGACTATCAGAAGTACCTATTATACCACCCACGCTAGCATCATGCAGTCCCAAGTTGTGCTGCTAGGCTCACTGTTGTCCCTGCTTCCACCCCAACCCCGTTAAAAGCAGCTAGTAGAATTCATGTGCAGTCTCATGAAAAATTCCCTGCCATACACAAACACAGCCACACACCACCTCCAATCCTGGAACCGACATCCACATTACAAGTATTGCTGCAGAGCGAGAACCTTGCCATCTTTTATGCACCCCAGAAAACCAAGTGAGGTACACAGCAATAGCAGCAATTATGAAATACAGGGATCGGGGCAATACACACTGAAGTAACCTTGTTAATAAACCCACAAGCCTACAAAAAAATGTTAATAGCGTGTGGGTGTCTTCCCTCCTCTGGCAGTCCAAGGGGCTTTTGTGATGGGCACAGAAGAGGGATGTTGTGACTCTCCCATTCACTTGCCTGCATGCAATTCCTTGTTGCCTATGACGACCCAATTAATGCAAGGCTGCACTACAGAAAAGAGTCAGGCAGACAATGGGTCCACTTGGAGAGAGACACCATCGAAAACATCCCCACAACAGCATACCCATTTCTCCAAAACAAACTGAAGAAAATCCCCACAACACAGGTTCACACAGAAGAAAAAAGTAGGCAAACTATCCCAATCCCCCTGGCCCACCACCCACATATTACAACACGCAGCACAAAACCTCCAGATAAAAACCTGGCACTGTCTAAAAGACTTCTATGAAAACGACAAACCCATACCAAAACAAGAAATACAAGCCAAACTAGGGGACACGGAAATACCTTGGCTACCACACCATCAACTACATGCCTTCTTAAACAATCCAGCAGTAAAATCAGCAGCGACTAGGCCCTTGATCACCTTCAAAAACCTTCTCCTGGCAGCAGAGGGACATGGCAAAGGGATGGTATTCACAATATACAAAATACTGCTCCAAAACCCCACAAACTCCCTTAACGCAATCAAAGAGCAATGGGAGCATGACATAGGCTATGAAATTAACTCCACCCAATAGACTAGTATGTGGTCTAAACCTCCCTTTAAATCCGTATCAGCCAAAAGAAGGGAACTCACTCTGAAACTCACCTACAGGTAGTACTTAACACCACAGAAACTGGTGCTGATACGCCCAGGAACCTCACCAAGACGTTGGAGAGGTTGCACCTCCACAGGCACATACCTCCACATGTGGTGGGAATGCCCTAAAATCCAACCCTTCTGGACAGCAGTCCTACAAGAGATAGGCAAAATAACTAAACAGGTATTAGAACGCACCCCAGAACTGGCGCTACTGAACATCTTCCAAGATCATAATGACCACTCACATACAGAGCTTATATCCCACCTACTCTCAGCAGCCAGAAGCCTCATAGCCAGACACCGGAGAGACCTGTCTGGAGTAAACATGGACCAATGGTATCAAATTGTATGAGAAAAGGCCTTACTAGAAAAGCTAACCGAAAAACTGAAACTGACACAGGGGCAAATAGAAGAGGATGCCTTCACCCCAGTATGGCTCCCCTTTATCACATACACAGCCCAACAAGACAAGAAGAACCCACTGACAGAATAACGAATCAGTCTGGCTTACCCGACCCAACAAGCCCTCTCCCCACCTCACAAATGCAAACAAACCCCACTGCAGCCAACCATAGCCACCAACCACACCCTGCCCCCCAATACCTCTCACTACCAAGGAAATGTAATAAACAAATAGAAAGAGAACCTACCCAGTTGATTCTGACATAAAACCCCACACGTACACTGTATAAAAGAACATAAGCCTCACCACCCCACCCCTCTTCTCCCCAACCTTTGTCTCACAACAAATGTAACTGATTTGTAAGAAAGGCAAATCTTTAATAAAAATAAATTTAAATGGGGGGGGGGGAGAAAAGAGTCAGGCAGGAGCTGTCAGAACTGGACTGCATGATTCACCATTCACAAAGCAGCGCAAGCCCAGCAGCGGCACAGAATATGACGATACTTTGCCACCCCTGTCTCCCCGCCGCAGGCCAGAACGTTAATCCTCTAAAGACTTCTGTCGATGTGAGGCTGGAAAGCCATTTCAACTGCCAGGACTTCCAGGGAAGGCAGACACCACAGCCTGGCCCCACCACACACAAGGGACTATGCAGTCCTAGAAAGCAGACTTCGCTACCGGTACATGCAGATTTGCTGCAGGCGAAGGGGCCATGCAATTGTAGTATAACAGAGAAGGCTTTGAGGGGGGGAGGGCAAGCTCATAGGCCCTTGCCAAGGAGCAGCTTCCCTTCACATCAGGTCACAAAATCCCTGCCTGCATTAAGAGGAGCAGCTTCCAATCAAAGAGGAAGGCCACTTTCTAACCAGCCTCTTAAGCCCCTTCCTTGGAGGAAGGGAGCAGTTTACTAAGGGTCAGCAGGATAAAGACCGCCTAGAGGGAACAAAGGCCCTTTATCGCCATTTCCAGGTGGCAGTCCAAGCAACACCAGCAGATTTGCTTTTAATCATGCTCTCAGACCCTCTGCTCATGAAATCTGCCGCAATGGCTGTGCCCAATACCAGAAATAGCCATTCAAGTTAGACTTTCCAGTTTTTCCAAGCACAGCAGAGGGGAAAAGTGGCACAAACTCTTGCAAGATTGGCGCCACAGTATCTTAAGCAGCAGAGAGAACGAATTTTGGGTGGGTGGGGGAGACTCCCATGGAAATCAGGCAGCGTTGTTCAAAGTCACAGTAAAGTAACTTGTGCTCCAAAGGACGGCCGGGGTTAGGCTGGTACAGCAAGGCCAAGAGTTTTGTACCATTCTAAAGCAGGACTGGGGAACCTGTGGTCCTCAAGACATTGGTGGACAACAACTCCCATCACGTTTAACCACTGAGCATGCTGCCTGGGGCTAATGGGTGTTGGCATCCAACAAGACTTGAAGGACCATCAATTCCTCACTCCTGCTTTATGGTGCCATGACGCCTTTTGATTCCAGCAAATAGCTAGGTGCAAGTCACATGAGCAAAAAGCCACATACATAAACTGAAATGCGAGCATCTATGTTTAACTACAGCAAGCTTTGTTTAGCTTCCCTTGTATTCACCCTGTCTATACTACTAGATCTTTCCATTATCAAACCACAAAATCATATGCAACAAGCTTAGTATTAGAACCTTTTGTACAACCTTAAGTCTTCTACAGCAGAGAGCATGGGCAGGGCGATGCCTGTAAGCTTGCAGATACATGCAAATCATGGAATTTGGCATGAAAGCAAAAGCCAAAATGAATTCATTAGTGTTTAAAGCGCCAAAAGATTTTGCTTTTGCTTAAACACAGATTAAGCAAACACAGTTACCCCTCTTGTTGGGTATTACATTGTTTTAACAGTCATATCAGCACATTAAAAATGTTAAGGATCACCAACAGACCACAATAATATTTAGATACATTGGAACAATTTGTTCATACATGCATGCATAGCCTACACTAGACCATGTAGTGCTAACAGAGTTTAGGTCAAAGTTATGAGTGCATCATTTCAAAATTAGTTCATGTTTTCCACATGAACTACATACACTTATTATTGGAAAATTATTCTATGCCATCTAGAAGGAACAGGAAATTAAAGATGAAAAGAGCAAAAAAAAGGGCATTTATTTTAATGCTATATTTGTGTCCTATCTGAACTGGAAAGTGTGCAAAACTAGGGGGAGAAGATGGGTCAGGAAAAGGGGAATTAACTAGCACTGCTGCTTCAAGGACTATTTAGAACACTTCCCATACTAATATAGAACTAACAAATTATCTAGGAACTGGAGCACCTCTAGACCTAAATATAGCTCTAGAGCAAGCGGGCATCCTCATGCACCTGAATTTGAGAGCCACTATCATGTTGACATGATTAACTCAGAGGGGTATAATAATCTGAGCCAATTTTGCAGCTGAAGATTTCAGGCAGCACCTAAAAGTATCTGAGATTAAAAACAGCCAATTAGTAATACAGAAAAGCTTGCCTGCCCTCAAGTGATTAGGGTACTTAACGACATCCGTATGGTCCAATTCCCAATTGCTTTCACAGCAAATGGCTCTATATATTCTCTGCAGCATTAAAATGACCATCTCATTCCTTGGTCAGCAGAGACTGACCAATACAACACTGGCTATATCAGTCTGTTACATGCCACCCACTGGTCAGACAATGGGTCAATACAATGGTTCAGGGAGGGGAAACCTGCTTCACACACACTTTCATTCATGGGATAAAATCGCTATACTGTACAGAGGAAAGTAAATGTGTAAGCAATCTTTAGTATGAAAGGGCCAAAACTAATGCATTGGGCTCTATTATACAGCTAACATCTTTCAGGAGCAGCAGGGCGGCTTGTTTGCAACTGCCCAGTCATACTGCTTGCCGGCACTGCTCCCAGTTTCTTCTACTGACAGACCCTCGCTACTCATCCAGCCTTTTCACCCTTTGCAGGTTTCTAAAGGGAAGAAGGGGGGCTCAGAGAAGCAAAGACTCAAGGTCTTCCAAGAAAGCACAATCCCCATCATTAATCAGACTGCCAGACAGACAGAGGAACATTCAGCACTGCAGGGAAGACACAGGGTTTTGCCACCAGGGAAATTTGCTGCTGATGAGAGGCAAGAACAGAAGCTCCTCACACGAATGGTCCCCAAGGCTGAACCACTAATTCACTTTGGCAGAAGGTTCCATCTGAACGAACTGGAGATCCCATTAGCCTTAGAGCTAATGCACTCTGCTGAGGTGAGGGAGAAAGGGATCAGTGGGGAGTTTGGATTTATCCTTTTTACATGCACAATTGAGCCAGGGGGTGCAGGAAGCCATTGATTGCCAGATCATGTAACTCTTGCTGGTTTTGACCACATCTGTTAGCGTTTCGTACAGAATTGAAAAGACTTTGTTGCTAACACATTCGCAGCCTTTAAAGCTGGGAGAACAGCCTGATACAGAACTCTTTCACAAACTGGCATTTCATAGCCTCCAAGCATTGGTGAGCTTTGCTTGAGTGCTCTGGAGTTCTCATACTGGTGGAGAATTAGGCATGACAGACTCTAATCTGCATCTACCCACTGTACAACGTTCATTTGCCACGATGTGTTAGCTGATAGTACAAGTTTGCTAAGCTGCAGCATACACAAGCACTCACCATGGAAACAGAGCAGCAAATATTGACCAGAGTAAAGGCATGACAGGAGTCCTGGCTTTTACTGGTACTGCTACAGTGCCAACCTAAAACATTACGAAGCCCAAAGCCAGTAGATCACTGGTGCTGAAAGGTCAGAGTTGTGTGTTAGTTGAGCTCTGAATGCTGGAACTGAGAAAGTGAAGACCAAGCTGGCAGGACCCCTTACAGAATAGCGCCACAAGATTGGCAAAGCAGCTGAAGCAATCCAGTGTAAAGTAGGTAGATAGACTGGATAACTTGTAGCACACTGGCAGCTAGATCACTTATCAAAGATCCACTAATCACTGCTTGACTGTAGTCACTGAAATCCTTAATTACAATTCCTTTATTTCACCCACAGCCTGCCGATAAGAAAAAAAAACCCCATACATTCCCTAAAGCAGAAGAGAGTCATCTTCCTTGCTGAGTTTTTTCATACAGAATAGCTACATCAAGGGTAAAGCTTCTGCTTCCAGCATATTCCTGATGTGGTTCACTGAGCATCAAGACTGACCAGATTTCAGTCCGCTGGGACTCTCTGACCCAGGGGCCAATCTTGGCATTCTGGACTTCCCCATTTGGACAGTGAGGCCACCCACCTTGGGCAAGCCACTCTTATGTACCTTACCCCACATGAGTAGGGACAGGGCTTAGCCAAAAGGGTGAGGTCTTGTCATAGTCTGCTTAAGCAGCTTCCGAAGTGCCCAACAACCAGCTGGTTGTCAGGAGTCGGAAGCCCTGCACAAAGCAGGATCGTCTTCCAACATTGGTTTGCAGTGAAATAAGCTGCTGAAATGAAGTGGGAAGGGAACCTCGCTTTCAGCATCACCTTGCTGCCTGCTAGTTCTCTGGACATCATTTGTGACTGTGAAATGTGGCCTGTAGAGCCAAAAAGGTCCCCACCCTGAACCAAATATTGGCTGATTAGTTGCAGCCTATAAGAGGAAGCCTACTGTGCAACCAGGCTGATTCAGGAAATGTAGCTAAGATTTAATGCACTCTCAGAAAGGTTGCAGACAAAATACATGTTGCATCTAAGCAGCTTTACCCATTACAGACATAAAATTACTGTTAGAAGGAATGTTGTTTTACAGCCTTTTTCGTAATTTCCTCCCGAATACGGCATGAATTTATATTCTTATAACTGTTTGCAGGACCGAGAAGTTGGCACTAGATTTACACACACACACACCTTACAGATAAGGTATGACTAACCTGTGCAGATAACATTGTGTCTCCCACTCTGCTACTAGTGGATGCTTAGACAACAGAACACTCCATAACAATAGAGTCCAGGTCTGTGGGTACCCATCCAGCATCTCTAGGTCTTTCCAAAAGACTGCTAGAAGAATAGATCAGCCATTTTACCCCGAAAACATTTTATGTGTCATTAATCCAGTGCGAAAAAGTAATACAGCCCTACCTATGGCAACAAAGCCCCACAAATGCATAGTGGTCAAATAAATCCTCTGCATCCAGTGACTTTTAGCCACAAATATGATCATGCTGCCATAACTATGTACCCTATTATCAATCACATCTTGCTATGGAATTAACATTAGCTGCATAGCATGCCGTTAGTCCATAGGATATGCATTTCATCCACATCTCAATGTGCAGGCAATTAGTCCCAATGTTTCAATCCAACCCCTTTCTAAGGTTCTCTAAGCAGAGCCAACATGAAGCATATACCATGGAGAGAACAGGCTCAAATAAAGGTTCTGTTAATAAAACAGCTTGAGTAGTGACCTTCTTTAGTGATTGCGATAGGAACGATCACCCACACCAGGGCTTAATATAAAAAGGAGAGATGCTCTTCAAGCCTGTAGAGTGTTCACATTAAGTCTCCTGAGCTAGAACTCCCATCAGCCCTAAGCAGCATGGTCAGGGGTGACAGGAGTCCAACAACACCTGGCTAGCACCACATTGGCTTCCTCTGTGCTAAACCTAGAAACAGAAATATATCAACTCAGTCATGGATGAAATGGTACCTTACTCCAGGGGGGAAACCAGTGTCAAAATGCCAAGTTTTAGCTCAAATAAAGCACTGAGCCATACTCAAGCTCACCCATACTCTCTCATACAGCGACTTTCTCAAAGGCCTTGTGTGAAATTTCATGTCATGATACACCAAGCAGGCACTTAGAAAAATAATATTAACACACACTTGCTGCAGGCTTGACTTGAAGGAAATTGCTGAGGAAAAATATAAGAGCTCCTATGGAGAAAAGACCAGGAAGCCAGGAAGTTGTGAAGGCCAGCAACGCCTACCCAAGCAGCTAGAGAGCAGGTAGAGATAGACTTTATGCCTATTCCAACAAAACAGACAAAGAAACAAAAGCAGTTTATAATGGGAACTGGTCACTTATTATAAAGGAAGGCAGGAACAAGAAATCTGGGTATGAACAGAGTAAAAAATGATCCAGGATTAGCAATCAGAAAGGGAAGTTTATTCCCTCCCGCACCCTATGCCAGCAGGTGCCTACATGGCAGCACTAACAGGCACGGGAGACTATTAAGCGATGGAGAGAGATATTTAACTTGATCTAAGTAATAGCAGAATAAGGAGGAGAGGAAGTCAGCTGCAGAGCTCAATGGACGGCACCCCAACCGAGATATTAACGGGAGCGCGCAGAGGTCGCCCATTCATAACGCAAACCGGCCCTGAGGGGTGCGACTCCCACTAGGGCGGAAGGGAAACCATAAAACCGCCCCGGAGAGGCGACGGCGAGCAGAAACGGCGGGCAACCATCATCGCCAAAGCGAAAGGAGGGTGGGGTGAAGAAGCCGGATGGGGCGGGGGGGAAATTCGGGAGAAAAGGAGGCTCCCAGGCACTGCAGCAGCAGCCCGCCCCCAAACCCAGAAGTCCCGACCTCAGCCGCAGCCCCCTTGCCCAGCGCCGGCCTCTACCTTGCGCCGGTGCCGCTGCTCCTGCTATTTCTGCCGCCACCGGTGACAAACGCCGCCCGCCACCGCCCAGATCCACCCCGCGCGCGCGCCCCCGCCCCCACACTTCCGCGATGCTCCCTTGGCGTCACTTCCTTCCACCGGCAGGCAGGCTATCCCGGCTGCCACCCGCCCTCCGTGGAGACGTCACGTCCGGTGAGCGGGCGGCGCATTGGCTTCTAAAGCGGAGGCGGTAAAAAGGGAGCAGAGCCCGATCATAGAGAGAGCGCCCCAACGCCTAGAGTATCTACATATATAGAGATAGGGAGACGGGAAAAGAGGGCGGGGAAAATTCTCCTTTTCCCCGCCCGGCGGCCATCTTGGGGTGGGAATGGCGGACTTTTGTCTCCTGTGCGCCGGGCGGATGACGCTCTTCCATTGTGTGCTTTAGGGTCCGAGGCCTTTTCTTCTAGCGCTGGAGGAAGGCAAGAGGAGGAGGAGGAGGAAGGGGGCGGTGGCGAGGGGACTGTGAGCGGAAGGCTTCCTCCTCTTCACTGCCACCAGGTTTTTGCAGCAGAGACAAACGTGGAGAGTTCCCTCATCCACACCACGTTAAGTGACCATCGCACCCTTCCATTGTTCCTCCTATACATTTACCGCTAACAGGAATGGTTTTTGCCACCACCCCACAGCCTGGCTTTTAAATATTATGCCCGAATTGCCCCCACCCCATCCTTGTTTGGTGAGCCTCGCTTCCTCATAAACGTAAGTATACTTAGGATTTTAGCGGTCAACACAGGTCATCTCAGCAGAGGATTCTCACCGCCATCAAATAAAAACTTTAAATTGTTTCACGCGGAATTGACGTGCAAGAATACGAGACACGGATGTGGAAATGCCGTTCAGATTTTTGGGTAAACACATAAGAGCGGACCACTGAACAGTTAGGAACTATTAGGCGTAAGCAATTCTTAACGCTTTCTTAAATACAGCTTGCGTTTATGAAGGCATGATCCATTCCAGCGAGTGTTGGGCACAAATAGAGAATACTGAGAACTGCCCGATTAAGCTATGCTAGAATGAAGTTAACTATGCTAAAAATCTATACTAGATTTTTATTAATTTGCACTACATGAACTGTGTGCCCACCCATAAACAAGTCCAAATCAGGCAATAGCCCACCACCTCATTAAATTTGTTTTTCAAGGAACAACAAACTTAATCCCTATGGTATTTAAAATACTGTAATCCTAACAAACAAAATGCAGTTCTTGCAACTACTAAAACGTAGTGTAGCACAGTGGTGTTCTATAGATCATAGAATCATAAGAGTTGGAATAGACCACAAGGGCCATTGAGTCCAACCCCCTGCCAAGATGTTTAGCTGCAACTTTAAAATGTACCTGGAAAGGGCAGTAACTCTTTGCTAAGTATGCACATGTGCAGCATGTATTAAAACAATTGTTAAGTACCGTATATTCCCTATTAATTCTGTAGTGTGGGGCTTTCCTCCATTGCCCTTTAGTAGCTCAGCATATTGCTAAACAGAACCAAAATGGAGTTAAGGGTTAAGAATCTCAAAAAAGCTGGTACTATTCTGAAATGAGAAACTAGTCTTTTATAAAATGAATATCATTTTAAGCAAACGTTCTACTATACACACACAACAGTCCTCATTAAATGGGATGCAGGGAACTGATGTATATAAAGTGTTTTGTATATAAAGTTCTTTTTTTAAAAAAATAGCCTCGTTGCAATTGAGCATTAATGTTCTAGGCAGGGTATAATTTCAACTAGCTATGAATACAAAACAGAATGCACCCAAGTATCTGGAAATAAGTTGAAAACTTGTTCTTAAAAATATAATTAACACAACCTTCTATGACTATCTGAATTTTGTACAGAAAATAGTTATTTTTCCTCATTACCTTAAATCAGGAATGGCTAACTATGACTACTAGTCATGTTGGTTCTGGTTAGATAAGGAGCTGAGAGTTCAAAATCGGAAAGGTTACTAGTCCCCCCCCTTCCAGTCATATTTTCTACACCGATGAAATTAACACATCTATCATCACTGCATGCCTTAACTTAACCAATGTCAGGTCTTCCCAACTGAAATTTTCACCCAGTATTTAGTATCATAATAGGTATTTATGGAAATTTGTTTGATCTTGACAATTTGTTGCACATAATTAATGACAGATCACAATGTCTAGCAAGTATCTACACTTCTTGTATGCAAAGCTTTCCCCCTTTTGGTTTTGTTAAATGTTTTTCCTAGAAATGCAAAGATCAAAGATACTTCTGTAATTTTGGTACCGTTTCAGATTGATGCGTTCCTACTCTCACCTCCAGCATTAGGAAGCTGTGGTGCTGAAGTGAAAGTGTGCCAAAAACCATGAAGACACAGATTCTTTCATATCCGAAGCTGATAACTGGTGGGGAGAGAGAAACCTGTATCCTTGGGTGGTGGCACTGGTACAATGTCTATGAATGGCTTGAGGTTAATGCCCACCAAACATAGAAGATAAAGATCCCCTTCACCCCACCACAATATTACAATATGTACTCTGCCTTCCGTTCTCACAAGACCTGGAAATGACTACAGTATATTATAACCCACTATATCAGCAGTAGTGAAAAAAGACCATAATAAATGCCCCCAAACAGATGTACTTGAAATAAGAATTCAATAGGGAATTGCAAGTTGAAAGACTAAATCTTTACTTGGCATGTTGGAGTCACTGAGTTTTCACAGCAACTTATTTTACAGTAAAAATACTGAGGTGGGACCAGCACTGAACTTTGGAATCAAGTGTTAAATACAAAAACGACTTTTAACAAGAAATTTACTCCCTCTCATGACCACTAAGGTTGGAGCTTTCTCACTGGAGACCACCATCCTCTCCTTGCAAAAGCAGTCACACCGGTTGGCTTTAGCACAGACGAAGAAGAGTCAGCACACAGGAGATGAGGAATATACAGTTTACAAGCCCATACGGGGGCAGAGTGGAGGAGAGAGACCTGAGAGAACAGAATCCCTCCCCTTAGGAAGGGCAATCAGCACCAACTCTTTTGCTAGGGGCCTGCAGCCAGACACCTGCTCCTCTACCTGTCTTGGCTTCTGCAGCCCCAAGACTAGGTTCCAGCTGCAACAGGAAGCAGACATTTACAGCTCTAGACACATTTCTATTTTATTACTGCCAAGGTGAAAAAGCCATCTTGGCCCAACAGGCAACCAGTAAAATTTTTCCCAAAAATAACTCGGTACAAAACAGATCTGTCTCAGAATTTAAAAAAAAGAGAGAAAGAAAACTTTACATGAGTTTGAAACCTATTCCAGAACATAAAAGTAAAACAAATTCCATTCTTGATATTAGTAGCCGCTGCCGCCATCCACCCTTCTTCTCCCACTGGGGAACATGGAATGAGATGTCTGCAGTCCTTCCCATGCACAAGATGCGCCAACAGCTTTAACTGGTGTCCATCTAAGAGAAAGAAAAGTTTTAGTTGGCTGCCACCAGCTAAGTACCAAGACAAGAAATCCAGATAGTCAAGGGCACTTCCCCAAGCAGCACAGTACAACCAGAACCTGTGCAGTACTGTTTTAACCATAACAAAATGCTTTTTAATAGCTTTTCGCTGCATCATTAATTTCTGTGCATGTAGGCAAAGTTATTTAGCCAAGAAAGCAATCTGCACTTTCCCCAATATATCTCATACCTTTATAATGTCATACATCTTTATACCTCAGTGCTGAGGAAAATAATTCTCTAATACATTTTCACTAACAGCAGAAAGTGAATAGAGTTCACAACAGCCTTTCCCAACTGGTTCCCTCCAGATGTTTTGGACTGTAGCTACCAGCAGCCCCAACCAGCACGGCCAACAATCAAGGATGATGAGACACTCAGTCCAGTAACATGTGAAGTGCAGCAGTTTGGGGAAGGCTGCAAACATGGCATGTACATAAATCTCCACTCAAAACTGCAAGCAGTTACAGAATACTAGAGAAAGCTTAAAATCTGCATCCAAGTTGTATTTTGTACTCAGGAAACAGATGGCAGAATCACAATTAGCTGGCCTCTTCTATTAACTAGCATGTACTTTACAGTCCTGCATATTTAAATTTAGGTTTGGCGCTTGGATTTCAGTTCCAAGTAATGACTCATGATGGTAGCAGGAAGATGGCATGCAGCAAAGTCTACCCAAATTGACTTCTTTACAGGGCAGAAGTGTTAATAAAGAACACCATCCATCGCTGAGTTGAATCGGAGTAGCTGTGAAAATAGGATTGTGCAGCATGACTATGAAACATGCCTAGAGCATGACAGCTGATATAGCACAGCAGAACGTGATACACTCCACAACCACAGGCTGTGTTCTATCAAAGATACCAAATCTAGTGAGTCACCAAATTCACCAGACTGAGTAGCACTCCACAAGAATCATAGTTTGCTACACTGTAGGAACTGACTCCACAGTGTAGCAAACTATTCTTGCGCACACAGTAGGGAACACATGGAAACCACTTGGAAACTAAACAAAAAAACTACAGACTGCTCTGCTTTAGTGCTGTGCTATCTCCAAATGTCTTACTTTATGTGAAGTCGCACTTTTTCTCACAGATGACTAATGCATGTATGCCAGGCTCTGCCACCAGGCTCACCTCCGTCTCCCCACCGCCATCCACCATCCCTCAACTGTTACTTACCCTGGCATTGTAAGCATCCAACTGTGCATCCAATTCTTCTGCAGAGAGCTGCTGTTTGGAACTCCTGCCAGCACCTCTACCTCTGCCCCTATTGCCACGGCTGCCTCGTCTGCTGCCACCACCAAAGCCACCCGAACCACCACGGTTTCTGGTCATGCCTCCTCTATTTACACTAAAAGCAAGAGATAAGACTGAATTACAGCAACCTACAAATAGAAACTGCATTACAGTAACCCACTGAAATAAATTTCAATCTACACCCTTCACAAAGAACTTCGTAGAGAAGCGGAGTATGGTAATGTTAACATAACTACAATTTAAAAATCATGCTCCATGTTGTAAGATAACAGTGGGAAGTCCATCTATTATTTAATCTCTGGGAATAAAAAGTGCAAATGAACAGGGTCTGCACTAAAATTGGAGATATCCATATAGTTTATTAATCAATGTGAAATATCAAAAGACAAATCTACCTCTGTATTGGTCTCCTCTGTGTATCTATCTGTGATGTAACCAGCTGGATGTTCATGGGACGTCCTAGGAAAAATAAAAAGAACAAGCGTTTACGGCAACCTTGTAAGCAAGTTCATAAAAATTGCTGACCTGCAAAAAATATATTGGTCTGCTGACCCAAGAGTGAGGCAGGATAGAATTTTTCATCCTTCCTTCACCTGCCTGCTCACTTACCAGCATGAAATTCCATGCACTTGGTCAGCATGTTACTGTCGCCTATGTGTATGAGCAGAGTTCTCATTCATACCTTCTCCCACCCACTGAGTAAATACCTAGGTGAACATAAAATACATACCATCCAGGGGAACTCCGTTGTACTGTTTCATAGCCTTCAGTGCATCTGCCTTTCTCTCAAAATGGACATCTGCTGTACCTAGACTACGCCCAGAACGGTCATAGTGCACTGCTGCCTTCTTCAATGTCCCAAATTCTGCAAAAAGCTCCTAGAAAGCGAGAAAGCAAGATCTCACATATGCTAGGACACAGTAAGATGTTCTTGCAAAATATTAATAACAGATGGGCCAAAGAATAGAAGAGCAGACCTTTCTGTTCTCCGTGACATTTTCTTTTTTATTGTAGCCTCATCAGAAGCAGTAACAAAATCTAAACTGCATTTAATTCCTTATTTTATAATTACATTTATATTCCACCTTTCCACTGAGGACAAAGGGAGCACATCTATTTCTCTTCCTCCCCGTTTTATCATCACACATCAACTTATGAGGTAGGTTAGGCTGAGACAGTGACTAGTCCAAAGTCATCCAGTACGCTTCGTAGCAGAGTGGGAACCTGGTTCCCCAGGTCCTTGCCCAACACTCTTAAGCACTACACCTACACTGGCCATATCTGTGTACTAAAGGTAAAGGTACCCCTGCCCGTACGGGCCAGTGTTGACAGACTCTAGGGTTGTGCGCTCATCTCACTCTAGAGGCCGGGAGCCAGCGCTGTCCGCAGACACGTGGCCAGCGTGATGAAGCTGCTCTGGCGAGCCAGAGCCGCACACAGAAACACCGTTTACCTTCCCGCTAGTAAGCGGTCCCTATTTATCTACTTGCACCCGGGGGTGCTTTCGAACTGCTAGGTTGGCAGGCGCTGGGACCAAGCAGCGGGAGCTCACCCCGCCGTGGGGATTCGAACCGCCGACCATGCGATCGGCAAGTCCTAGGCACTGAGGTTTTACCCACAGCGCCACCCGCGTCCCCTAGACTACATCTCAGCTAATACATTAGGATATCCTTAGTTCAAAGTACAAAATAAAGTACAAAAACATTAAAGAAAATTTCCTATACTTTTTATCTCCAAATTTCCTATAAAGAAAAAAATAGTTTTGCATCAATAACTCAGATAGGAAGTGAAGGAAATTTGAAAGACAGCATATAGACCTGGATAATATGGCTAAAACAAATGCCATGAAATAAACTTTTTAAAAGGCTCGTCGTCAATCAAGAATTTCAAGAGGCACCTTTCTCTTCTTAAGACAGTGCCCACATGACTTCAATTTCATAAATGCTTTTATATGTACTCAAAACAGGAGACCAGAATATGCTAACTGAAGCTGCATGCCATCCCAAACTATGGGGGGGGGGGCGGTTCAAGGGCAATTACTTATTGTCCCGTAACTGCTCTTTTCTGGAAACTTACTGTTGAAAAAGGGTAGGGAAATGTAGTAACGGGTCAGGGACAAGTTAGTACACAAGGGAAATCTAGAACAGCAATAGGAAACTACAACATGAGTAACATAACTAAATTACCAGATACATTAAAGACAAAGGAGAAAGTACCTGTATATCTGCATCCGATACTCCAAAATCCAGATTAGAGACGAGCAGCTTCCCGCCTGTCTCGACACCAGCCCCAGCACCGAAGCCACTCTCGAAGAGATCGTGTTGCCACTTTTCTGGGAGTTGCTTTGGCTGCGACGAGAGAAAACACCCGATCAGTACAACGTAGCGTCCCACTTAAAAGCGGCCCCATTGTTCTGCATTTCTGCTCGACCCGGAGGCGGAGCGGGAAAACCCCCTTCATTTCCTCGCCCCGGTTGCCGTCAACAAGCGCTCCGAACTGGGCCTAGGCGCGCCAGGACCCCGAAGCAACTCCTCCCGCCCCACCCTCTTATCTCCGCGTGGGGGAGACCCCCCTCGGCGCTCCCCCAAAGAGACGGAACAAGTCCCGAGCCGCCTGGTTCCCCAAGAAAGTTCACAAAACAAGCGGCCGGAGCCCAGTTCCACCCCGGGTAAAGGTGGGGCTCCGTGCGCGCCCGCTCGCCCAGGGACCTACCCGGCTGTAGGGCGCAGGCCTGTTCCTGCCGCCTCCCCGGGACAGCGCGCCTCTGTTCCGGACGGGGCCGCCCCCGCCTGCCCGCCCAGCTCCGCCTCGCCCGGCTCCGCCGCCTCGACCCGCAGCTCCCCTTCCGCGGCCTCGGCCGCCGCCGGCTCGGCCCCCGCCGCCCCGCTGGCTCCGGTTCAGCTTGATAATGTCGTCCAGAGACATATCCATTTTGTCGCCCATGATGGCGGCTCCCTCCGGCTCCCGGGGCCTACACTTCCGGCCGCGCTACACCGGGGACCGGATGCGGATAAGGCGGGGAGGACGCGAAAGCCGAGCGAGAGGAGGAGGAGGAGGAGGAGGGTGGGGGCGGGGAGAGAGAAAGAGCGCGCACGTGCAGTCTCGGCTGGGCGAAAGAAAGAAGTAGCAGCAGGCGCCGTTGTCGCGCGAGGCTTTATGGGAGCTGGGCCCGCAAGGAAACATGGGTAGTCCCGTCGAAAGGCGGGACTTCCGGTACGAAGGGAGGTGAGCTTGGGCGCGGCGGTTGGAGGTGCGACGGAGGGTGGACGGTTGAGTTGAGTTGGGTTTTTATCCTTGCTACCCCAGAGTCTGGCTGTTCTCCTCCTCGTACCGCTTTGCGGAGGGTTGGACTAGATGACCTTTGGGGTTCCCCACCTATCAATGCTCCCTTGCTGCCCATTAATTGGTTCCCAAGCCTTCTAAATACTCCTCTTCTGTGAGCTCGACCCCTTGGTCTGCACCCCCAATTGAAACGGAACTTGTGTATTTGCATTTGCTCGCATTCATACTTTGCTTCTATCTCTACTTTCTGGTCTTTCTGTCGTTTCCCTGACTGCTGAAAGTTAAGACGGTATTCTCTTTGGAGCGGGTACTTTTATATCTTGTTCCTCTCTCTTGCTTATGTTACTTCTTTAGAACCTCATAAAGTGGTGACAGTGGTGCAATAACTTTATTTAGACTGTTAGAAGAATTCTGAGAATAAATCTTCATAAATGCGCAAGGTAAACACACATATAAGTATATAAACCACATGTCTGAAATAGTACAGGAGAGCAATTCCTGAGGCTATCTTGACTCTTAATAACCCCAAATATTTCCTCTGCAGAAGGAAATAGATTGGAGAAGCGTTTCCCAGGAGTTCTTTTTGCTTACAAACCCTGCCTTAAGGGCACATTTGTGTATGAATAGGGTGGGCCTGTGAACTGGAAGCAAAAACCAAAGTACTAACCATTTCAAAAGAATAGCAAGATTGCCCAGGCAATGCTATCAGTAAAACATCAGATATCCTGGCAATCAGTAAAACGTCAGATATCCTGGAGAAAAGCCACACCCTCAAATTTCTGTGGTTGACAACCTCTTTCTGTGGTGTGTGTATGATGCTTTTAGGGTAGTCTTTGGCTAAGAGATCGGGCAATGTCTATTTAAAGGGGCTTGCACGCCTTTGTTCTGGGCCTCACCTCCTTGAAAGGAGAGGGGAACTGGTGCAACAGAAAAATCAAGATCTGCCAACCCCCAAATTTTTCTACTACAGAACTAAAGACAATGCCACAAAACTATTTGCTACAGATTGGATGTTAGGAGAAAGGGAGAGGGGACCAAAAATATATTCAGGGGCATATTTTACTGGCCTGTTAGTTGTAGTACGTAAGGTAAAGTGAGGTAAGTAAAGGAAAATGTAGTCCTTTTAACAGTGCTGGAGATGTTATGTTTTTCTCTTTGCCTTTCAAAGAACTCAGGTGCTCCATTTATTTATTTCTATTGTTTAATATCCTTAACTAATTAAGTTAAAATAACTTCTTTTCCTCTCCCCATTTTGTTTGTTAGCTTAATATCTAGCCTCAGAAAGAGTAATGGTGAACTCAAAAGCTCCCTTTCCCTATTTGATGTTTTAGAATGTACTGGTAAAGATACTACTGGACAAACACGTTTACCTGCAAATTTTGTCTGCTATAAAGCAATGACAAAATATCAGATCTAAACGTCTGCAGTCACCTGAACTGCTGCCCCCAAATCTTATGCCTAATAGACCTGTCTTAGTTTGGGACTTCACTAAAGGGAAATGGCAAGTAACATTTATGTAGCCATCTGCATTGTTGTGCTCATATCTGTAATAGCTCAGCCTTTCCTATAGTGGAGTTTTAAGATAACAGTACAGCATAGAACTGATAAGGTGGGACACCTAAGAATTGTCCTAGCACTCTTGTAAACTGAGAAAGTGGCCAAATGTTCTTATCTTGCTGTTCCCTATCTGTAAATTTGACATACTATCGAGTCTTCTTCATAGTGTGTGGTAGTCAAGGTACTTGAGAGAAATTGTGCAAAACCTCTTAACATCTTTAGAGAAATGTGAAGAATGTACAGTTCTGAAGATCACAGTCTTTTAAACTTGGAAGATCTGCAGAAACAGAAAATGTCTTACTTCTTCCCTCAGGTGTTATCTTAAGTTTTGTATATAGTCTGGACACAATGAAAGTGAAAATCAAGAGCTGGCATGGCGTTGCCTCTTGGCTCTGGGTTGCCAATGATGAGAACTGTGGCATTTGCCGGATGGCCTTTAATGGCTGCTGCCCAGACTGTGAGTATCAGTTTGCTGGGATTTTCCTTAACCTTTGCGCACCGTCTTCTCCCAACTTTGCTCTAATGGAACCTATGTTTTGCAGGTAAAGTGCCTGGAGATGACTGTCCCCTAGTGTGGGGCCAGTGTTCCCACTGCTTCCACATGCATTGCATTCTCAAATGGCTTAACTCCCAGCAAGTCCAGCAACACTGTCCAATGTGTCGACAGGAATGGAAGTTCAAAGAGTGACACTGGCAAGATTTCTTCCTCTCCCCAACACCTCTTTGGCTTTTGTGGACTGATTTATTCCCCACTCCCTTCCCTAAGCTTGGCAAGCTTGCTACTTTATAATGCCACACTTACCTTCATCCTTCCCAGAGCTGCTGAAGAGAGAGGTGGATGTGGTGGAACATATCCTATGTTTTTGCCTCTGTTTGTGCTGTGACCACAAAGTCTCTACAATGTATGAAGTATAAGGCTATGCTGGTTGGAAGGTTAGAATACCCGACAGGCAAATGTCATGAGAGATTTGTGCTATTTTACAACATCTGAACCACCTCGTTGATGTTTATGTCTGCGTCTTGGTGAATTGCCTTGGTAATGCACATGAGGTGCTTGCAAATGAGGCCTGATTTCAAGGAGCTGCTTTGTACAACTGCACAAAAGGTTAAGAAAGCTGTTCTAAATCTTCTTGTTAAACTTATACCCCAACTGTTGTAGTCTCTTTAAAATTATTTGTAATTTATTTGTAATTATTGTTTAACAATAAGAAGAACAAACATCACCAACTATTGCATTCTGAGGCATGAAGCAGTTAACCTCTTTTCTGCTTCTTACAAGAAGCGCTTATATATGAACAAGGATTCTTGGTTTCCTGTTGCTATGTAGCCCCACTGATAGCCGTATCATTTGGTCCAGGATCTAAGCTTTTGAGTGTAAATAGTGTTAGAGATTGGGGGTTGCTCTAGGCTTGTGTCCTCGTCTTACTACACATTTGGCCTGCAGTACAATAATATGTTTGTTCCCAAAAGGCTGTAATACCAGATCTTTCTGATTGCCAAGTGCTTGCCCACAGTGAGTTACCATTTGTACATGGGATGGTTCCAGTAAATTTTGTGAGTCATTCCTTTAATGTTCCTGCCTCTTTCTTTCATCCACATGGGGGTTCTTCAAGAGTGCAGTTTTCTTATCTGTGGCCAATGCAGTGAGGTGATAGGATGTGACCTGTGGGGAAGGGGGATGTCCTCATTCTTCTGAAAAGCTTAACTAAAATTACTTTTAATGGGAAAAATACTCTTGCACTAGCTTAGCTGTGTAGCCACACAGCCTACAGACCAGCTGTTTGTGATGCTTCATCCTGGCTGTTGGGTTCCCAGTCCTTTCTGCTGTGTATGCTACCCCCGCCTGCAATGTGTAATTGGCGCCCCTTTATGGTACCCAAATGAGAAGGTGGTGTTAGTAAACGGTTCCAATCTGTGACCTTTTGAACACAGAGCATGGTATTGCTAACAAAATGGTAAGCTTATTCTCCTAAAGGGAAAATTTCCAGAGGCAAAAAGGCTACCTCTCAGCGCCCCCAAAGCCCTCCCCAGCTTTGAGAGATGTGTCCTTTCAAAGCAACCCCGCTCCAAAGCAGTGATAGACTCTTAACAACTAAAAAAGGCCACAGAATTTCACTTCAGTTAACATATGTTCTACCTCAGTGTTTCTAAAACACAATGAGGCCCCACTTTTACACCCAAAAAAGTTTATTCTAGGGTGCGACAGGGTGAGAAGTGCCTGCCTGAAGTATAGCCTGCCCTTTGTTTTTTCTCATGAGTCACTGTTTTGTATCTGTTTTGCAGATACGCTTGCAATTGATGCGGGGGTTATGTTCTGGGGATCGCTACTAAAGGCAAAATCATATACTCACAATGTGTTGGGTTCAGTGGCAGGTGGAACTGCCAGATACTTTTCTTGAGAGATATTTCCCCCTTTTTATTTTTATTATTGCTAAGTACATAGAGCTGAATGGAAAGAAGAAGTTGTGGGCTTACTCTGTTAGATGAGGGCTAGCGCACAGCTGCAACTCATGCAGAGGGCAACAGAATCCTCTGAGAATTCTCCCATATGTGAGGGAATGATCCAGCTACATCCAAATGCAGAGATGTTGCAGAATTTCCTATTGCCAGCAGTGGCTGGAAGGAGGCAATGCAAGAGCAGAGATGCCACTGTCACCCTCCTGTTTATTATTTAGACTCGGGAATATTTTTATTTATTTCTCATTGTATCAAATTTTGTGATTACCGTTCAACCTGTTTATATAGTTACTACAAAAGCAAAAGTTACAGGATTATTGTGTCTAAAATTCTTCACCTTGTTCTCGGTCCCCCAAGAGTTCTGCAATGGTGCTGGTTGACTCCTTAGCTCCAGCTACTGAGCCAGTGGTCAGGGATGATCAGAGTTGTAGTCCAGTGATACCTGGAGGACTACATTCTGTTTACCTGTTCTAAAGTATTTCACACTTAATGCTTTGTTGCAGGAAAGCCTTGGTAACTTGAAATTTGCTCTCTGTCCAATATATCAACTGAGGTGTCAAGTACGGTTCATGCTGTCATTTCAATCTGCAGAAAGTGTTGGAGTTGTTACAAAGTATGTGTCTGAACCCAAATGCATGTCCAGCACTCACATGTATACACAAGAGGTTTAGGGTCTTTTGCTAGAATTATGACATGTGTCTGTTATGAATATGTGTTTTCTCCTAACCCCTTGCCCACAAAAAAGTTCTTACACAAAAGACTTTACGAAAACTCGGTTTATTGTTATATGAAATGAAAGTGACAGAAAATATATAGATGTTGCTTCAGACAGCAAAATTACAAATTAAGCAGGCAGCAAATTCTACAATACATACACACCTTGATCTAAAGAGTGAAAGAATCCCCAGCGTTTCTCAAAATCCTTCAGAAAGTGAGCGTGACAGTTTTCCCACAGAACCCAGACTTATAGTCAAGAAATGGAGGAGGAAGGATATGCCTGTCCTTAAGGGAAAGTGAGTGTGGGTTCCTTGATAGTACTAAGTTCCTTGTCTGAGCTTGGAGAGCTAACTAACCATTGAAGACCCAAGATTCTTGCACTAATTTTAGGCTATGCATTCTAATGGAGAAGGGGAAGGCTTTGAGATGAGCAATTCCTATACTTCCAATCATTCTATTTCTTCCCAGATTTTCCTGCCTCTTTCTCATTTTGTTTATACTGCTTAATGTAACACTGGAAGACTATAATCCTAGTGAGCAATGACTAAACTAGTTACCCTTGTTTGCTTCCTGTCTTACAGTTAATGTTATCATTTTATCTGTGCCACACCCATTCTTTAGCAGGTATTGATTAGATTTTACTGGGGTGGCGCTGTGGGTTAAACAGCAGTCCAATTAGAATTTAGATAGCACCATGGTTCTCACCTTTTCAAACCAATCTGTAAAAAAAAATTCTAAAAAGGGCACTTGTCCAAATTAGTCAATTTAACTCTATAAGGGATCATTCCTGCTAAATCAAGGCATATATACCTTTGTGTATCTGGTGTTTTCATGGATCCTGAAGCTTCTCCTTGGTAAAAGGAGTTTTAACACATTATAAAATGGGTAGGGAAGGTTGGTAGAGTGCAGAGTGCCAGGTGGGACAAGGAAATGTGGTCATAAATTGATCTAATTTAAATATTGGACTACACAATAGCCTGATCTATTAGAAAACATAAAATGCATGAGAATCCTCCATTGGGGTGTAAGCAATAAGACACTATACATTAAACATAAAAACAATTACACACAAAACTTGGGTCACCCCTCCCCTTTGTGGAAATAACATATACTGTCAGACATAGTTCGATGTTTCTGCATAATATCACACAACATAAAACAATAACTATATATCAATTGCATATCTTGAGGCCAATTCTTGCTGCTTTTACATATCTTTTCAAACCTAGGGCAGAGTCTTGAGGTCAAAAGAGAGAATGTCCTTGCAATTCAACTTTCCCCCCTTTGTCAGCCCCCCAACCCCTGTCAGTCTATGTCCTTTGGAAAGAGATTGCTGTGGCCACTTTGAAAACTCTGGTGTCTGTTGTTGTTGCAGGTAATAAATAGTCTGGTGGTCAGGAGGAATTGGGCTGACGGTTTTCCATCATTGGGTCTGCATTAACATCTGTAGAAGGGATATCCTGTAAGGGACAGGGTTTTGGGGACTTAAAAACACAGTTAGAGAATATCCTTGCATTTTCTTGGGAAGCTGCAAACAATAAAAAAATCTTAGAGTTAAGCATTTTATTCATTTCAATATTATTATCAGCTTTTCATATAATTACTACTGTTATTTTCTCCTCAGTCTGTTTAATTTATTTCACTTAGTTTGGCTGTGGAAGAAACGAAGGGACAAAACCTTTGTTAATTTGGACACAATTGACAAGTTATTAAATATTTTCCTTATGTGGGTTTGAGTTTTCTTAGAGGTTCGCGTATCCTGTTTGAAAGGGGAAATTATTTCATGTGAAAATCTCTGTCAGAAAATGCTGTTCCTAAAATGCATAGGTATATACACACAAAACAAAACCTATTATAAAATTCATTAAAACCCTTTTTTTCTTTTTATAAGTAAAAACTACTCAAGAGACAAACTTATAGTAGGACTACTCTGATATTTATACTTGTAGAAAAAATTTGGCATGTTAGATTTGGAACTTGGCAACCTCTTGACTTTTGATGGTCCAGTACTTAACCCCTTTTGTTTTTCCTTAAGTAGCCCCTGGAGCAAAGGACACATAAGGGTCCCTCAATGGTTCCAAGTTTACATAAAGAAGTTTACATAAATTTACATAAATAAATTTGAATAAATTTCTCCTTGCAGTCAGCTGTCTCTCCAAACCTCCTTTTTTTCTTTTCCCTCTCTCTCCCCCCCCCTCTCTTTTAAGCTGACATAGCCTCTGTGCATGTGCAGAGTTCATGTTTCAGCAAATCTTTTATACCATTAAAAGTGTTGCATCTTTTGGCTAATTACCATTTGAATAAAGGAAGGGGAGGGTAAGGAATACATTTTTAAATAGGGTTAGATTTAAAACAAAAATAGAAACCCAGCAATTCAAGTTTTCACCAAAGCCAGCAATAGAAGTTGGTCAAATTAAATTTGTTAACTCAGTTCTAAGGAATCATGTTTCCTGCAGCCCAGGCAAAGGGAATTGGAAATATCTGCCTCCTTTATGTACAGGAAATTAGGGTGCAGGTCTCTATAAAAAATGTGGGCTATCATTTTGTGTGACCCCCCTCTGGTCATTCATGGGACAATCACTCGTTCCCTTATGTATGGGTAAAAATGGCCAGAGTGTCAGAATTCATAAGATCTTTAACATTATCAGTCATTTCAGCCTTACCATTTGCAGACAATTTTTTCTGTCCTTTATTTACAGGGGTGGTCAAGGCTCATTCTACTTGATTATGAATTTGTATGTGCTTAAACTCTGAATAGACTTTGAAGTCTGATTTTAAATAATAGGCAAAATGGTAAAAAGTGTTAGAGAATGACTCAAATGTTTGTTATCACCAGCTCTGCTTCAAAACATCATGGGTTTCACCTCTCACCCTTTAAAACTCTCTACTGTATTCTAAACTCTGAAAACCAATATTTCCATCTTTCTGTACCAAAAAGCAAAGCTGGGCTGAATTTCAACCCATCATCATACACCAGAACTTAAGAATTACCCTCCAGTGCTTGCAGACACATTGCACATAGCCATAAATTGGGAGTTGGAAGGGACCCTGGGGTCACCTAGTCCAACCGTTTAAAATACAGGGTTCATAGCAAGATTTGCACTACAGCAACCTTCCTGCCTCTTACAATCTGAATTCAGAGTTCCTACTGAACGCTTGAAGTCAATTTGTTCAGAACCTTTTTTCTGTGGGGTTTCAGACATGTGGTTTATATATTTATGTACGTGTTTGCTTGGTACATTTATGAACATTTATTACATATCTAAAACCTTAAAATACTTCTCTGCAAGGTCAAAGTGGGAAACATCCCCATTGTCTCTTTCCTCACAAATCCTGTCTTAAGGGCACATTTAAGATATGAATAGGGTGTGAGCCTGTGACCTGGCTCAGGAACTAAGTATTTATCATTACAAAAGACTGGCCAGTCTCCCCAGGGTATCCAATCAAGTAAGCATTAACAGGTAACCTGCCAGACAGGAGATAAACAGCACACTCAGATTTATTTTGATTGAGGTATGATGTGTCTGGGGGGTGGTCTTGAGCTACGCCCCTTCTGTGATGTATGTATGATGTTTATGGGGGTGGTCTTGAACTCCAGGGTGGGCAATTTAAAATGTCTATATAAGGGCGGACACACCTGGGTTCTGGGTCCTCCTCCTCCTCCTGCGTGTGAAGGGGGCACCCTGTTGCAACAGCTTTAATAAAGATCAGGCTTACTAGCTGCTTTGCTTCTCAATATTCTCTGGTTGGCCTCTGTTATTTTCTCTGACCGATGAAGAACCTGCAAAGGACTCTACGAGGGCTCTTGTGTACCCCATAATAGAATAAGGGCAGATTTCCGTTTATTACAGTAAACAGTTCCACCAATGGGGCACTGCCACAGAGTGGGCTCTGCCTTGCTGCTGCCCCATGGGCCATATCTATTTGTGGTATCTGTTAGGATATAGTTCCGTTCCACCTTAAAAGGGAACAGGCATGACTGATGTGTGTCACATGCCTGTTTACTTCCCGCGCTTGCTGGGAACTTCCGTTTGTATATAGCTTTTGTATTGCTGCTGTTTTGCTGGACACGAAGGGAAGCAGACATGTTCCGCCTCTTCTGCTGTGAGAAGATTTACACACACTGCTGACAGAGCGTCCACGGGTCTCTAAAGGTATCTGAGGCTCATGTCGCTGATGGATGCTGTTCCAAGGGAGCTCAGAAATCGTCCGGCTGCCGGCTGGTGGCTGGAGCCAGCTGGGGGCCTGCCTGATGCCCCCGTCTCCCCGGCAATATCCCAACAGTATCACCAACAGGGCCTCCCTGCTTATCTTAAAGCACAGGTTGGTCAGTATTGAGAGAGATGATCTCAAGCCTATAGGACTTTGTACTTGTTGAATTGGGTCTGAAACTCACAGGCAGGCCATGCAATGCTTTCAAGACTATGGTCCTATGACATTTAATATCTGGCAGCTGCATTGATCCTCTGTTTGACCATGGTTTTGCCAGGCGATTGCTCTGTGGACTGGCAAAAGGAAATAAGTCTTTTCCATTCATTCTCCAATCATGTATTTTCTGTATAACTAGCACCGCAAGAGCACTAAAAGGTTGAAAACTTGTATTTGTTTCCCAAACAAAAACAAACTAATGAGAATTAGTTCCGTAGTTCTTTTGCAAACATTTTTTTACTTGCAGCCACTAAGGATGTGGTTTGAAGTGGAAGGATCCTGGTACTTTTTCCTCAACATGGATAAAAGTTACCCAACAAGTGTTGATGTTTAGTTGGAAAAGGACAGGACAGAGAAAGCTTATACTAGTCTTCCCTTAAACTGCAACCTTAGGTAAAGGGTAAAGGGACCCCTGACCATTAGGTCCAGTCGTGGCCGACTCTGGGGTTGCAGCGCTCATCTCGCATTATTGGCCGAGGGAGCCGGCGTACAGCTTCCGGGTCATGTGGCCAGCATGACTAAACCGCTTCTGGCGAAGCAGAGCAGCACACGGAAACACCATTTACCTTCCCGCCGGAGCGGCAGCTATTTATCTACTTGCACTTTGACGTGCTTTCGAACTGCTAGGTTGGCAGGAGCAGGGACCCCGTCGCGGGGATTCGAACCGCCAACCTTCTGATCGGCAAGTCCTAGGCTCTGTGGTTTAACCCACAGCGCCGCCCGCTCAAACTGCAACCTTAGCAACTGCATAATTTCTAGGAAAATATAACAGTGAAGCCTAAACAATGATCCCAGTCAAGTATGCTTTAAGATTGCAACTCAAGGATCCAATATGAAATCAGTGGTACATCTATCTATCTAAGTCGTTTTGAACTGTAGCATCACAGATTCGACCTGGTACTGTATCCCTGGGCAAGGGTATTTGTCATATAAACTAATCGTGGTCAGAAGCTGCCTCTCTTCAAATGAGCTGGTACCATAGCTGCCTGCCTGTGCAAATGAAAAAACGCCACAAGAGGGCATTAGAAAGCATGACACCTTTTATTCATCACACAGTATAAAAACTCTGTACTTTTAGTCCTCTATAAAGAGAATTTTGTTTGATAGCACCTTCAGAAAACTTTAAATAAGCTTTTAATTCCAAATTTGACAAGCGACCAGGATTCTCCCGCACAGCGGTGGAGCCGCACGTAAATAAAAGCCTACTTCGTGATTCTACTCAAGTTAAAGCATATTTCAGCAGCATCTGCTTCAGCAAAGGGACAGCTCCCTCGACCAGAAAACAGGCGACTGGAGCAGAGAAAAGGAAGTGTACGTGTGAGCGAGGGAAGGAAATGGGAGAGCACAGCTCTTTCCAGAAAAGAGAGAAATTCCAGGGAACATTCAGCTCTTTTTCCTGATTAATTAACCTGGAATAGATACTAAAAATAAAAGCAAATGATAGCATCCCGCAGATGGATGGGAAGGGACTGCCATTGCTTTTACGCCTCTGCTTATGGGTCCTCTTAAGTGAACGATTCCCAAGGCAGGTGTAAGACTTTAGGGTCAGCTTTAGACACAGAGAAAAAACCCTCCTTAAAAAAAAAGAAACCACGACTTTTAAATGCTTTTAAATGCCCTATTATAGTAAATTATCCACAAAACTTTATGGACAGCAGAGATATCTCACTCCTCCCCCTCCCTTATTTCTAGGGGGGAGATCTTCCGCAACTACCACCTGCCTGGCAATTCCGCCTTCTGTGGACTCCTATCCCCCCAACGCTTTCAAGGGAGTTAGAAGTTTCTTGGGCGCGGGGGAGAAAGGAAGCCAGCCCCTGCGCTGCCTTCCTCGCTAGCTAGCCAGCAACCAGCTCCGAGCTTTCGCCAGGCTGCATCCGAAGCGGCGTCCGCGACGGGAGGCTGCGCGTTGGCAACCCCATGCCCGTCCGCCCGCCCCTCCGGTTCTCAGCCCTGAGCTGGCGACGTGAAGCTCAAGGGACACGTCTAAAGACCAAGGGAAGGGCCGTCGAGCCTCCAGGGCAGAGCAACTACTTTGCTCGCAGGGGGCGCCACAGACAGTCCTCAGCAGCATCATTAAAGGCGAGCTTGTGAACCTAAGGTTAACTACGAGGTTGGTGATTCGAGCCCACCCATCGACGGCTGTGGGCTTTGCAGGGGGTTGGACTAAATGACCCTCGAGACCCCTCCCAACTCGACCATTCTGACTGCGCCAGAACCACAGAAAGGCATCCTTCCGAATGAGGCTCAGGATCAGGCCGCCTCCTTCTCTCGACGCAGCCTCGACGCCCCCACACCGCTCCTCTCCCCCCGCCCGTCAGGTCTCCCGCAGCTCCGGGGCGCCGGGGGGCTCCAGGAGGAGGCTGGGCCGCCCCGCCTCCGCTCTCGCCTCCCCGATATAAGGAGCCGCCGACGGCGCCGCCTGCCCAAAGAAGCCGCCGTCGTGGCCCAGCGCACCATGCCGGGAGCCGGGACTTTGGCGCTGCTCTGCCTCGCCCTGGCCGCGCTGCTCAGCCCGCCCGCCGACGCCTGGTACAAGCAGACGGCCGGACCCAGCTACTACTCGGTGGGCAGGGCGTCGGGGCTGCTGTCCGGCATCCGCCGCTCGCCCTACATGCGCCGCTCCGACGACACCGACAGCAGCAGCACCAGCGCCGAGAGCGGCCCCAGCGCCGCCGCCGCCTCCTTCTTGATGTCCGAGGCGCGCCCAAACCCTAGCGGGCTGCGCAACATGGTGAGCTGCTAGGGGGCGCCCGGACGGTAGTGGGCAGCGCAAGTCGCGCCCCCTGGAAGAGAGGGGGGGTCCCGGGTGGAGAAGGCAGCTGGGGGGGGAGTTTCTTTTATATGCATTGTGATTTATTTCAATGCATTGCATTGTATATTTATTATTATTGAGTTAGAGCGTACATTAGCCGCTCCCGAAAAGTGTATTCATCAGATAATTATAGTAATAGTATCAATCAGCACTTTCTAACTTTTTAAATTAAAAAAATATATATGGTATTATACCTATATTTTTTTACCTGTAAAAATCTGAGTGAAAATATCTATTTAAATTGTTTTAATGTTGTATTTTAATCTTGTTTTTAAGTTGTATTAATGCAACTCGTTTTTATTATTGGTTGTTAGCCGCCCTGAGCCCGGCCTTGGCTGGGGAGGGCGGGGTATAAATAAAATTTATTTATTTATTATTATTATTATTATTATTATTATTATTATTATTATTATTAGCTGTTCTTTAGCCAAACAGGCCGTCGGGTCGCGCTGTTATCAAGCAGGTAAAGATATTGCAATGACTGAAGGCTCCTGGAGATGCGCAGCTCCGTCCTGGGCACATGGAAAGGCTCTTCTGCTCCACGGGGCTTCCTCCGAAGTGCTTTAGGATCGCAGTGGAGCAAGCCTTGCCCTCTCACTTTTCCCTTTCCCTTTGCAGGCGGTGTGTGTGAAGGAAGTGGCCCCGGAGCTGCAGAGCTGCCAGCTGCTGCCTGGCTTGCCCAGCGTCATCCAGTGCAAAGCCGATGTCACCGTCTCGCTGGACCCCGCCGACTGCGCCAGCGCTTGAGCCCCGACGGGGCGTCCTTCCCCCTGGAGCCCGGAGCGGGGCATCCGGACGGGGCGAGGAGAGGGAGGGAGGGAGGCGGAGGCAGCGGAGGGGGTTGCTCTCTAGCCAAAGCGACCGACTCCGTCCGGGAGTGTGTGTGTTTCCCCCCTCCTGCATCTCATAATAAAGGCGCTTTAAACGGCTCTTGTGCTTGCCTGGGTTTCTTGATAGAACAGGTTGAACAAAGTTATTGGCTCCAAAGAAGGAGACACCGGGAAGAGAAAGATGACGCCTCTTTGGTGGAAATCTGAGTAAACATAAGTACAGTGGTACCTCGGGTTACAGACGCTTCAGGTTACAGACTCCGCTAACCCAGAAATAGTACCTCGGGTTAAGAACTTTGCTTCAGGATGAGAACAGAAATCGTGCAGCGGTGGCGCAGCGGCAGCGGGAGGCCCCATTAGCTAAAGTGGTGCTTCAGGTTAAGAACAGTTTCAGGTTAAGAACGGACCTCCGGAACGAATTAAGTACTTAACCCGAGGTACCACTGTAATGTGAACTCAGTGGGGCTCCATTCTGACCAGGGATATATCCAGAACAGGCTTTAGGGGTGCTCAGAGGTGCTGCTGGCACCGCCCAGGGGGTTTCACATTTGGAGGACAAAGATTTCTCAGCTCCATCCCTCCTGCCGCTGTTGCAATGGGAGAAGCTGCCGCCAAGCCCATATAAGGGAGGAGGGTGTCTTTATCTAGGTCATGGGTAGGCAAACTAAGGCCCGGGGGCCGGATTCGGCCCAATCGCCTTCAAAATCCGGCCCTCGGACGGTCTGGGAATCAGCGTGTTTTTACAAGGAATGTGTCCTTTTATTTAAAATGCATCTCTGGGTTATTTGTGGGGCATAGGAATTCGTTCATCCCCCCCCCCAAAAAATAGTCTGGCCCCCCCACAAGGTCTGAGGGACAGTGGACCAGCCCCCTGCTTAAAAAGTTTCCTGACCCCTGCTATAGGTACTTTCAGAGAAACAGAGTTGGTTTTCACGCTGCTTTGCTAAAATGGTCCCCAAGTTTCTCCCCTCCTAGTCCTGGGATTCAAAGGCAATCAAGGCTAACCAGGAAGATCAAGTATTTCTAAAAGACTGGAGTAAATTTTTAATATATTTAAAAGACCACTGTAAACAGTTAAAATCATTGGCGGGGATGTAATGACACTTGTAATGTGGAATCAACTATGGAAACTAGGGATATACAACTGATGGATAATGGTAAAAGATGCAGAATATGGAAGATTTCAAATATGGAACCCATGGAGGTCCAAAGCTTTGAAAGAAACTTTATTTTAATGTTTGAAATGGTTAAAGTTAAAATGTATAAAACTATGTAAAACCAATTTAAAAGCAAAACAAACACACAAAAACACAAAGGCAGTCAAGGCTGTAGCCCTCTGCTTGCATTTACCTGGGAGTGTAATGCATTTCCACAGAAATGTGCACTGGATCGCACTGCCTGGCTGCAAGCCAAAGCTTGTTTAGGTAAAGGTAAAGGGACCTCTGACCATTGGGTCCAGTCGTGACCGACTCTGAGGTTGCAGCGCTCATCTCGCTTTATTGGCCGAGGGAGCCGGCGTCCAGCTTCCGGGTCATGTGGCCAACATGACTAAGCCGCTTCTGGCGAACCAGAGCAGCGCACGGAAACGCCGTTTACCTTCCTGCCGGAGCAGTACCTATTTATCTACTTGCACTTTGACGTGCTTTCGAACTGCTAGGTTGGCAGGAGCAGGGACCGAGCAATGGGAGCTCACCCCGTCGCGGGGATTCGAACCGCCGACCTTCTGATCAGCAAGTCCTAGGCTCTGTGGTTTAACCCACAGCACTACCCGCATCCCTAAAGTTTGTTTACATCAAAGCAAATGTAAGGGGATCAGTCATTAGTGTTGAGTAAGCAGGGACAAGTCAGGCTGCAACTTATTTTTCTGCAGCAAAGCTGATCCATGAATATTGGCACCATATGGCTTTCCCTATGGTACCTGCCCAACTTAATCACCCTAATAAAAAATAATTAGGGAAATGATAATTTGCTTTTTTAATAGAAATGCCTTTTTATCTGTGTCGAAAACAATTCCATGTCACAACGGGGGCGGGGTGGTGGTACTAGAATCAATTTAATTATTTATTTGGAAATTTTCTTAATTGCTTTATTTTTGAAAGAATTTCAAAGCATACAAAACAGAAGTCAAATGCAATATATTAGTAAATTAAAATAGCACTATACTATTCAGTCAGTAACACAAAGACACAACCACCCCAGATCCCTCTGTCCAAAATCCTAGCAGGTCACTTTATAGAACAAAGACAGCTGACCAGAAAAAAAATATATAATGGCCATGATGGCTGGGAGTGATGGGAGTTGGAGTCCAGCCACATTTAGAGAAAGCCACAGGTAATCTAACAGGCCATATTCAAAGGTAAAAGCAAGGTGTAACTGTGGCTCAGTCACATGAGAGCTATGAAGATCCTAGAAGGAATGTAGATAGAATGTAGGATCTGCTCTGAACCCATCTTTTATTGGTTCACTTTATTTGGGATGGCAATGGGAGAAGAAGAAGAAGAAGAAGAAGAGGAGGAGGAGGAGGAGGAGGAGGAGGAGGAGGAGGAGTTTGGATTTGATATCCCACTTTATCACTACCCGAAGGAGTCTCAAAGCGGCTAACATTCTCCTTTCCCTTCCTCCCCCACAACAAACACTCTGTGAGGTGAGTGGGGCTGAGAGACTTCAGAGAAGTGTGACTAGCCCAAGGTCACCCAGCAGCCGCATGTGGAGGAGCAGAGACGCGAACCCGGTTCCCCAGATTACGAGACTACCGCTCTTAACCACTACACCACACTGGAGGACTTTGTTCTTGGCTCCAGTTTGAATAGTCTCATCCAGGGATTTTGCCATTGTAAGTCAAGTCAGGAACTATGGACTATTTCACAGTTATGATTAATAGAGGTTAAACCCATGTCTGCTATGGAGTGGACACTCAGAAATAATATTTATTTATTTCCTAAAATTTACATATATAAAATTGACTGTGGAAAAATCTCAAAGGAATTCAAAGAAGATAAAACAGTAAAACCAAGAAGGAAATCACAACCCTACTTTAAAACATACAGAAGTTAAAATATTAAAACAGATTAAAATCACCACAACTTTCTAAGCATCTGGGTAGGTTTGTCTAAACAGGAATGCTTTTTTTGCAGGCACTGAAAAGAGCACAGCGAAGGTGCCTGCTTGCTTTCAATAGGCATGGAGTTCCAAAGTGTAGTGCTGCCACACTAAAAAACCGAGTTCTTACAAATGTGGAACAGGTATTATTGTATGTGGCACCTGTAGTAGTGCCAATTCTGCTGATCAAAGCAGTCAGCTGGTGATCTCTTAGCTGAAGCAATTGTAGTTATCTTAACACTGTACTTGGAAAAGATACATTTGCAAACGTGACTTTTGCATTTGTGGCACAGCTCCAAGCTCTATGTGGCAAACACAATTGTTGCATGTAATCCAGTGTTTACGCTGTGTACCCTGTTGGGTGGCGCTGTGGGTTAAACCACAGAGCCTAGGACTTGCCAATCAGAAGGTCGGTGGTTCGAATCCCCGCAATGGGGTGAGCTCCTGTTGCTCGGTCCCTGCTCCTGCCAAGCTAGCAGTTCGAAAGCATGTCAAAGTGCAAGTAGATAAATAGGTACCGCTCCGGCGGGAAGGTAAATGGCATTTCCGTGCGCTGCTCTGGTTCGCCAGAAGCGGCTTAGTCATGTTGGCCACAGGACTCAAAAGCTGTATGCCGGCTCCCTTGGCCAATAAAGCGAGATGAGCAACCCCAGAGTTGACCACGACTGGACCTAATGGTCAGGGGTCCCTTTACCTTTACCCTACCTGGTTCAGAGCTTCTGCATTTGTATGCAGTTATTTCAAAACATCTATGTCCTTAATAATAAATGCACTGTGGAACTTCCAGCCAGTTGAGATCAAGCAGGCATATTTTGGTGCCTGCTTATAAAACCCTTTTTCGTTTAGGCAAACCTTGCCAGGCATGTAGATGGCCTCATGTTTTTATCTTTTCTGTCTGTTGGTTTTTCTTGTTTTTAAATATTTTTAACTGTTTCATTGAAAAATAATATTTCTTGTAAACAGCTTAGAGGTTTGGTGGCAATCAACCTGTATATAAATGTTATAAATAAATGAATAATCTAGACTTTGTGCCCACTGTGCAATACACACACTCTGGTTCTATTTGTCACACAAAGTGAAGGCCCACCTTTTTACATCTTTAGACGTGCGCATACTTAGAGATGAGATTCCAGATCCTCCTTTGACTGTCTGGGACAATCTAAATCCTCAGAGCGTGGAGGTAATGGGCTGATGTACCAATCCTGGATCCCCTGGTTTGTGGGAATATCTAATTCCATCACCGTCCTCTCTCTCTCTCTCTCTCTCTCTCTCTCTCTCTCTCTCTCTCTCACACACACACACACACACACACACACACACACAAATATTGGAGCTTCAGGAATTACAGGCACATAAGGCAGATGTCCTCATTTAATCATCTCATATGCGGAAATAAACGAACTAATTAGGGAGAGGAATAAGTTCCGCAGCCTAATGTTAACTAATACTGTCAAGCAGAACCAGTCACCTTTCCTCAGAGACAGCAGCAGCTGCAGCTTAATTACAAGTGACAGCACTGCTAAGAAATAGAGGAAAGGAATCCCCACCTCCAGGAAGGGGAGACGGAGCGCTATCAGCAGCAGCTTGTTGTACTCAGGAAGAAGTTGATTTTGGGGTACATTAGCACATGGGCATAGCCAGGATATTAGGGAGGGGGAAGCCTTTTGTGGGTGGGCAGAACCTCAGTTTGCTATGTACTTTTATTAATTTTTATTTATTTGGGCAGCAGCTACCCCTTCCTGCCCCCCCCTTGGCTATGGCCATGCATTAGCATGGTGCAGGGGGGAGATATGATGGCCCCCTTGTAGCCGCTATTGAGAGGAGGACTTGGAACATCCTGCAGGAGAAGGCAGAAAGCATGTGTGTGTGTGTGTGTGTGTGTGAGAGAGAGAGAGAGAGAGAGAGAGAGAGAGAGAGAGAGAGAGAGAGAGAGAGAGAGAGACTAGACACATATAAAAACGTGGGAAAAAATATTGAATCTGCCATAGCTCACCATCACCATCTAGTGTCACATTTGTATAATTCACTTTAGTAAAGGTAAAGTGACCCCCTGAACTGTAGGTCCAATTGTGGACGACTCTGGGGTTGCGGTGCTCATCTCGCTTTACTGGCTGAGGGAGCCGGTGTACAGCTTCCGGGTCATGTGGCCAACATGACTAAGCCGCTTCTGGCGAACCAGAGCAGCACACGGAAACACTGTTTACCTTCCCGGCAGAGCGGTACCTATTTATCTACTTGCACTTTGACATACTTTCGAACTGCTAGGTTGGCAGGAGCAGGGACCAAGCAACGGGAGCTCACCCCATTGCGGGGATTCGAACCACCGACCTTCCGATTGGCAAGCCCTAGGCTCTGTGGTTTAGATCACAGCACCACCCGTGTAATTCACTTTACAACACACTTAAACGCTTTATTTACAGCTGTATAGCTGAGTCCAGAGGGGACACAGGTAGCGCTGTGGGTTAAACTACAGAGCCTAGGGCCTGCTGATCAGAAGGTTGGTGGTTCGAATCCCCGCAACAGGGTGAGCTCCTGTTGCTCGCTCCCTGCTCCTGCCAACCTAGCAGTTCGAAAGCACACAGTGCAAGTAGATAAATAGGTACCGCTCCGGCGGGAAGGTAAACAGCGTTTCTGTGCACTGCTCTGGTTCACCAGAAGCAGCTTAGTCATGCTGGCCACATGACCCGGAAAAACTGTCTGTGGAAGTGGACAAACGGCGGCTCTCTCGGCCTGTAAAGCAAGATGAGCACTGCAACCCCAGAGTCGTCCACGACTGGACCTAATGGTCAGGGGTCCCTTTACCTTTACCTGTAGCTGAGTCCAGAAATTGCTGAAACAACGCACATAGAAGCCAGTGTAGCATTGTGGTTAGAGCGTTGCACTAAGACCTAAGAGATCAGTTCAAACGCCCAGTCTGCCATGAAGCTCACCACTCACTGTATTTTACCCCAACCTACCTCACGGGTTTCTTATGAGGATAAATGGGCGGAAGTAGAACTGTTGTGTAGTTCCTTGAGAAATACTGTGTTTTCATGTATTCCACCCCCATACCAGCTGTGATCCAATTTGAAAATGTAAGCCACATGGAGACATCCATGTCCCCGCTCTGCCCACTGGTCTGGACAGACAGCAGGAGACGTGGAAACACATTTAACCCTACTGATGTGTACAACAACCAGCAAATGTGCTTTGAAACACGGGTGTGTGTGTGTGATCTCATTGCATTTTAAGCCAGCAATGTGTACACAGCCAAGGAGTGGGAGGGAGATAATCAATGAGTAGTAGCAGGTTCAAGAAGACAATCAAGTCTAGCTCAATATTGTCTGCTACACTGATTGGCAGCAACTGTCCAGGGCTTCAGCCAGAGATCTCTCCCAGGTGCTGTGGCTCAAACCTTGGAGTTTTTATGTGCAAGGTGTGTATTCTGCCACTGAGCCAGGGCAGGACATAAGTAGAATTGGCAGCTCCTTGCCTTCTCCACAAGTGTTAACATCTCTGGAAGAGGAGCATGCAGTTTAGAAGCACTGCCATCCACCCATTTGCTGCAGTCATCTATTCTCTCACCCACAGAGCATTGCTGGAGTTGTGCTTGCAAAATCAAGACAAAAAGAGGATGGACCAGTAGAGTGGCGTACCACCTAAGTGGGAGAAACCATTCCTGAATGTTCTGATGCTGTTTTAAGAGTAGCAGTTGTCATATCTGGGTCCACAGCAAGCAAATTGACATATGAAAGCACAGCCCCCACTCTTCGGTTTGGGAATCCCTTAACCAAATTACTCTTCCCTGTGTAAATGTGTAGAATTATGGGGGTGGAAGAAAGTGGTAGTGGGGAACATCTAAAAGGGACGGGGAGGTTTCTTCGCCCCCTGGGTCATTCCAGGCGGGAGCTTAATTTGCATATGGGTCCATTAGATATTGCAAAGGGATTGTTAGCCTCAGGGTTTTTGTTACATATCTGAAATATACTCAGTCGAGAGTGGATTTCATGCTCCTTATTCAGCTCATAGTGGTGAGGAGGAATGGAACTTCCCCCAGAATGTCTGCTTTATATACATTATTTACACAATGGGCCCCACATGATTGGCTACTTCCGGGATTCACCTGTGGGCCAATCAGGTTGCGGATTCACTTCCACCTGGAGCTGGATTGGGTGGCTCCTGTGGACCAATCAGACTGCTGCATTTTGGATCCTATTCAACTCAGTACATAACAATATCATTTGCACCCCCCACCCACCTAGGAAGGGTGCATCTGGATTAAATGGGAGGCAAGGGAATAGAGGTCAGTATTTTGATGGCAATGATGTTGTTTGCAAAAAAAAAAAAACTTGTACGCAGGAGCAGGAACACTGATCCCACAAAAACTACAACAACTACCATCTGGAGTATCACCTTTCAGAAATTAGACAAGTCCAGTTTCAAAACCAGCAAAGTTCTTCATTCCCATAGCAATTCCCCTCTGTAACATCCGCCATTTGTCAAGCAGAACTTTTTCTTCTGTACTTACTGACAAGGAAGTGGCTCCATGGCCTCCTGGGTCCTATCAGGCCTGTGACAAGCATGAGTTTATAGGATCCCGCCAAGTGCCACCGCTGCTCAGCCAGTGGAAAATTACTGGCTGGAAGCGACTGACAAATTGGTGCTCATAAACTATGTGCTATGTCCTCCTCCTGAGCCCTGGCACTCATGGCTGCAGCAGTGGCTGAAGGGCCAAGGAGCAAGAAGGAGAAAGAGATGGCACACATGGAGGAATCAGAGAACTGGGGATCAGGAGTGAGGTATGGGTGTTACACAGGAAAATCCAGCACAGTGGTACCTCTGGTTGCGAACGGGATCCATTCTGGAGGCCTGTTCGCAACATGAAAAGCATGCAACCTGAAGTGCCGTATCTGCGCAGGTGCGTGGTACAATTTGGTGCTTGTGTGCATGCCCGAAGCACGATTTAGTGCTTCTGCGCATGCGTGAGTGGCGAAACCTGGAAGTAACCCTTTCCTGTACTTCCGGGTCACCGCAGGACGCAACCTGAAAAAACGTAACATGAAGCAAACGTAACATGGGGTATGAGTGTACTTTTTTCAGCCGGAACTCAGTTCTGGCATCTCTCAGGTGGGAACCATGGCCATTATAAGAGAACAAGGGAGGCATTCATGGTGAGTTCCAGCACCTCTTTTTCTAGGGAGGAGGAAAAGCACAGGGAAAATCCATAGACCACTGCAAGGATGGGGAACCCATGGCTCTCTGGGTGTTGCTAGACTACAACCCCCATCATTCCTCAGTGGCCTTTGGTCGTGCTGGCTGGGGCTGATGGGAATTCTCTCTCTCTCTCTCTCTCTCTCTCTCTCTCTCTCTCTCTCTCTCTCTGTGTGTGTGTGTGTGTTTTACACACACTCACATTCACACTCACACACACACAGATCAGCAATCCACCCAGACCTCATATGGTAACATAAAAAGGTAAAGGGACCCCTCCTGACCATTAGGTCCAGTCGTGGCCGACTCTGGGGTTGCGGCGCTCATCTCGCTTTATTGGCCGAGGGAGCCGGCGTACAGCTTCCGGGTCATGTGGCCAGCATGACTAAGCTGCTTCTGGCGAACCAGAGCAGCGCACGGAAAACGCCGTTTACATTCCTGCCAGAGCGGTACCTATTTATCTACTTGCACTTTGAAGTGCTTTCAAACTGCTAGGTTGGCAGGAGCAGGGACCGAGCAACGGGAGCTCACCCGTCGCGGGGATTTGAACTGCCAACCTTCTGATCGGCAGTAGCTAGGCTCTGTGGTTTAGACCACAGTTCCACCCTCACTTATTTTCTCTCACTGCCTTACTCTGACTGTTGGTAGGGATCAGGCTGGCATCTCTTGCTCCCATCTCTTCCCCTACTATAGGACAGCCACACATACTTAAGGCGCCACTTGGAACTTATCCTGCACTGAAAGTGCAGCTCCCTGCAGAGCAAAGCTTAGATGCATCCTGAATTGGGTGCCTATATTGGGGGTAGGCAGAGGTGAAAGGCATTTAATCTCACGTGACAAGCCATTTGAAATGGAAACAAGGTGTTTCCCAGCCTGGCGCACCTAAATCTGGAGGACTGCTAGTTCCTTCCCTTCCTCTCCTCCTGTCAAAATTATTGGGGATTAGAGAAATATCATGACTGCCCATGAAGAGGGGGCTGGGGCTAATTGCACGACCGATGCACATCCCACATGGTATTAAAAAATCAATGGGTTTTATCCTAGAACTAGCCTGCTCTCTGGATTCAACTCGGTCAATAATATATTGGAAAAGTGTCCATCCCATATCTTGACTGCTCCTGTTCTCTCAGTGGTTGTATAATTAAAAAGTCCATCAGGTTCTGGTGATCCCTTCATCCATCTCTGCAACTACTGGTTCAATGTAATCATGCTGCAATGTTGTGGGCAGGTTTTGATTTTTTTTAAGGGTGACTGCAGGCAGTCACACTGACACCTCAATTCCCTCAATAATATCATCCTATAAAGGTAAAGGTACCCCTGCCCGTACGGGCCAGTCTTGACAGACTCTGGGGTTGTGCGCCCATCTCACTCAAGAGGCCGGAGGCCAGCGCTGTCCGCAGACACTTCCGGGTCACGTGGCCAGCGTGACAAAGCTGCATCTGGCGAGCCAGCGCCGCACACGGAACACCGTTTACCTTCCCGCTGGTAAGCGGTCCCTATTTATCTACTTGCAACCCGGGGGTGCTTTCGAACTGCTAGGTTGGCAGACGCTGGGACCGAGCAGCAGGAGCGCACCCCGCCGCGGGGATTCGAACCACTGGCCTTTCAATCGGCAAGCCCTAGGCGCCGAGGCCTTTACCCACAGCGCCACCCACATCCCTGAATATCATCCTATACTGAACACCTTACCCCATATCTTGTCTGATAAGCATTTGCTGTTACTGTACAAGGTGAGACACCCCAGTTCATGAATATAAGTTGAAAAGAAGACCACAGCATATATAAGCATAAGCTTAGGTGACCACAGTGTATAGTGGATGCGGGTGGTGCTGTGGGCTAAACCACTGAGCCTCTTGGGTTTGTCGATCAGAAGGTTGGCAGTTTGAATCCCTGTTACAGAATGAGCTCCCGTTACTCTGTCCCAACTTCTGCTAACCCAGCAGTTCGAAAGTATGCCAGTGCAAGTAGATAAATAGGCACCGCTTTGGCGGGAAGGTAAACAGTGTTTCCATGCGCTTTGGTTACCATCACAGTGTTCCGTCGCGCCAGAAGGGGCTTGGTCATGCTGGCCACATGACCCGGAAAGCTGTCTGTGGACAAATGCCAGCTCCCTTGGCCTGAAAGCAAGATGAGCGCCGCAACCCCATAGTCGTCGTTGACTGGACTTAGCTGTCCAAAGTGTGATGGCCTGGGACTTGGGCTCAGACTCAGAACCAGAGGAGACTCAGTCTGCACTGGATCCTTTGTCTCGGGCATCATCTGAACCAAGTCTGGGGCCTGATCCTGAAGAGTCCCAGTCTGCACAGGTTCCTCTGCAACAAACACCAGCTGGGCTGAGTCAGGGGCCTGAGCCTGCCCTGGCTCCAGATGCGGGGATTACCTCGTCACCCTCAGCTGGGCCATCACTTACAGCTGCTCCACTACTGGTTTGGTCAGGGGAGGCTGAGGCGGCCCCTGGGTCTAGTGACCCACCAACGTCTCCCGAGCTGCAGAGACTAAGGTCTGAGAGAAGGAGAGACCTGAGTACTCGCAGGAGGAGTGCTTGCCTTCGGACGAAACAGGGAGGTGAGTCACCGGGGGAACAGGACTGGCCGCTACCCTGACAAAGATAAAAGGCTGTCAGACCCCACCCCAGGTTGTGGGAGCAACATTGCTGTATGCTAGATCCTGCCTGAGATCCTGTACCTGTCCTTGCCTGGTTTCCTGCCTCGTGTCCTGCCTTGGCCCTGTCAGACTGACTCCTAGCGGAACCTTCGGATTCTGGACCAGTCCTGGACTGCGTTTCATGGGTTACCCCCGGGCCCAGAACACAGAGGTCCTTTACCTACCTTTTTACATCCACATAAGCTGAGAGGAACACCACAATGAACTAGTCTCAATTGCTATGTTCTGCCTCCCTTCTCTGCCTCCATCTATCTTGGGAGACAATGGAGTTGTCCCACTTTGGGATAAGGACAGGAGTGCAAACATACTGGGAATGTGGCCTTGGGAGTACTTGTGCAGTACACGATTTATTGGTCTGGCGCGACCCCGCTAATTGATTTATTGGTCCACAATTAGCGATTTATGGCAGCCCGGCAGGTCCGGCACACTTCCTCCTGCGCACTTCTGCCCCTTCGCTCTTTCATCCAGTCACGCCAGTAGCAGAGTTGAAGCACAGCGATGTAAAACAGCCATACGTCCTTTGACAAACACACGCAGTCCGGTTTGTCTATTTACAGCTCTTTATTGAAACAGTTCAGCCATCGCTGCTGGCCGCCATTGCAAACATGTCTCTCTCTCAGACACACAGAGAGAAACTGAACAAACAGGGAATAGTCCCGCCCAGCTTCTAAAAGCTTCTGTCTCCGCCCAGCTGTTAGCTGACGTCAGCAGGTGACACACACCAGGGAATTTAACCAGATAAATTCTGAACTATAACACCCCCCCTTGTGTCCCTGCGTGATACCTGTGCAACATCTTCAGTACCTTGTGAGATCAATTCCTTCCCCAATGCTTTGCGCCTTCCCTTGGCAAACCTGTTTGGCATTTGTGGAACCACCTCACAACTTTCAGAATCGCACTGTGCGAAACTTATCCACGCACCTGTGGCCTGATACCTCTCTGGTGGGACACCCTTTGTTGGGCGACTGGACCTCCTAGGCACAAACTCAGGTGTTCCCTCTGACTCACTTTGATCAGCAGGTGTGTCCTCTGCATCATGGGATTCTCCTTCTGACTTAAAGCGTTTTCGAATCCTCTCCATTACACTCACAGGAGAACTAGGCTCGCTTTTGGGCTGTTTCTTAACAACTTGTGGAGATGCCACATCCTGCTCCTGACCCTGGTCAATGACCTGGTCGTCATCATCGGATTCTGAACTCTGATCCTGGACCTGGTCCTCATCACCAGCCTCAGCCCCTTCTTCCTCTGCCTCATCAGAACTGTCTTCTGGATCAGAGAGACAATCTGAGAGAATATCACGCCTAACAGGAGTCTTTGACTTCACCTCCTCCTCTAAGAACTCAGCGTGTTTACTGATCAGCACCTTACTCTGATCACCTGACGGGTAAGCAAATCTCCATGCACGGGCTTCTGGCTCATACCCACAGAAGATCATTTTCTGGACTTTGGCTCCATCTGGTCCTCGCAAAGCCTCAGGCACAGAGACAAGCGCAGGAGTCCCAAACGTCCGCAGAAAGTGAACCTGGGGTTTTCGGCCATTTAACAAAGAGAACGGTGTGTCACCTACCAATGAGTTGTAGACACGATTCCAGGTGAATGACACAGCCCTCGTAGCCTCCAGCCAAAACTCAGGAGGTAACCTGGCTTCTTTTAGCATCACCTGTGCAGCCCTAATCAGAGCTCCACTTCTCAGCTCTGCCACTCCACCTTGCTGGGGTGAAAGAACTGTGTGTCGTATCCCTTTCTGTTGAAAGAACTTCTGCAAAGCAGAACCAGTGTACTTAGCATTTCTGTCACTGATGATAGCTTGAACCCTGGTGGAGAACCTCTGTTCCACCCCCTCAATCCAGCTCTTGATCAGCTGTGCTGCATCCTCCCTGGATTTGAGACCGTGAGCCCAAGAATTCTGCGAAAAATCATCCAAAAAAGTTAGCAGAAACCTGGCCCCCCCTAGACTTGGTGCCTTGACAGGACCGGACAAATCTATGTGAACCAGCTCAAAAGGTTTAGCGGTTACACGTTCCACCTTTGGGTAACTGCACCCTCTCACCTTTGCCTGCTTGCAAGTGTCACAATTAATGGCACTTTGACAATTTTTAATCTTACAACCTGTAACAACCTCAGGTAATACCTGCAAATCCTCTAAAGGATTGTGAATCGTTCTCTGATGCCATACGCATGCACATGTAACATTATGAGCGGGAATTGTAGCACGCTGGTTGGGAACTGTAGCACGCAACGCTCGTGCTTTCTCAACCTTCCCCTCACCTCCAAGAGACGTTTTAAGAATGAAAAGATCATTCTGTCCCTTCCGCACTTTGACCAGTAACCTCCCACCTTTTGAGATTGTGCAGACATCATTTTCAAAACAAACTTTGAACCCCTTACTTAACAAATAAGGCACAGATAACAAACATTGTTGAATCTCTGGAACAATACAAAAATCCACCGTTTCCTGTAAAACAGAAAGATAGGCATTAGTACACTTGGAAACTCTAGTTTTCTGTCCATTTGCAAACTTAATAGTCTGTCCCTTCGGAACTGCCGTGCAATTCCACCTCTCGACTGCAGGGGTCTCTGGAACCATGTTGCGGTTAGCTGCAGAGTCTATTACAAAGGCCATCTCGGAATTTTCCACTCGGCCCTCCTCAAACACTGCCATACTCGCTGAGACTTGATAAGACTCTTCTCCCTGCTGTTTACCACGGCCACCTGGCTCAGTTCCACGCCTGCCTGTCTTCCCAGGCCTGTTGCCATGGAAACCCGTCTGATTCCCATGGGAAATGTGCAAAGTGTCCTTGCCAACATCCTGCCGCGCCTGTGTGCTCCGGTGGGGGCAACTGCCACGCAGATGTTGCGCCGAATTGCACACGTAGCATCGACGAACTCCAGTGGAAAAACACTGCTCGGGGCTCCGCCCAGCTGGCCCTGCCTTCCTCCTTCTGGAACGGCGACTCCCACCAGCTCGGCCCCCCCTGAAGCTGCTCTCCGCTTCAGCACAAGTGGAAAGTTTTTCAAACTTGCCTTTGGAACTCTTCGCCCCCCCGATCTGCTCACTAGCGCTCCTAGAGGCCAATACATCGGGAACAGGGCCTGCCAGTCCAGCCTTTCCAGGACTCAGTCCATCACACAGACGTGTAGAAGCATTACAACAGCTCCCCAACACTGTCCCAGCCCCCATTGGGCTTTCTGGGCATCCTTCTGCCTCACCAGGGCTTCCTCCAGGGCTCTGGCCTTTCGCTGACGCCTCACACAAGCCTTTCAGCAAATTCCAGGCCGCCCACGCTGATTTCACACCCTCTAGGTGGGGTCTCAGTGATGCATCAACGCATACTTTGAGCATATTCAGCTCTTGTTGCAGCCTCTGGCTATCTTCAGCCAACACAGCCCCACAGCTTGCTTCACCTGCTCCAGCTGCTGGCCGGCTAAGGGGTGTTTCTTTTGGCTCCCACTGGTTTGCTTCCCAGAGCCCTTCAACCAAGAACCATCCCCTTATTCTTCTGGACCACGTTGCCCAACTCTTTAGAGTTAAAGGCTCCACCGGCATATCCTGGCTTTCAGCCATCTTCTCCCGTTCTCCCAGGGGGCCCAAGCCTACTTACAGCTTATCCAGCACCCGTCCGGAGAAACGATTTCTCAGCTGCTTTTTTCTTTTAGCTCTGTGTCCCAGCAGCTCTCTTTCAGCAGCTCCTCATGCCTCTCAGAAGCAGGCAATTACTCATTTTGCTCTCCGGCATCCGGTCAGCTCCCGTTCCTCAGAACCCAGCTTCAAAGCCCTCCTGAAGCTGATTTACGACTGTTTTACAGGCGTTGGCTGGGCCCATAACCTGTGCAGTACACGATTTATTGGTCTGGCGCGACCCCGCTAATTGATTTATTGGTCCACAATTAGCGATTTATGGCAGCCCGGCAGGTCCGGCACACTTCCTCCTGCGCACTTCTGCCCCTTCGCTCTTTCATCCAGTCACGCCAGTAGCAGAGTTGAAGCACAGCGATGTAAAACAGCCATACGTCCTTTGACAAACACACGCAGTCCGGTTTGTCTATTTACAGCTCTTTATTGAAACAGTTCAGCCATCGCTGCTGGCCGCCATTGCAAACATGTCTCTCTCTCAGACACACAGAGAGAAACTGAACAAACAGGGAATAGTCCCGCCCAGCTTCTAAAAGCTTCTGTCTCCGCCCAGCTGTTAGCTGACGTCAGCAGGTGACACACACCAGGGAATTTAACCAGATAAATTCTGAACTATAACAGTACTATGAAAAAAACGATCCTTTCTCCCCCCCCCAAAAAAACCCCCATTCCCTCCCTTTTTTCTGTTTTCAGTTTAATCTTGGAAATATCCAAGAACTTTGCTGTAAACTTTCCCGCTCCCCAAACTGCCCCAGGGGACATTTTTTTCACGATTCCAAAAGCACAGCCATCTCAGACAGGCAGTGCCAGTTGCCCACCTACACATGGATTGGGTTCCTCTGTCTCCTTTAGGCTGCTCCATCATCCCACCAGTTAGCAGTTAATTCCACTGACATTTATTGACATTTGGAAGGTTGGGCGGAGTGGGGGGGGGGGAACCCTGGCTCTGTGGAGGCTGCCAGACACAGCACGCACCCTGCGGTAGCAATAACAAGCTAGCTGTACGCATCCTCCCATTTCCATACTAATCACCTCCCCAACCCCAAACCACCTGCACGCCCAGACAGCAGCCCCAGGCCCTGGAAAGAGCCAGTGCCAAGGAGCAGTCGCTGCCACCCGTGCTATAGAGCAGCAGGCAGGACAAGAAGTGCTCAGAGAATTCCACTGGCGACACTTAAGGCCGAAAGAGTGATGCAGAGCCCCACATGGAGCCCAGTAACAAAGGGGTTGGGGCTGAATACAAAGAAACACTCTGTGACACTGTGCTCACTCTGGTGCTAGAGAGGGGATGTATTTTTGTGGGCTTCTTTTCTATAGTTCAGGAATGTGCCCCCACCCCCCAATATGGCTCAACTACAACTTCCATCTTTCTTTGACCATTGGCTTCATCTAACAGAATCTAGAGAGCCACAGATTCTCCATCCCTGCACTGGCTCCCCTCCATAAAAGACAAGTGAAGTTCAGGGAGCATAAAGACCATGGAAAGTACCCCGAAAATCCTAATTTTGAGGACAAGCTCCCTCCTTGTCCTGGTTCTCAGGTGCAGCTATCACTCCACAGCTCTTAAACGGCCACTGGGTTAAGCAATTTACACAGCACTGGGTGCACTTGTGTGAATTATCCAAGTCAATCACCATCCTATTTATTGCAAAGCTATGATTGCATCTGCACTGCCTTCCATTTACTCTGTGATGGCTTCAGATGAGAGTAGAAAACCCAAATGATGAGTCAAGTTAGAAAGCAACAAGCAGTGCCTTCTCCAATGACCTTGCAGACCCTTTGATATCAGAATGGGAGCTATGAGCTTCACACACTAACACTTTCCACACGAATTGGGAGAGGGAGAGAACAGAGACAGACTGCAGCTCTGGTTTCAGAGTACCAGGTGAGGTGGCACTCTCAAAGAAAACAGAAGCAGCAGCAGTAGTTGCCTGGGAGGAGAGAAGGACTCCTTCCCAACCACTGAGTTTCTCCCAAAAAAGAACAAAGCCAGAGCGCTAACAATATGGAAGAGAGGAAGTACCGTAGCTGTCAATTCCACCTTATCAAAAGCATTCAGTATGTAATTTGGGGTGGCCAGTGGTCTGGGGTGATGGGGATTGTGGTTCATTCCAGCAACACTTGGAGGACCCTATCCCTGAACTGTAAGAGGCAAGCAGCCCTCTCAAGTGCTTGATGGACAAGATGTTCAAGAGGATGAGGTGTCAGATATGTTCCTTTGTACAGGGTGAGTCCTTTAAAAGAGGCCCCGTGGATACAGAGTACACATGTTCCACAGGGCCTCTTTTAAAAGATTCACCCTGTATATAGACCCCTTCCGACACAAAGGGTGCTGTCACAAGCAGGCTAAGGATAGTGACTTCCTCTAAACGTAAACTGACTAAACTGTTTCTGGCGCAACGGAACACCATGACGGAAACCAGAGTGCATGGAAATGCCGTTTACCTTCCTGCCATAGTGGTGCCTATTTATCTACTTGCACTGGTTTGCTTTCGAACTGCTAGGTTGGCAGGAGCTGGGACAGAGCAACAGGAGCTCACTCCGTCTCAGGGATTCGATCTGCTGACCTTTTGATCAGCAAGCCCAAGAGGCTCAGTGGTTTTTAGACCACAGCACCACCTGCGTCCCCATAGTCACCTTTGACTGGACTTAACCTCCAGGGGTCCTTTACCTTTTACCTTGACTTCCTCTAAGACAGAGTCACTCAGATAACACCAGTCCCAACTGAATTAATCAAACTAAATGTGAGAAGGAGGACAGAAGGCTCCTTTTGCAGTAGAAACTATTCTAAGGAACCAGTTACAGATAGGTAGCCGTGTTGGTCTGCCATAGTCAAAACAAAAAAAATTCCTTCCAGTAGCACCTTAAAGACCAACTAAGTTAGTTCTTGGTATGAGCTTTCGTGTGCATGCACACTTCTTCAGATACACTTATTCTAAGGAACATTATACTCAGAAGACAGCAGCTGTACCACAGCTAACAGAACCTTCCACAGACCTTTTCTCCAAGGAGCTCAGCTCTCTTCTCCTTCTCATCTTATATAACTTCCACTGTATCTGACACAAATGCATCCTTTGAATCTTGTTTATGTGTTCCCACAGACACACAAAGTTAGGTACACCCAGAATAATGGAAGGGGTGAGGGGAAAGAAGCCTCACAAACCAGCTGCCAACAAAGCGCTAATGGAGAGATAACCATAGATCACAATCACCTGAGCAGTTATTGAAGAGCGCTTGCTCTCTCACCATCACTTCTAATAACCCCTGCAGCTACTGTTGTGCCACTGGGGTACTTCTAGATTCTTCCTGTGACATAAAATCAATTTCTTTGTAGCAGCGTTCTTCAAGCCCAAGCCTTCCTGGCTCCTGAAAGATACCAGACGATAAATAAAATACCCAAGTAGAGCATTCAGAAATAAGATTTCACATTTAGTTCTAGCAACCAGGGCCAGAGCTCCATGGTGGAGTGTCTGCTTTGCATGCAGAAGGTACCAGTTGCTATCCTTGGTGTCTCCAGTACAAAGACTCCTGCCTGAAACTTGTCTATAAAGCCACAACCAATCAGTATAGACAATACTGAGCCAGGCTTACCAATGGCCTCATTCAATATAAGGCATCTCCCTAGGTAATGTATTGAAATACCTTTTCCAAGAATTTGACAATGTGCCATTGTCATAACATATAATTTGTCACACAATGTGCTTTATATTAACAGGCATTGGTGTGCAGCACATCTATTACAGTGGTAGGTACCTTGGTTGTCAAACTTAATCCGTTCTGGGAGTCCGTTCGACTCCCAGAGTGGTTCGAAAACCAAGGCATGGCTTCCAATTGGCTGCAGGAGCTTCCTGCACTCAGCTGGAAGCCGTGGAAGCCACGTTGAATGTTCAGCTTCCAAAAAAGTTGGCAAACCAAAATACTCACTTCCAGGTTTGCTGCATTCAGGAGCCAAAACGCCAGAGTACCAAGGCATTTGACAACCAAGGTATGACTGTATAGCAGTCTGTCAAAATGTTTTGGACTACAACTCCCATCAGCCACAGCCAACACAGCCATGCTGATTGGTTGCTGAGAGCTGTAGCCCAAAGTAGCTGGAGGACATGAGGTTGGGGAAGGCTGATGTATGTTATTGTGCGGGCAAAGTTTTTATTCCCATTATAGTCTAACACAGTGTTTCCCAAACTTTGTAGTTTTTGGACTACAACTCCCATCATCCCTAGCTAGCAGAACTAGTGGTCAGGGATGATGGGAATTGTAGTCCAGAAACAGCTGGAGACCCAAGTTTGGGGGGAAATCGTCTAACATATACCCAGTTCTGCCATTGCTTCACATTCTAGTGATCAACAAAACAGAATCCTAGTAAGAGCAGGTTTGACTCTCAGTGGCTGGAATCACTAGAAAGGTGGGAAAGGTTTAGCACTTACTCCCACAGTGTCCCTAAATAATTCTTTCACTCCCTCCCCTTTTTAATGAATAGTACCCATTCACATGTGTACCCATTCACAAATATATAGTACCCATTCACAAAGGAAAGCGCATGGCAACACTATTACGATGAGACCAACCTGCCCTCATCCATAATGGTGTGTTAAATCTTCTGAGGGCCCTTGTATACAAACTGTCCTTCTGCATGCAACTCACCTGTATGAAGCCTATCTTACACCGCAGGCTCTGTATTGGTCTGCTGATGCACTTGATCCCCAAAATTCACACTTGCTGCTCTGCTAATACTGACAAGAAAACGCGGGCCCCTCCAAACTGGTGTTTCGTTGTGGAAGTTTTCTGCAACCTGCTCTTGATACAAATAATAGCAGTGTCTCCCCTCCTTAATATTAAGCAATGGGTAGGCAGATGGAAGCTTTTAAAAAACAACCACCACCAAGCCAGAATTAAGGACTAGTTAAGATTCAGTTTCCCTTATTCCTTCCTGACCTTTGTACATAAGCACATCAGTCTAGGCTCCAAGATGAACGGAAAATTCCCCAAGATGTGTAGTGAACCCTTTTACAAACATAAAAAGTTCAGCACAGGTATTTTTAAGCATATATTATGGTCATTTTTAATAAGTGGGTCACAGGGCATTCAGTTTCATGGTATAGTGGTACCTTGGTTCTCAAACGGCTTAGTTTTTGAACAAATTGGCTCCTGAATGCCGCAAACCTGGAAGAAAGTGTTCTAGTTTGCAAATATTTTTCGGAAGCTGAACGTACAACGCTTCTGCAGCCAGTCGGAAGCCGTGCCTTATTTGTTGAATGGTTTCGGGAGTTGAACGGACTCCTGGAATGAATTAAGTTCGAGAACCAAGGTACCACTGTATCCCTGTAGGTCAGGCCAGTAGAAGTTTAGGGATGAAGTACTCTGTGTTAGACAGCCTCTTAAAAAGCAGAGACATCACCTTGTCAACAAAGGTCCGTAAAGTAAAAGCTATGGTTTTCCCAGTAGTGATGTATGGAAGTGAGAGCTGGACCATAAAGAAGGCTGATCGTCAAAGAATTGATGCTTTTGAATTCTGGTGCTGGAGGAGACTCTTGAGAGTCCCATGGACTGCAAGAAGATCAAACATATCCATTCTTAAGGAAATCAGCCCTGAGTGCTCCCTGGAAGGACAGATCCTGAAGCTGAGGCTCCAATACTTTGGCTACCTCATGAGAAGAGAAGACTCCCTGGAAAAGACCCTGATGTTGGGAAAGATGGAGGGCACAAGGAGAAGGGGACGACAGAGGACGAGATGGTTGGACAGTGTTCTCAAAGCTATAAACATGAGTTTGACCAAACTGCTGGAAGCAGTGGAAGGAATGTCTGGAGTGCTTTGGTCCATGGGGTCATGAAGAGTCGGACACGACTAAATGACTAAACAACAATAACAACAACTCTGTGTTAAACTTTACTGTTTACTGATTCTAAAAACTGGCCACAAGAACAGAATACTGGACTAGAAAGTGGACCATTGGGTTAATGTAGACAGTGGCATTGGAAGAACCTTTAGTCATTTAGATGTTATTAGGCTCCAACTCGCATCAGCCCCATCCAGCCTGGCCAATGGCCCTGTTGTAGTCCAGGATCATCTGGAGAGCTCCAGGCTCCCCACTCCTGGTTTAATGGAACAAGATTGCTCCTAAAAGTGAGCGAGCAATGACTGCCAGGTCCCAGAGCTTTTATTGAGACAGGCAACAGTAAACAGCCTCCATTTGAAATTCATGAACCTTCCCCATAATCTAACTCCAAGTTCGTTACCATCTCCCATTCCCCAAGGGGGAAACAAGCCATCAGCAAATGCCAGCACAGAAAGGCAGGGACCCACAGGCACTTTAAGAGCAGGGAAAATGTAAAATGCAAAAGGGTTTGTGATCAGAAAGAACAATAAGGTGTTGTGAGTAACTCCAGCTCCGTCAGGCACTGCTCATTGCATTTGATTGAGTAGACCTGAAGTTTCAGATTCAGGCTGCGAAGCAGCAGGGAAGGCAAAAATTAAATAAGTCTGACATTTTTAATAACAATTTTCAAACAGTTGGAAGCCAGCGGCACCTTCTTCCTATGGAAATGCACAGCCCGCGGTAGATTTGCCACTTTGGGCTGAGCTGTTTGCATTTAATGACAAATCCTTTCCAAATCTCGCACTCTGCAGAAGCGGCTGGGCCCAGAGGAGTTTCACGTTTCAGAGAAATTAATTCAAAAATGGTAACAAGGCGAAGATTAAAAACAAACATGAGATGCTCAGAAGGAGAGGAGTTTCAGGGCATGAATGCCACTTTGTTAAGGTTCCAGCGAGAGGTGGGAAGGGGCACAGAGCTCAGTCAACGGCCCATAGGCAGGTGGCACTTGGCTAGGAAAGGAGGAGAGGAGGTGCCCAGGCCCTCTTGTCCAGGTGGGCAGGCAGTCAGAGTGTGGCAAAGGAGAACGAAGCCCGGAAGTGCTGTGAAACTATTCCGTGTTCCCCAAAGACAATCTTCCTCACCAAATATTACATGTTTGGTGGCAGGGTCTTGAATCTGCCAGCCACTCTCTGCAGAAACCACAACATTATTATTATTACAGCTCTTAGGATGAACACAACAATTTCCTATCCCCACAACCCCACTACTGGTCTCCTTCCCACCTACCCTTCTACTGATCCTTCAAGACCACTTCCCACCACTTCTTCCCCAGGAAATGAAAGCTACCCCTAGAAATCAATGGGCCAAGTGTAGTTAACAGCAGAGTCAAAGAAGCTAACAGAGGCATTCCATTTTCTAATGGAAGCCGTGTCCAAATGAGAACAAAAAAAGGAACACAAACTTTGGCCAAAACTAAAAAATAAAGGTTTAATGTTGTTGTTTAGTCACTTGTTCAGACTCTTCGTGACCCCATGGACCAGAGCACGCCAGTCACTCCTGTCTTCCACGGCAGTTTGGTCAAACTCATGTTTGTAGCTTCAAGAACACTGTCCAACCATCTTGTCCTCTGTCATCCCCTTCACCTAGTGCCCTCCATCTTTCCCAGCATCAGGGTCTTTTCCAGGGAGTCTTCTTTTCTCATGAGGTGGCCAAAGTATTGGAGCCTCAGCTTCACGATCTGTCCTTCCAGTGAGCACTCAGGGCTGATTTCCTTCAGAATGGAGAGGTTTGATCTTCTTGCAGTCCATGGGACTCTCAAGAGTCTCCTCCAGCACCATAATTCAAAAGCATCAATTCCTCAGTGATCAGCCTTCTTTATGGTCCAGCTCTCACTTCCATACATCACTACTGGGAAAACCATGGCTTTAACTATACGGACCTTTGTCAGCAAGGTGATGTCTCTGCTTTTTAAGATGCTGCCTAGGTTTGTCATTGCTTTTCTCCCAAGAAGCAGGTTTAACAAGGGATTCACAAAAAAAAAAGAATTTGAGGAGCACGTTGCTTAAACCATGAAGGCCAACCATAAACAAAAATCTTTAAATAAGTTAGCAACAGGAGACTGGCTAGGGAGGCGGTTGAACTTTTGCATGCCAAGGGAGTCAACAGTAGGGCAAAGGAGGTTAAGGAGATTGCAGAGAAGCTGAACAACTTATTTGCATTTGGCTTCACAGCAGACAGGGCCTGCCTGCTCATGAGGCACAGTGAGGCAGCTGCCTCAGGGCCAGGCTCCTAGGGCAGTGCTGCCACTGCACACCCAGTGCGCATTGCCACAGGGCAGTGGGCTCCTGTCACTTGCTGCTGCAGACACCACCTGCTGCTTGCTGCTGCTGCTGTCTGGTGGTCATTGCTTCATCCTGCTCCTCATTCGCTGTGCCCATGCCACCCCACTGCTGCGGCCTACCCACTGCTGTGCCTTCTCCTCCTGGGGAAGCCCTGATGGACTGGCAGTTGGGGTGTGTGGGCTGTGGTGTGTGTGGCCATGGATTGGTTGTGGCAGGGGGGCACAGCTACAGCAGAGGGGGATCAGGAATCCAGGAGTGGCGAGTTTCTGTCCGTGGTGAGTGGCAGGGACAAGATAGCGGCAACTAGAAGCAGGAGGGGGGGCACAGGGGGAGTGGGAAGGAAGAAGCAAAGTGGCAAAATGTCACAGGAAGGGCCTTACAGCAGAAGATATAGAGCAGATCCCTCTGCCTAAACTGACTTTCATTGGAAAGGGAGTCCAAGGAACTGAGGGAAATAGTGGTTATGAGAGATTATGTTTTAGGCTTTATAAACAAAATGAAAACTAACAAATTGCCAGGTGGTGCAACTGTATGTGTACATCGTGTTGCCGCTCCTCCCATCTTCAGACGTGAATTTCCCACTACAGAAGTTTCTGGGAAATGTAACACAAGACGCAGTCCCATACCCACCAACATTTCTCTGATGAAGATAGGGATGTCCCATTCCATAATGTTAACTTTACTATTTATACCCCCCACACATTTTATTGGGTTGCCCCAGTACTCACAATAACCAACCACATGCTTCTCAGGAAGCCCAAAAGCAGGGCTAATAACAATAATATGGGGGCTATTGTTTTTTTGTTTGTTATTATGGTATGTATTTTGTACTTTTACACTGTGATCTTCAGATGAAGGGTGGGACAGAAATTTAATAAATAAAATAAAGTAATCACTGCCACACAAGTAAGTCATCAACATTTTATTAATTCCCATTGCTGAAATTGTACGAGAGAGATAGAAAAGACACAGAGCCTGCCTGGACAGGGAAGAGCCCCATGGTCACATGCGCCCCACCCCCATGTGTTTCCCACTACGCATGAAAAGATGCCTCAGACAGTGATCTGCACCTAGATCTCACCACAAAGCATTCAACTTTAGCAGCACAAAGCATTTTAAATACAATACACAGTATACTGGGCTCAATGTATCTGATGTCTCCATCTCTCCGCACAAGAACCACAAGGCCCATATGGATGAGAATGAAGCCCTGGTTGTGAAGCAACGCACTGGGGCTTTAGGATGGAGCTCCAAGCACATTCTGAAGATCTATGGGTTATTTGTGTTTTGTGGGAACATTGAGAATTGCAGTGCCACCGATCTCTTGCTTGGCCATAGGCCTAAACAAACATGTCTGAGTACAGAGTAGTGAGGGCCACTGTCTACCACCAGGGAACCCTGAGACTTGCCTAAGCTCCATCCACTGTTACAGCTTGGAAATATTTTGTAGGTACCATATGCAAGGCAGTGTGTGCAAGCAGCAGCAGGCCACTTAGAGAACCCTTTGTGCCCAAGCTAGGAAATGTAGTGGTCAGTCTGGCTTGGAGCCCAACTCCAGCAAGCACTGCTGTTGAGCGAATGCTCTGGGATCCTATTAATGCTGTAAGCAATGAGCCAGACCAGAAAGGACGGTTTTAAAGATTAAAAAATTGTCTCTGGCAGGCAGAAATCAGAGAGATGCTCCGAGATGCAGAGACTCAATAAGAAGTTGAGCAGAGATAACCCTGACTCCCCAGCTCCAATAGATCAGGTGAAATCACACCATGTTGCAAACATTCATTGGAATTGAAACCTGCTATTGAGAGGGCAATGTTAAAATCTTCCCATGGGAGTGGGCCTGGGCTAACTAGATAGCAGCATCCGGGATCTTCCCCACACACGGGAGAATTGTTACCGCAGGCCTTCCTAAGGCTGGCAGCAGTATCCTCTCCTCCAGGAAAATATTGCCGCTCCAGGAGGGAAGGATTCTGCTACACCGTCCCCCATGCTAGCTCTCATGATCTTCCTGGCCTGCCTTCCCCGGGGCCCCTTCCTCCTCTCTTCTCTTCATGGCCTCCAGCACAGCCAATTCTTTTGCTTCTTTCTTCTGGTTCCGGGCTTCAAACTCCAACCTGCAATGATCGAGAAATCTGTATCAGCATGGAATATTTAAGTCCACTGTGCTCTTTCAATTGTAAGGACAATGATTTTATTATTTGTACCCCCACCCATCTGACTGGGTTGCCTCAGCCACACCGGGTGGCTTCCAACATGTATAAAAACATAATAAAACATTGCACGTTAAAAAGCTCCCCTATACAGGGCTGCCTTCAGATGTCTTCTAAAGGTTATATAGTTACTCATCTCTTTGACATCTGATGGGAGGGCGTTCCAGGTTGCCACCACCAAGAAGGCCCTCTGCCTGGCTCCCTGTAGCTTCACTTCTCACAGTGAGGGAACTGCCAGGCTGTGTCCAGGCTGAACGATGGGGGTGGAGACAGCCGAGACAGAAAAAATACTACTCTGCTAAGCCACTCACTTCTGCTGCTTCAACACTGATCCCTCCTAGGAGAGGCTCTGGACAAGTAAACCATCTAAGGCAGCCATGTGGAAGACTCTAGCTGAGGACCCAATGGCTTCAGGGATTCAACATTCTTAATTAAAGGTGCCCGGAAAAGCCTGTTCAGAGCTCAGGAACCATCATGGGAACAGACATAGTCTAACCACTATCAGAATTGTGTGGGCAAGGACAACGGATTCGCTCATGCTTCTTCAAACGGCATGGCAGCAGCACCAGACAGAATCCAGTATCGCAACAGACTGCTTGGTACAAAAGCTCTCCCTTGCCAAGACAGTCCTTAAAACAGCAAATGCAGTGCTCCAGGTAACTATTATGCACACACCAATGGCTTACTCATACTTGCATAATAAATTCTGGTTGCCATATCTGTTTTCAAAGAATTCAGAATGTGCTAGTACTGTCAAAAATGACAGAGGGCACAGCAACTAGAATATCAGGCAGTGGATAGTTGTAGACTTGAAACTATGGGGAGGCAGCAACAGTGCAGAGCACAGAATCTTTGTTCCAAGGCCCACACTTCTTGTTGGTTTTGAACATTGAAATGAAACTGTTGAAATTTCATCTTCAGGGATGTTGGAAAGTATTTTAGCTACAGTGGTGCCTCGCAAGACGAAATTAATTCGTTCCGCAAGTCTCTTCATCTTGCGGTTTTTTCGTCTTGCGATGCACGGTTTCCCATAGGAATGCATTGAAAATCAATTAATGCGTTCCTAGGGAAACCGCCTTCAGACCAGGTCCGGGGACAGTCTGTCCCCGGACCTCTTCTGAAGGCTGGGGGGGGGGGGGGACAAGGGCTTTTCTTCCCACCCCCAGCATTTTAAAAAACCCTGGGACAGCGGAGGACTTCTCCGCTGTCCGGGGCGATCTTAAAATGCTGGCGGGCGGCATTTTAAAATCGCCCCGACAGCGGAGGACTTCTCCGCTGTCCGGGGCGATTTAAAAGCCCCTGGGAAGGCAGGCAGGGGGGACAAAGACTTTCGCCCCCTGCCCGCCTTCAGAAGGTGTTCCCGCCCCCCGCCCCGCTTCGGAACAGCGTTCCGAAGTGGGGCGGCTGCGGCAGGTCTTCCCGCCCCCCCTCCCCGCTTCGGAACAGCGTTCCGAAGTGGGGCGGCTGGGGCAGGTCTTCCCGCCCCCCCTCCCCGCTTCGGAACAGCGTTCCGAAGTGGGGCGGCTGGGGCAGGTGTCCCCGCCCCCCCTCCCCGCTTCGGAACAGCGTTCCGAAGTGGGGCGGCTGGGGCAGGTGTCCCCGCCCCCCCCTCCCCGCTTCGGAACAGCGTTCCGAAGTGGGGCGGCTGGGGCAGGTGATCCCGCCCCCCCTCCCCGCTTGGGAACAGCGTTCCGAAGTGGGGCGGCTGGGGCAGGTGATCCCGCCCCCCCCTCCCCGCTTCGGAACAGCGTTCCGAAGTGGGGCGGCTGGGGCAGGTCTTCCCGCCCCCCCTCCCCGCTTCGGAACAGCGTTCCGAAGTGGGGCGGCTGGGGCAGGTGATCCCGCCCCCCCTCCCCGCTTCGGAACAGCGTTCCGAAGTGGGGCGGCTGGGGCAGGTCTTCCCGCCCCCCCTCCCCGCTTCGGAACAGCGTTCCGAAGTGGGGCGGCTGGGGCAGGTGATCCCGCCCCCCCTCCCCGCTTCGGAACAGCGTTCCGAAGTGGGGCGGCTGGGGCAGATCTTCCCGCCCCCCCTCCCCGCTTCGGAACAGCGTTCCGAAGTGGGGCGGCTGGGGCAGGTGATCCCGCCCCCCCTCCCCGCTTCGGAACAGCGTTCCGAACTGGGGCGGCTGGGGCAGGTGATCCCGCCCCCCCCTTCGGAACAGCGTTTTAAAATGCTGGGGGTCGGGAGCGAAGCGCTGCCGACCCCAGCATTTTAAAATCTCCCCGTGTCCCGGGAAGGTTTTAAAATGCTGGGGGTCGGGAGCGAAGCGTTCGCTGCCGACCCCAGCATTTTAAAATCTCCCCGTGTCCCGGGGAGATTTAAAAATGCTGGGGGTCGGCAGCGCTTCGCTCCCGACCCCCAGCATTTTAAAACCTTCCCGGGACACGGGGAGATTTTAAAATGCTGGGGGTCGGCAGCGCTTCCCTCCCGACCCCCAGCATTTTAAAATCTCCTCGGGACAGAGACTTCTCTGCTGTCCCTTGGAGATTTTAAAATGCTGGGGGTCGGCAGCGAACGCTTCGCTCCCGCCCGCCAGCATTTTAAGATCGCCCGGGGCAGGCGGGGGGAAGGCAGGCGGGGGGGAGCAAAGACTTTTGCCCCCCGCCGGCCTTCAGAAGAGGTCCTCTTCTGAAGGCCGGCTGTGGGCGAAAGTCTTTGCTCCCGACCGCCAGCATTTCCCTATGGGCTTTCGTCTTGCGATGCAAGCCCATAGGGAAATTCGTCTTGCGAAGCGCCTCCAAAACAGAAAACCCTTTCGTCTTGCGGGTTTTCCGTCTTGCGAGGCATTCGTCTTGCGGGGTACCACTGTATTCCCATCTGTGAATTTGTGTTTAGTCTGTAATATGACTAGCATCGTACCGGACTTCAAAATAAAAGAAAGATAAGCAAAGAGTTATGGCACAGTAGAATCTAGGCCTTATTGTGCCCAAGTGAACCAAAGTCAAGGTCAGCCAACCTGTTTTTGATTATTCTTTTCACTATCAGATCTGTTGTGAGATTGTTGCCACTGTCGACCAGCCGGAAGATATTACGCTTCTTGGGTTCCTGCAAATATGGGGAAGAGAGATGAGAGGACACAAGGCAATGGCTCTTTAGAGGCATTCCAAAGAATTAACAACAGGCATTTGCCAAAATAGTTTCTGAATGCCCAATATGCGCCACAGCTGCAGGAAAAGCTGACAACTCAAGTGCATTCAAGGAACAGAACTGCACTTTCCCACAGCAAGGAGAGGCTTGCCACTTGGTCACACAAATGACAGGACAAGCCTTATTGCCCAGTTACCCACATACTCATTTTTCAAAAACTGCCCTCCAGAAGGGAACCCAATTCTCTGCCACGCACTGTGGTTTGGGCAATAGATGGCATGAAATCAGCACTAACCAGGAAGGAGTTTTCTGCTTACCTCATATGGATCTGACCCGTTCTTGTCTGGTACCACCTCTGTCATTCCATGACACACAAAGTCTACCTGCAGAGAAACAGCAATAGTCACTATCGCCTTCGCTCGTAGGCTCCCCTACAGTATGATGTGGCTACCTGTGAAACTTCAGAAGCAAAGGGACATATCTCTCAAGTGCTTGTCTACCACAGGTACAGTGTGAAGGGAGACAACTGGCAGCAACTCACCCACAAAAATATAGGCAGTTACCTCCATGGCTGATCCAAAACATGTTGGTACAATCATTAATGTGTTCTCTTCCTCACAAGCATCCTGGTACTGCAGCCCACCCCTCATCAAATAGGGAACAATAGTCAGGCTGGGTACAGATGATAGCTTTTCAGAACCAGAGGAGATGCTACAGAGTAATTGCTGCTAGAAATACATGCATTCGTTCCCCTTTCCCCATCTGCCCCAGCATGTTCTCCGGCCAAACTAATTTACAGGTGTGTATAGATACTTCCTTTTAACAACAGGTTCCCAAGAGCATACACTCCCTGCCCCAGTTAGTAGAAATCACACAAACACAATCAATCAATCAATGGAACTATACTCACCTTAAAATGATCCAGCAGATCAGCAGTGATGGAATAGGGGGCTCCAATCACCACCTCAGAAACATACTAAGAGGAGGAGGAAGGGAGAGAAGACAACAGTCACTCTGGATTCCCACATCTGCCAATGGCTGTTCCAGTTACTGAACTCTGTGTATCAGGCACCTTCCAGTGAAATTTTTAAGCTTACCAGGTGGTCTACCACAGCCAGATGTGCTCGGCTTTATCTGGCTCATTCTGACCATGTCCTGGTTGTAAGAGGAAGATTTCATCTAATACTCACCCTGCAGGCTAGAACACTGAGGGTTCGTTCATGCACATTCATGATTGGATAGTTCTTGCCTTTGTACAGATTCACCTCCTACGATTAAAATATGACAATCAGCACAAGTGGAAGTTTTGCATTCCCACCCCTCCCTCCCTCCCAGCTGAGATGAGAAGGAACGAATGACCAACCCTGCCTGGGCAGTGTGATGCTGATACCCACCTGGTCAAAATGTAGCCCCACAATTATATAAGGCCGCTTTGCTATCTGGTGCGCTTTCTCCAGGAAGTCCACATGACCAACATCTGGAGAGTGTATGTATTAAGGATAAAAGCCTGTGGCACAGAATGAGAAGTAGCGACTTTCTGTTTGCTTCTCATAGACTCTATGCTTCTTTTCCTGGTAGTCTCAGCAACCGCTGTGACAATCTGAGTTACTATGGTTTGGATGCACACAGACACTCAGCGCTGGAGCAACTGAGTAGCTGTGGAAGTGAACTTACCACATTGTTTACAGACTTCCAATACCCTATATCAGGGATCAAGCGCAAGGGAAACCAATTCTACAGTTGACATAAAAAATCTTGGCACAGCACTGGTGGTTTGGCACTTGTGACCTATAACTTCAGAGTGACCTTGTAACTCTTTTAAAATGTGTTTTCCCTTTAAAAAATACTAATAAAGCAACAAATGTTGCCTGCAATGACTAAAGACTGACAAGCAAAGACAGGTGGCTGAGACTATCAGATGAATCATGGATGCGTAGGTCTATCAAATGCAAAGTGAAGGCCGGGGTAAGGTGGGTTTCCTTTATGGGAGGGGGAAACATGGAAAGCCCTGTTTAAGGCATGTCTGTACACATCCTTTATTGTTCATGTGCCTTTCACTCAACCGTTGTAGCGGCAGCAGCTGAAATGTAACAGACTGGGATGCATTGGAATGCGTGATACAGGACGACTCAGGCAGAGTTCAGCTTTTCCGAAGATGGTTGTTAGAGTTTATAACTCAAAGACTTCTGGGCTAGTTTGGTTATCACAGCAGAAAATTCTTAACACATATAGTTTTAAAGAGGATGTGCAAAAGCCTGTGTTTTGAGCTGACTGTATTTCTGGCACATCATTAAGGAACCTGGGCTCAAAATGCTCTCTCTACTACAGTAGAAACTGTAGAAGGGGTGGCAACGCCTTGCAAGGTCTGAGTCAAACAAGAACAACTATAGCTGACTTGTTCTCCTCAGAGTGGTACAATCCACAGAGTTCCATGGGAAGAGCGATTGATTGTTAAACCACTCTGGGAGGGGAATTGGGGTTTCTTAACAACTTTCAACAAAACAAAAGCAAAACACAGCAGGGCCATTTGAGACCTGGGGTACAGTAAGACCAAACACAAGGTGTCAGGAACCCGTAATTTGCCTCACAGACACCTCCTTCCACCCGGCCCAAAAGGAAACAGGATACGAAAGAGGTCAAAAGCACCAGCCACGTAGATTATAGTATCTCCTGGTTGTGGCTCCTTGCCAGATGCAAACTGGATGATCTTCTGGGATGTCTGCAGAAACTGGGAAACTCCGGTCCAGGGGCTGTGACTTTTAGGGCACTGGAGAAAAGAGTACAACTTTAATACCTTGGCAGGTTTCAGTTGGGATGAGTTGTGAAAGAAGCAGACTGAAATGTCATTGAGAACACACTCCTAGCACAGGCATGCCACACAGTCAACACAACATCCCACCTTTATCAGTAGGTACTTGCAGACAGGTGTTTGCTGCCAGATCAATGCACAAAAGTTTTGGTTTTTTTGCAGTGTCCATGTGATATTGTGGACAAAATACCAGCCCATATTTTTACCCGATTTGATCCGGATTTCCCCTTTCTGGGAGAAATCCGGAAAGTAAAAAAGAAAACTTCAATGACTCATTTGAGATATCTCAGCAACCTATTTGTAGAGTTCAGCTCCACCACGCGGCAGCAATAAGTACTGCTTCTACAGCTAGTTTAGTCAACCAATCTGATATACACACATTACAACGCTGGTGCCAAAGCACACATTCCTGAGGCCAGGGGAAAAAAAGCACAAAGTTTTTCCAAGACACAATAAGCTTCCACGTGATTCTACTGTATAACTTGGCAGATACTAAAGGTATTTCAGTTGGCCGAAATAGATATTCCATTGAAGTCCTGGTGAGACTAGAAATCAGCTGCAAAAAACCCCAAACAATCTCCTTGATCACTGAGCTGATGTTCACACCAGCAAGCTTATCTTTTCACAAGTAACTCTCAACAAAACAACAGGAAATAAAGTGGCATGAACAAGCAGATACTTTCTTGGCCACATTAACAGTTAACACCAGATGAAGCTGCATGTCTGCTACGATTGCCAGGCTGCAAGCTGCAATTCATGTCTTTTAATCCTTCACTAGATTGGGAGATAAAACCACTACAGCTTGTCCCACCCATTCTCTCTGTGGCTTTTTCATCTTCATTTTACCCTGTTGTGAATAGTGTGTTGCGTATCTAGTAGTTCCTTAACCATGACATTGTCCCAGATTCTGCCTGTTCCCATCACACCCTCCACTGTTGAAGTCAGGTCTGCTCAGGGTAAAACCGGGCAGGGAAAAGCCACAGTAAAAAATGCAAAACCGCACAGCATGCAGGAATCACATCCCAGGCTTCATTTGCAGTCACTGGAAATGGTACTCACTTTCCCAAAGTTATCTGTGTGCTTCCGATAATCCATGTCTTCATCCTAAGAGAGAAAGCAAGCATGTCAATGAATTGTGGGAAAATGCCTATACGACTTTCTAGTTAAGGAAGGAAACACAGGGTGCTAGGCATCAGAAATGGCAAGGGTGGGAAGTTTATTGCCCTCCAAAGGTTGCCGGACTCCAACTCCCATCAGCCCCATCCAGCAAGGCCAATGGTCAAGAGATGATGGGAATTATGGTCCAGCAACACCAGGACAGCCACAGGTTCTCCACCCTTGTGATAGGGAATAGCTGCCATCACTCAAGTTTTCGCACCCTAAGTACATAAAAGGAGTCCTGCTGGACGAGACCAAAGGCCCTTCTAGCACAGCGTCCGTTTTTCACAGTGGCCAGCCAGATACCTATGGGAAACCTGCAAGTGCAGCAGCCCTCTCCCCACCTGTGATTCCCAGCAATTGATATTTGGAAGCATACTGCCCCTCGACACTGGAGGTAGTACAAACATTTCACATCCACGTAAAGAAGACAATCTCTCAGTTCAAACTAAAACAGACGTTTAATGGAACAGTGTTTGGTTTCCGTCTTCAGCCCACGCACATCAAGATGCAAAGTGAAACTCAAGATCAAATGCTTCAATTCCACAACCTCGTGTATATCTTCAGGACAAGCCATCGTGCCCACAAGGCAAACGGCAACAATCTGACACCAACACACAAATACACATGTACACACTCCTGACCTGTGATGTCCTGTACCATTCTCCAGGCAACCCACCTGAAAACCCTGCTCCCTAATCCCATCGCTGCCATCTGATGACCTACATGAACAGCTTCTGAGTCCCTTTCTTCCCTCCTTGCCAGTTCATCAACACAGTACACGTGGTCTAAACACTAAGAGTGATAATTCTGTGCAGATTGCAAAGGCCACTTCATCAAACATATGTTTTTTTCTCTTTGCTTTTGGCACCTACTGCCTCAAAGGCTTCTGCCAAACAGCTTCTAGTTCTGGCGCCCGCAAGCAGCAGAGCTTGCTACAATCTGTCCAGGAAGCAATCTCAGATCAGAAAGCCCGGATTGCCTTGGTAAGTCAATGTAGCCAAGAAGCCCCGTTCCCCACCTCAAACTCTTTCATTGACTCACAATGTTGCTGTGGTGAGCCTTGGTCATGAGGAGCATGCGGCCAACCAGATCTGTGGTGGATACTCCCTGAGTGCGCTTACATTCCCTGCAACAAGACAAGCTCAGAGTGAGACAGGGGCCCTTGGCAATGGCTACTCACCATGTTCACACTACGCTCACATTCACATCTCCTTCCTGCCCCAAGATTATCCCTGAAGCACACCACATTTATATGGGGACAAGGGAACGGCACCAAGAAGCCTAATGTAATATTGACACCGAAGCTAAATGGGCTCAGGCACGGCCAGCATTTCTGCAGGAGGCCACCTGGGAATTGACATGTACACATTTCAAACTGCATGGAAGGAAAGCAAGCTACAAACGCAATGAATAAAATTAACCGATCCGCTCGGCAATGTTTTGCAATTCTGATACGGGGACGGGTTTTGAGCAGGGCAACAACAGTCCTAAGCAGGGTGTCACCTGTATCTCCCAGCATTCTTTACTTCCTCGTAGGTGTCCTTGCCATCCACAGTAAGTGTGATATCATCTGTGAAGGGAAGGGGGGGAAACAGATCATTGCTGGCAAATTAGAGAAGCTGCTTAGGAAGACTAAGCGGTGAAAGCCTAAAACCACACACCACAGTTAGGTTATGGTAAACTTGTGTATATGAGCAGGCCTGCCTTCTCTAAAGCTGGGGGAAGCTTTAGTCCGCTGCCCTTCCCAGACTAGATGATAAAGAGCACTGTGGATCAAACAGAATCCTTTGGGAACACGGATGTAGTAATTTTAGGTAACTTGACAGTATTGGTCTCCGTTTTATTTCTGTTCCCAAAAGCATCCTACTGCTTTTTGGAGCACACCTCCGTGGCTTTAGTCTATGCTGCGGAATGGATAGAGTCCAGGATAGTGAATGAACATGAGATTTACTGGCAAAGACAGAAAACCATTTATTTTAACCTGAGAGCCACAGTTAGATGCAACTGGGCCAATCATTCACAGATAACCAGCTAGAAGAGTATCGGGTACTCACTCCCATGTACACAGAAGTCACAGTTGTATTTATCCAGCGTTTCCAATGTTGTGACATAAGGAGCTCCTGGTACAATCTCGTCCACCCACTTGATGGCCTTCACCATTTTGTATCTCTCCTCTTGAGTGAAGACAGGGGGTCCTTTATGCTTGGAGATCTCCTCTGAGATTTAGGACAGAGAGAGAGAGAGAAGTTTGTTAATACCAGGTCTGCGTGCGTTCAACAGGTCCATACGTTTCCTAAGCAAACTGGCATCTCGCATCCTAAAGAGTTCCTAGTCCTCATCGCTTCAGAATAAACTTTGGAAAAATATGGGCAGTAGAAGGTGAAGTCTCAAAAGGCTAGACATGGCTTTAAGCGGACAGAAAGACAGTAATTCATCGCTCTCCTCTCTCGCAATACACCTCTGACTACTAGATGCTGGAGAAAATCAACACTACTGTCATGCTTAGGCTGTGAGCATCTCAGTGGCATCAGGCTAGCCACCCCCAGATTGTGGACTGTGAAATCATGCAGATGGCAGGGGGAGAATCTAACCATATTGTTACATATTCTGACTGAAAGGTATTTGCTGCTCACAATTTCACTTTCTGGGTTTCTTTCCAAGGATGCTTCTGTAACAAGGAGAAAAGTGGACCAATTTCCTTACCATCTGTGTGGACTCCTACGATCAGATAATCACCCATGGCACGAGCTTGCCGCAGCTGGTTGGAGTGCCCATAATGGACCATATCATAGCTACAAAAAAGAATAGAAAAGACAAAGGGGCTTTTGTGAAGAGCTTGCCCTGGTACTGACTGTTATCACAAGACTCTCCTCTTGTAACGCTCATAGTACACCAATCAATGCATCATTTCAGCCAGCTATACCACTAATCCCGGTTACTGATGATGGAAAGGTGTTCACAAGCAGCAAAAGATTTTAGTCCTAGTTACATTTATGCTCTTCTGTTAAACATAGATCTGCTCATATCTCTGCATCTCATTTTTGCTCATTGTTACATCATCTGCGCTGAGAGACCCATTGTATTGCTTGATGAATGGAAAACCACAAATGTGCATGATTAAATTATTCAGCCTGAAGACAACCACAAGTGGAAAATCCCAACTTGATTTTAATATTGCAGGAATCTCCAATCTGGACAGATAACTGGCAATAAGGTGAAGGGTTTGCCATTTTCAATAGAGAGGGAGGCCTGTGAGGGCAGCGATGGTCACACATGTTTTGCTAAAAACGACACAGGAAAGCATTAATAGACCACTTTTGCTTATAACTTGGAGAAATACTCCTGGTAAAATCAAAGATGTAATGAGAGCAAAATTATGCTAATATGGGTTACAAATTAATGAAAAAGACAGCAAAGCCTGAGGAGAGCATGAATTCTTCAGGTTTAATCTAACTCTGGTCCAGAAGGTAGCAACTACATAATTAAACTAAAGGCAAGCAGTTACTAATAGGGCTCTTAGTTATGATTTTGCAATTTAGAATGTGTCTTGGTGCCAGCAGTCCCAGGGGTTATCTTCCAGAAGCCACATAGCTTCAAACCTTGTTACCATGACAACACATGGAAGGGTTCCAGGTGCCATTTGCCCCCTTCCTTGGTAACCCTCTTTGGAGTCACGGAGGTAATTGATACAAGCAGCTTCTACGCTTCAGAACACACCAAGAGAAGAGATCGCATGCAAGATGTTGGACTCATTGTGCCCCACAGCTCCAAAGAATTTCCTGGTAACATAAACCCTTTGCTCAGTCACTGGAAATATTCCTGGGACCTTCCCTTAAGGTCCTAGGCTTACTCCATTTCAATAAGGACATGCTGTTCCTCCATGGAATTCCTTCTCAAGGCTTATCGTACTATTAAAATATTAGACTGCTGTAATACCAGATAATAGCTATTGCTAACAAGGCAATTGAGACTCTTAATGAAAATTGACCTTGCCTGCTCTCACATGGAATGCACCCTCCCACTCAGATTATGCAGGAAATTTTAGTCCCACTTTTTAAAGCAGAATGCTATGAACAAACTGCAAACCAGATGGCAAGGAATCTTGCATTAATTATGACTGCATACACAAATATTTCTGAATGCCGGAGTAAGCACAGAAAGCACAGTAAACTATTTGTTAATCAATCTCTCCCCAACAGTTTGATCCCTCCTCCCTCCTCAACCACCCCCAAATGTAGTTTCTGCCCATTGCATCTAAACTCCCTGGTGCTGCTTAGCTCCACTATATTGGCTCTCTACTCCAATTCCTCTTCTGAACCCCGAAAGGAGAGTGAAACCCCTTTGTATTCCGCTGAAAACACCCTCGGCACAGAAAGTTAAACCCAAAGGCTTCTACTCATTTCTCATCTTTCTTGACCTGTCACCTTCGATGCACTTAATTACTTTCTATTACTTGACTTCCTTTGTGACTGTCCTCCAGTTATTCTCCTACCTGTCTAAACAATCTTTGAATGTTTCTGTGAGTAGAACCTTTCCTTCTCTCCCTTGAAGATATGTTTTTGAGCCTCTACTATTCTTTCTACACACTGTCCCCAGGTGACCTCATTAAATCTCATGAATTCAGTATCACCTATACACTAAGAGGACATCCAGCTGTTTCTCTCTACCTCAGAACTTCCTTCCATCAATCACGCATCTGCCCATCTTATATTTCTTCTTGGATGGTTGACCTAACTTACTTTATACAGTTGTTGAGAGGGGGGGAAAGTGGGATAGCTGCTGTGTGGAGGGAAGGGTAGCTAATGCCACAGAAGACAGAATCAGAATTCAAAATGGCCCTAACAGATCGGAGAACTGGGCCCGGGCTAACAAAATAAATTTCAATAGGGACAAATGTAAGGTTCTGCACTTAGGAGGAAGAACCAGATGCACAAATATAAGATGGGGGACATCTGGCTTACTAGCAGTACATATGGAAAGGACCTAGGGGTCTTGGTGGACCACAAGTTTAACATGAATCAACAGTGTGATGCAGCAGCAAAAAAAAAGCCTATTCTAGGCTGCATTAACAGACGTATGGTGTCTAGATCAAGGAAAGTAATAGTACCACTCTGTTCTGCCTTGGTCAGACCACACCTGGAATACTGTGTTCAATTCTGGACACCACGACTTAAGAAGGATGTTGACAAGCTGGAACATGTACAGTGGAGGGCAACCAAGATTATCGAAGGGTCTGGAAACTAAGCCTTACAAGGGGTGCTTGAAGGAGCTGGGTATGTTTAGCCTGGAAAAGAGGAGACTGAGAGGAGATATGATAGTCATATTCAAATATCTTAAGGGCTTTCACATAGAAGATGGAGCAAGCTTGTTTTCTCCTGCTCTGGAGGGTAGGACTCAAACCAATGGCTTCAAGTTACAAGAAAGGAGATTCCGACTTAACATTCGGAAAAACTTTCTGACAGTAAGAGCTGTTCGGCAGTGGAACAGACTCCCACAAGAGGTGGTGGGCTCTCCTTCCTTTGGAGGTTTTTAAGCAGAGGTTGGATGGCCATCTATCATGGATGCTTTAGCTGAGATTCCTGCATTGCAGGGGGTTGGGCTAGATGACCCTTGGGTCCCTTCCAACCCTAAGAGTCTAAGATTCTGTGATTCTATGATATGGAACCTATATCTAAGCAGTATACAAAAATAGTACAATAGACAGATCCTACCCATGGTTTAGAAGGTAATAGACAGACGAGGGGGGGAACAGTAAGGAAAGGGAGAGGCAAACAGGTAGCACTTTATAAATTGCTCCAGAACCCTCCCTGCAGCACCAAGTTGGGGAAACAAGGATAACAGAGGAGATACTGAACTCAAAATTTAATGCACTTGACTTCCCACACCAGGTGGTGACCAAAGGAGGCAATAATAAGGGTGGGCTATGTGGCATTTCAGAACTTTGTACAGAGCAGTGTGACTTTGTATCATTTCCTGGTGAGGTGACATTTATGCCAGTTACAACCTTCTGGCCTATTTACAATCATGGTGAACAGGCCCAGGGGTTTTCATTGAGGCCCAATAAACCCAACCCATGACAATAAGGTACAATTTAGGCCATAGGGTAGTCAAAAGATAGCTATGAGCAAACATCAATTTGCAGCCATGAACCGTACACACCTCTCGAAACGAGGGGAATTCAGGGCACAGGATAATCCAAAAGCGCGTCTCAACGTGGAAATTTATGTTTACAACCGTACTCAAGCTCCAAAGTCCCTGCTACGTAACCCCGAGACGAGAACATCCAGTCCCTTCAATGGGATAAGTTTAGTAGGGCCACAGGACCCAGCCAGCTTCGGGATCGAGCCAATCAGGAGCGACGGCGCCACCCACAGAAGCTTCGCTGCTCACTTACCAGCGGGATCGCAGCCAAGAGCCGGGGCTCTGCGATTGGCGCTCTCCAACCGCGAGCGCTCAGCTGATGCGAATTGGCCCGCCGATCTCTTCCACCCACATTCAGAGCAACCCGTTGCAAACCCTGCGCTAGCAGCGGGTACCGTAGAGACAGAAGCCCCGTCGAAACGCAGAGAAGGGGGAGCCGAAGAGTGTCCGCCAAGAGAGAAAAGCAAACAAGAAGGTCGGAGCCTGCCCGGTTAACGGGCAGCAGCTTCGGTACCAGGCGAGCATGATGCAGGAAGCCCTCCCTCCACGTGCATGCGGCACACACACGCACACACACGACACACAACGCGCGATCTCCCCGTCAGCGGACGCACGACGCGATTCGGCGCCTGCTCTACCCGGAAGCAAGCCTGCCCGCCCCACCGAGCTTATGGACTCCCTCCGCTAAGCGCGCAGGACAGCAGCAGCCTCCTGCTCTGGATCCCGCGCTACCCGCGTCCCCCGGAGGGGCTTTGGCAGCGGCGCACAGAAAGCGCCACCCGAGAGGGCACCTGCCGTGGAAATGCCCCACGGCGGGTGACAGCAGCGCCGCCGTCGCGGACGCGAGCGCAGCCCAGCCGAAAGCAGCGCGGACGGGCGTTGCTATGGGGACAAGGGGCAGCCGCTTCGGAGCGACGGCGGCAACCGCGGCAAAGCGAGCGGTTGCCATAGAAATACCCGGGGAAGCGTCTCTTCTACTGCTGCTGCTGCAGGTGGGCCCCGTCCCGTCCCCCTCGGAAACGGGCTTGGCTGCCTCCCCCGCCCGCCCACCCAAGCGCTCACCATCCGTCGCACCACACGCGCACGGGCCGGTTGGCGCCTTTGCCAGAAGGGGAGGAGGCCCCGGCAGCTCCGTTCCGCAGCATCTCCGGCCAGCGAGTGCCAGGCTCTTGGGCGGCTGGCCTGACCCCGGCGCTGTCACTCGCTGGGAACCTCCCTCGTCACGTGGTCAGGGAGGAGCCGCAGCTCTCGAGCGCGCAGCCATCTTCGGTGGCCGTCACCTGACCAACAGGCGGCGCGCGCGCCTCCCCCCCCTGCCTTACGTCGCGCGCGTCGCCCCGCTCCCTTCACAGGAACCCTCTCCTTGAGTGGGGACTGGGCGCCCCGTTCTCTCGCTCCTTCATTGCTGCACCATCTCTCTTGTGCCGGACGCTCACCGGCCTTCCTCCGCTGCTGGAGACATTTGAGCTCTCTTCCACGCCAGATGTCAGCCTTTGCATCCTAATAAGCAAAGTGGCGCCTATTCCCTACCCCAGGTCCCTCAAATACTGTACAGTGGTACCTCAGGTTAAGTACTTAATTCGTTCCGGAGGTCCGTTCTTAACCTGAAACTGTTCTTAACCTGAAGCACCACTTTGGTGAATGGGGCCTCCTGCTGCCGCCGCGCCGCTGGAGCACAATTTCTGTTCTCATCCTGAAGCAAAGTTCTTAACCCGAGGTACTATTTCTGGGTTAGCAGAGTCTGTAACCTGAAGCGTAAGTAACCCGGGGTACCACTGTACATGATATTTTGTAGGACTGCCTTGCTGAAGGGAGACCAAAGCCCTTGTGATTCTGTTTCCCCTGGCACCCACCCTTATACATCTGAGATACACACTAGGGTTGCCATCTTTGTTCTGGCAAAATGCAGAACAGTTGGGCAGGCGCAATTTCCACCCCGCATCTGCTGCTTGAGTGATTTCAAAACAATCCATTACAATCGATTGCAGCCTAACTGGATGGCCCCTCTGAAATCTGTCACACATCACACACACACATACGCATGAATTTGTAAATTTGTCTTTGCTTTGCTACCCAGGGCTTAAATACATGACCTTTCACACACATGCATTTGGAGAGGATCCCTAACTTGGCAGAAAAAAAGAGCGCTGAGGAAATACAGGACGAGCTGTCTCCTGTATTGAATGCAGGACGTAGCATTTTACACTGAAATAGAGGGCAATCCTGTATTATACAGGACGGGTGGCAACCCTACCCTCAAGACCACTTGCAACAATCTGGCACCATTGTACTGCACATCTTCTGAAAATGTAACCCTTGCTGTAACAGACCCATGTTTAGATAAAACATGCACACCCAAATGTTATCAGCGTTGCTGACACCAACACAAGTGTGGGAATATAAGCTGTGTGCTATAAAAACCACGGCCATTGCCTTTTATTGTTTTATTTTATTAATAATATTTAATAATTGACAGCCCTGAGTATTAAACACCAACCTCTCCTCAGCCATAGCAGAAACCAAGCTAGGCTTCAGCCTCTGTTTACAAACTGAGTAGTTGTACAAAACATTTATGAAAATAGCAGCTGTGTTTTTCCAGTTAGCCCAGCAATTCTGGTCAAATCCAGTGCAGGTGTAAGGTCTTGTCCTGATTTTAGCAACTTCAGTTGGTCCTCAAGGTTAAAAAACACACACCCTTATAATGCCATTATCAAGACACCTTTCTTTTCTTGGTGCCTTTTGCACAGCCCCTGCCAAACCAGCCGCCAGAAAGGGGTCCCACGGGTGTCTGCTGTTGCTCTCCCAGCTGCACTTCATGGAGACCTACTGGTGGAGCCACAGCTCTCCTGCTATGACTGCCTTCTTCTTCAGGTTGCAGAGGAACAGCCAAAGAGAAAATGGGGTCCTTTGTTCTGCAAGCACAATAATATGTAATATTAAGTTTGCAGCACGCAGAGAATTACCATAAAGCCCAAGTATCAAGTGAAAGGGTGTGTTTAGAACCATGCATGATATACTCCAGTAAAACAGGGCTGGACTGCAAGTCCTCACAAGTGCAAGTATGTTCAGTGCATATTTCCTTCCTGATAAAAGCCATGTTTAAATTACATCACATTATGAAGAAACAAGAAGCTATATTTAATTATAAACCTCCGTGTATGATATTGTATAAGCAGACAAGAACCAACATTTAGATTAAATGTAGAAGAGCCTATATTTAGCATCTGCTCATTCAAAAATCTGCGACTATCTACAAGAGTGAAGTATTAGTGCATAAGGGCACAGTGCTCAAGCCAAGCATTATCTTTGCTGACCTGTCATAGCAAGGGATGGGAAGCCCCAGCTCATCCATCAATAGCTTCATCACATCATCACATTTCCCATGAAGTTTCAGGGCTGCCAGATCATCTTTTGGTGTCCACTGTAGACAGAACAGTAATACTGTGAATGAAGTGAACTGACTTAGCACTGCTACCATGACATTCACAATTATTTTCACGTGTCACGTACTAGGTTTTCACTTTTATTGTAAAAATGTTGGTAACATGTTTATCCCATGGCAAAGGAACGAAACTTCGACATAAACACGTGAACAACATAAAAAATTATTTGAAATCTGACAATGTGGCTTGTTACAGAATTACTTTCAACCAATGATAAGTAGGAATCCACCAGATGGCTTCTAGGCAGGGGTCTTTGCCCCGGGTACAAAATTTCAAGATTAAAAAAAAACACAAGCCCTCCTTGACCCAGAAAATCTCCCAATGTTCGTGTGGGCAGACTGAGGAGCAGTTTTGGGCAACAGCTGATTGCTACAGAGCCCTCTGCATGGGCTTTACAAAGATATTTGCTCCTGTTCAATTCCCAGTCCCACTCTCTGCCATGCTCGATGCTCATGGGGCACCGCAACTGCCATTCGGGAAGGTCACCAAGCTATTGCCCCTTCATTCCAACCTATCAGCGGGCAGAGCTGAAGAGCTCCGCCCTGCAGCCCCCTTGCTAGCTGGTGCTGCTGAGGTTGCCAGTGACAACATGGAATAGGAGTGTGTTATCAGCCATGGACCAATCAATGAAGAGAGTTTTGGTCCATAGGGATGTTCCATTCATTACCATACATTCTACTCAGACATGTCAATTGCTTATTTTTTGTATATCCTTTAAATCTAAACATTTCTTTTCTTATCTATTTCTCTTTTAGAAACCACTTAGCTCCTTATTCAATCCCATACGCCCAACTGCACAAAAACATATTTTACATTGCGCAATTTTTTTGATAATGCACACAATTTGTCCACCTGCATGATGGAATAAACCCTGAACTTTGGTCCTACCCTATAAACACATGGAAGCAACTAAAGTAATCATATACACTTGCATATATCACCAGTGCAAATTGCTCTGCCCATAAATGACAAGGCTCAAACTAACCTGGAGATTTACAATGTAGAGTTTAGGGCGGTGTCTGGGTGGTTTGCTCATGCACCACAAATGTGGATACTTCTTCAAAACCTGTTGTGAGAAGGACAACACAACCAAAATATTCATCAGTGCTAGAAGAGGGAAGGAGTCCCAAACTTTGAGATACTTGGCAACACAGTTCATCTTTAGTCATTTGTGTTCATCTTTAACCAATGCCTACTGCAAACTACTTAGAAGGGATGTGGGAAGCAGGAACAGTCTTCTGGTACCAACTTCCAGGATTACATGGTTGCCAAGGCTTTTGCAGGATTCAACATCTGCAGCAAAATTTCTATCAAATGCAAATGACCAGTCCCAGTAAACATCTAAAGTGTACTGTCTGGAGTAATGATGGGCAACACACAGGCTTTTGCTAAAATTTAAGTGATCATATTTCTAGTCCAATGGCTAGCATGCCCAAAAGACTCAAACCAAACACTTTTGCAGGTATTGCAACTATTAAAATACACATAACTAGCAGTCACCTCAGCCAGCTATTACCTCGGCTAGATGGAAGTCGTACAGTAAAACAGGCCTAGGTGTCAAGCTCCAATGCGGCTTCCTCCCAGGGAAATGTACTTAGGACTACAGTCCCGCTTGGCAAGAAACATTAAACACTTTCTAAACTTAAAATACTTTCTCAAAACACCCTAAAGTATGGAGATGGATGGGGAGAAGTAGAAGTGTAAGCAGGACATGATCCTTTGGTAAAACACTGGCCAATTCCTGATGGAACATCTAGTAACAGCTAGTTACTGGGATTGTTGCAAAGCATGCTGGACTAGATGGGCCTTTCTTTATTGCGCTCTCTAGCAAGTGTCAGGATCTAACAGCAATAAAGCTATACAGCAGACCTGCAAGTTATGCACATTTAACTTGTGCGCATTCAGCTCGACACCCTTGGCAATTAAATAATAATAATAATAATAATAATAATAATAATAATAATAATAATAGTAAAATGGAGGTGTCCAGGAAACCTTTGGCATTCCCAACGTGTTTTGACTATATGCAATTTTGGCTTTATGTGCTATGCTTGGAACACAATCCCACCACCACCACAAGTTATGGGTCTACTGTATTTTAACTGTAAGAGATCCAGAATACGCATTCTGGATTTATATGATTATATTTAAAAAATAGTGATCTACTCAAATGTGTTATAAGGCCAATTAAGGTATCCTTTAGTTCATTCTTACATTTCTCATTTACATAGAGAGGCAAACACTAACATGTTGAAATAATACAAACTGCCTTATTGGGAAACTTTAAAAATATATATCCTGGGTTATTTAGCTATGAACCACTTAACCATATACATCCTTACTTTAATCCAGGTTTGGGGACCTTTGGCTCACCGTATGTTGCTGAATTACAACTCTCGTCATCCCTGGCCATCAGCCATGCTGCTAGAACTGATGGGAATTGCAGTCCACCAATGTCTGTAGGGTCAAAGGTTTCCCACTCCTGTTTTAATCTCTAATTGAAAAGGGGGGCGGGGAATGCAAGCCAAGACATTCATACAAACCAAGTTGCTTTATGAAACGCTTGCCTTTTCAGACTTAATTTTTTTAAAGAGCTTCCTATCTTTGACCAGATATTTGAAATCTGTTTCCATAACCTTCCCCTGGCATATATTTGGCTATAACCAATGACACAGGAAAATATTCTCAAAGGATTGTATTGTTACATTTCTAAGAAGCTCCAAAGGAGGAAATGCATACATATTTGTGCCTATGTTGCAGAAACTTCTATTGTTACATTTCTATGAAGCTCCAAAGGGGGAAATACATACATATTTGTGCCTGCATTGCAGCAAACACTTTCACAATAAACCTTAAAGACTATAAATTGAGGTGTCAGTCTGCCGATTCCAATATAATTCTAGAATTTTTGAAATAAAACCACTACAGAGTATAGTGCAATTATACATCGAATGACATTTTCTCCTGCCTTACCTTCAAGCTAGATCCCAAGCACAGGATCACATCTGCTTTGCTTGCAGCCTCTATTGCTGCCTCCCAGTTCAAGGGCTGCTGCAAGATGCCCTTCTCCCCAAAGTGTACAATTGTATCTCTTAGTTGTGCCCCACATTTGTGGCACACTCTGCCGGTATGGTGCCTGTGCAAGGCTGTGCGCTCCGTCACGTCAAACACTCGCACGTATTCACGATTGGGTGTGCAGGATGTGCAAACCTAATTTTGAATGGAAGCACAGAATCTTAGTTATCATTCCCTATGGTACTATGGCACACTAAGCCCCGCTCTCTGCATATGCTCACCTCTATATACATGTTTCCATGCAGCTCAGATAGGGCTTCTCGAGGGAGCCCACTGCGCAAGTGGAGCCCATCACAGTTTTGTGACACCACATGCTTTACCTAAACAAGGAAAATAAGAGTGTTAAGAATGGAGAAAGTAGAGTTAAAAGCAAGTCACTTCTTGTTTCCCTTTATCAGCAGTTAAGATATGATCTGCACAGTTTGCATGTTAAATAGCCAACCTTCCCCTCCCTTTCTCACTGCTCTGCCAAAATAGTTGGAGGAGATATAGCTGATTAGCAGGAGCAGAGAGACAGTGGCTAAATGTGGTTGCCTGATAAAGCATGGGTGGACAATATTTGCTCACCAGGAGCGAGCACTATGGTCTCACCTCTATTTGAGGTGCCAGTTAGCAAAAGTAGCAGAGTTAATGATAAAGGACAGCATAGTCTTGCATTCAAAATGAGAGAATATCATCAACAGAATCCATCATTTCTTAATTTAAGAAATTGCATTCAAGAGCAGACAGCTCTGGAAGGAGTGCACCAAAATTAACACTATGCATTTGTAACCCACATGCAGCATCATTTCTATGGTGCCGTCAATATACAGTGTCATACCGCAGTCTTTTAAAGTAACCTAGAAAGTACAGAGTGTGTTAAGCAGCCTATAAACCTCCCATACAATACGCCACAAACCTGTTAATTCTTTGTGGATTCTGGCTGCCTTTTACAGCAAGTAATATCTATTTATGTGCTATCACTTCAACCTATAATTCAATCCTGTGCAGGAACCAAGTACCTAACAGGGAGGTTCATTTTCAGAGTCCTAAGTGCCAGCCTCCAACACACATACAAAGACTGTCTATTTCTCTGCTACTCTAAGCCCCATATCTGATTTACTTTGTCTAACAATACAGTATTTGTGCAGGGAAGGTGTGCATGGCCTTATCCTCTGCACTGAGAGGCTCTCCAGCATCCCAGATTCTCCAGACATAATATCCATTTCACATTTAATGCCTCAACTATGTTCCCCACTGGTGCCATCTCTTTTTGCCCCCGGGAGTATAGGATTGACTAATATGCAGCCTTACCAGTTTGTGGTTGTGCAAACAGGCGATGCTCATGTGGGTGAGTGTGGGCTCTGCCTCACTCAGATCCACAGCCCTGGCAAGTGGAGATAAAAACTGTATTAAAAATCGGTAGTCAATCTCACATGTTCCGGTGGAGCCTTCTCTGAGGAGGCCGAAATGATCTTCTAAGAAATTTCCCAAGCACCAGGCAAGCATCTGAACGGTCAAATTTTGGTTACCTGATACTCCTCCCTTTCTGCAGCATTGTCCACACCCCATTAGGGCCTCTGTAGTCAGGAATTGAGGCTGCCTGTGTTACCAGGAGACATAAGAGAAAAGGGACCTTCAGCAATACACAGCCACACTCATCAGCAACTTTGTCACATCCTAAAAGCCCTGCCAACCCCCATAGTCTCCTGCTCAGACATCTCTCCACTCCAAAACTGAAGGCCCTTCATGTTGCAGGCACCTACCCCCATTGGTCAACTAACACCATACTGAAATCTGCCTGAGAAATGGCCTCAACATTTTCCTCTATCATGAAAAATCTTATTCCAAACTTCTTCCTAGCTAGAGCACTTAAGGTGCTCACATGGCAAACATGTGATTAATCTGTCCTGCTCTTCTGCCTCCCAAATTGCTAAGGCAGATTACTGTATTTTTCCATGTATATAAAGTATACATCCCCGTGTATAAGATGCCCCCTATTTTGGGGGACTCCAAATTAAGAAAATGGGAGGAGATTGCCAAGAGTTGTTAAGCTTTTTTGGGGGAGGATTGCCCAGTTACAGAGCTTACAGAACAATAACTGTATTGTTAGACATTCTCACGCATCGCTGATGACACTAATCGTAAGCAGAGTCGCCAACAGCACTCACCAATCGCCCACCAAATTGCCGCAGCGGCAGCAAAGCCATAACAGACCTTGCCACATCCACCAATCAACCACCCAATCAAAGATGACAATCTCCTGCATGACGCAGCAACCTATCGCCCGTCACCACACTGCACTATCCGTGTATAAGATGACCCCAGAATTTTAACTTAATTTTTAAATAAATAATCCTCGTCTTATACACGAAAAAATACGGTAGATGCACAACATAACAGAATGGAAAAACCCAGCCAGCCAAACAGCATCTCCCACTGTCCAACAGCTGCTTTGCCAAAGGCAAGTCTGATAAAATGCTCTTTTCTTCCCAATAACATGGGACAGCCAGAGGCAAGAACATGATGATTCTGCAGCTTTCCTGTTAGGGACAGCTTTCTGAAAGGAGTCTTCTGTATTCTAGATTGAAAGAGACATGCTCCTTAACATGAAGCAACATAACATGCAGACTGGCTGTGTAGACTGGTTCTTAGGTGGGCATGCAAAATGCTAGCTGTTTCTCTGAGACATGAGGAATCAAAGTGACAGTTAAAACTGGCGTTCCTTTAACGTATTTAGCATGTCACCCACTTATTATCCAGAGTAGTTCTAACACAACCTCTTCTATGGCAAAACCTTAATCTATCTCAAAGGGTGTCAGGCAACTAACTAACTATCAAATGCAAAATCAAATGAATTCTGAGACACCAGAATTCCCACCCAATCAGTTAAAAATGCTTCTGAAATGCTGAAATCAGTATTTCATGCAACTCCACAACGTTGTCACCACCACCTGTGCCTGGCATGCAAAAGGTCACAGCTTCAATTGGGCTACAAAAGTCTCATCTGAAGTGCTGAAAAGTCGCTGTCAGTCAGTATATTCATTTATTTCATGAAATCTATATACCACTTGATAGTAGAAAAAACCCAAAGCAGCTTACAAAAAGAATAGGCAATACTCAGCTAATCACACCAATTCTATGATTGCATATAAGACAGCTTCCCATTTTCCTGCATACATTCAAAACAGTTGTTCCATCATCTCAGTATCCACATTTCCCATACTTCAGATTGGGAGTGCATCCTCCATACCTCTAAATAAGATAGCTGTTAACAATACTACAACAAACTATTTTCATAAGTTCAAAACAGTTGTTCTGTTTCACTTGTGAAAGCGGCCCAACTCACTTCAAGAGTCACACTACATGTTATACTCACCACAAGAGAGCAGTCTAGCTCTTCTTGTTCTGCAAACTCCCCAAACAACAGACAGAGAACACTGAACAGGAATCACAGTCAAACATGCATGGATGAAAAAGGTGGTTTTATTTTTGCTTACCTCTCTCATTAACAGGTAATTGTCCCTAGGAGGGAACAAAAGTAGTTTGAATACAGTTTCTTCTATATTTATCTGTTGCTGAGGGAGCCTACAGGATTCTCAACAGTCAGAGCTGGACTGCTCTTGCATGGTGAACATAATGTGTAGTCACACACTAATAAATACAAACCACTATAGGATCTTGTACCAGGTGATTTTAGAACAGCCAACCACACAGTCTTACCGTACTGATGCCAGCTCCTGTGTAAATGATGAGATGCTTTGCTCCCTGCACAGCTGCAGAGAGCTTACTGACTTTTCTTTTCAACTCTTCAGGTTCATCACAAACCTAAGAGTGGATGAATGAGGGACTGAAATTATTTCCAAAGGACCACTTCAGCTAAGCCCTGTATAATTCTAATCACATGACATAAACTCAGCCAAGTCTTTTAGTCTCTTCCCTTCGCTCTCTTTCTTTTGTCCTCAACTCTACAAGCTTTGTAAAGGAAGACATGAAATAGAAGAAAGAGCTTCAGTAGAAACGTCTTACATGTTAGAAACAGGATACATTAATGACATGTGGGAATAAGTGAGGGGGGACCAGCTCATCAAGAACAAGGAGATGGCTAACAAGAGCATTAACCCTAAGCATTTTTCTTTAGAAGGCGTTCTGATGTAACAAAACTTACTTTCAAGCACATGGACCAAATCAACTTTGGGTTGTAGCAGAAGTTTGATTTTGTAACAACTGAAAGCCAACTTAAATGCTACTCTAACAGCAACTGGCTCCCTTGCCTATAGGAAAATAAAGCCCTCAGTCAAATTACCCTGCAGAAACACTGTTTTCAGAAACACTTTTCACTTTTTAACTGGTCTTCTGAATATGACATATATCAGCTAGATAATGGTCTGACTGAACTATGTTCTTCCTGGCTCTGCTTTAAAAAACGGTGGGGGTTGCTGTTAAAGGATAGTTCTAAGTGTATATAGGTTTTGAACACAAGCTGCCATGGATGGACATTTGCCCAGAAAAACAGCCTAAATATATTAAATTTAAAAAATTAAATTGAGTAAGTTTTCTCAGGTAGTAAAAATAGAATAATCAGAGGCCTAGGCAAGCCACACTAAGCAGTGTAGGAAAGAATTTACTTTGGACAACATATTTCTTAAGCAGGCCACATACTTTCCACTGTGTGTTTTGTCACCCGCAGGTAGTACTTGAACAAGCAAGATACTGTAAATGTATACATGGGTAATACCAGATGCTCATCCCCTCTGTCCTTCTCACTAGCTCACTCCTTCACTCTAATCCCAACAGAAGTGAAGCGTCGCTGTAGCACCGTAAAGGCTAACGGGCTCGTTTGCAGACTAGCGCCCACTTAGGGTGCCCCACGCGTGACTCGGTGTTGCTTCTGCCTGCCGGCGAGCGACTGACATGGCCGCCCCGCCGAGAAACCCTCCTTCCTCCGTACTCACTCGCGCTCGTTTACGCATCGAGGGGGGCATAGCTAGCAAGGAGCACACACCTCCTCCAGCCGCCGCCGCAGCCTCTCGCGCTTCTTGCCAAGTCGCTCCAGATCCCGAACGATCTCCTGACAGCCGGAGAGCAGCGCAGCCTCGTCGGGGCTCCGCTCGGCCGCCGGTTTACGCAGGATCCGCGACACCTGGCGCCGAACGGCGGGGGAGAAAGAGACGGGGAGGGAGAGAAAGAGAGAGACAGAGGAAGGGGGCGGTTGATGGGGAAGAAGGGGGCGTGGGCGCAAGGCAGAAACACCGGCGCCCACAAGCGCTACCGAGACCCACAACCCCCTCGCCCCAACCGCAGGTCCTGGTACCTGTCTCCGTCGCTCCCGCTGCTCTTCCTGCCGGAGGAACTCGGCACGAGCCGCCGCTTTCCGTTCCGAGCGGCTCAAACTCCAACCAGCCGCCATCGTCCCGGTGGCTTCCGGGTACCAACTGGCCCTGCCGGTGGTTTCCGCTATTTCCGCTTCCGGCCTCCCAGAGCAGCGACCGAGGAAGCTAGAGTGCCCTTACTTTGCGGCCATTCAGAGAGACAGAAGGTGACGAGGATCGCTTTCAGAACTCCTCACAAAGGAGGCTAGAAGGGCCAACGAGGCTCCTCGCCGGAACTTCCGGTCCAATGGCTACAAGGGTTCCGTCATAGAGATGTCAGAACGACGACGCTCTACAGGCATCTCTTTCCGTGAAGAGAGACTCGCAGCCCATGGCGGCTGGAGAAAGCGCCGGAGGCTCTCGCTTTCCGAGCAGAAGATCGAAAGCGCCGGTCCGCATTCAGGCTAGCCTGACGCCCGCCTCTTCCCGGGATCTTTCCGCTAGAATCTCGCCGCTCCGCGCTGGCATTGAGGTAGAAAGAGTGGTAGCAGCCGAGCACTTTCCAACCTTAGGCGCGCCGGAGCTGCGCTAGTTCTGGCCAGGTCGTTCTCAGATTTGATATTCACCTCCCCTCCTGCCGTTTTCCCGAAAGAGGGGACCGAGATCTTGGCTGATACAATCTGAGCATTTTGTCTAACAGTCCTGACGGTCGAGCAAGAAATTACAGCTAAAGGAGTCAACAGCTGGCATTCATAACTGCTGTGAAACACCAGTTTTCTGTGATTACTTTTTCCCCAATGGAAAATCAGAAATCGAGGCAACTGCGCAGATCTGGTCATTTCTATACAATTAGCAGCATCAGCAAATGATCTAAGGAAGGCAGAGAAAGTGAGCAATTGACCTTCTCTTATTTGACAACTGTCAAATGTTCTTTATTATACCCCATAAGCCGTGCACATCCTTGCTGCTACAGCTGGACACTAGCTTTTCTTTTTTAATTACAGCAGAAATGAAAGCCCCATGCTGTAAGTCAGCGACTTTGCTGTTACCAGCATGGTCCTTCATATATAAAGCAAGCGCCCCCAGTTCTACCTGCAGGTTTGATCCCTGCATTTTCAGGTAGGGCTGTTAATGTTTCTTTCTGAAATGCTGGAGAGCTGCTGCCCGTCAGTGTACTGTATACAATACTGTATTGAGATAGATGGTCTAATGCTCTGACTCTATCAAACAGTTTCCTTTGTCCCTTATGCTTATTTCACCTCTTTTTCACTTACAGTTAAACATAGAAGAATATCACAAGTTAAAAGAAGAGACACAAAGAGAGACAGAGCCATCCATATACAGTGGTACCTCGGTTACATACACTTCAGGTTACAGACTCCGCTAACCCAGAAATATTACCTCAGGTTAAGAACTTTGCTTCAGGATGAGAACAGAAATCGTGCTCCGGCAGCGCCGCGGCGGCGGGAGGCCCCATTAGCTAAAGTGGTGCTTCAGGTTAAGAACAGTTTCAGGTTCGACCTCCGGAACGAATTAAGTACTTAACCCGAGGTACCACTGTACTGTAGAAGCTTATGCAGCTAGTTCTGCCCTGTAATTCCAGATGTCTGACTTAGTCCTGACTTATAGTCCTGTTATGACTATAAACAACGTTGTGACATGAGCAAGCAAAACCACACAAAGTCAGTAGCCTATCACAGGCACATGGATTACTTATCATAATAAACACATTAAAATAAGTCTTAGTCTATTTGGTTTATTTTTCAAAATTGAGTGGCGGGGGGCGGAATAGGTCTGGAAAATTGTTGATGGGGAAGTGGGGGCTAATAAGGACTGCTGCCTTCAGACAGAAAGTGTGTACCTCCCAGCAGCACTGGCCAAAACCAAAATACATGGAATTCTGGTGTGATAGCACAGGTTTTATGCATTACATTGTTAATTATGATTTGTTTCTCATGCTAATTTACAAAAACAAATTAATTATGTCTCTTTTACACTACTTTAAATAACTATCATGTGACATATTGACATATACTGTTTATGTTTTATGTTGTAAACAACCCTTTGGTCTTTCACAAAGGGTGGTAGATGAATTAATCATCATCATCTCAACATCCACTGTGGAGTAAAAACCACCAATAATTTTTTACTGATGCTCTGATTTTACCCAATACAAGAGAACAGAAACGGGCATTTGTCTTGTGCTTTGACCTGTTTCTGAATCACAAAGTTGAGGTCAACTGCATTTATGGCCCCATCCTTCGCCCATTTATATGTAAGTCAATCACACAGAATTAGATTGACCTCCAGATTGACTGAAGGACCTGAGCATGTCCATACAAAAGCTAGCCACTCTTAAGCAATTAAATAAAATATAACCCTTAATACTAGTCAAACTCTAGCTCCAGTAGTGCAGTACCTTATGTCTGCTTTAGTAAGGAAATGGGTTTGCTGCAATGTCTTTTCTTTTTTTTTTAAGTTACAACTGGCTATTTACAATTGAACAGCATAAAATCAGCAAAGAATTGTTTCTTTTTTATGAAGAGTGTTTTTTTTAAAAAAAATAGCAGGGTAGTGGATGAGGAAAGCAACAGACTTCATGCTTTTAAAACTTTTTCTAAGTAGTGAAATGTTCCAAGTGCTCAGCACAACTGGAGATGCAGTTCTTTTTTTAAAAATGGAAAAAAGTATAAAAAAATTATTTGATGTCATGAGGGATGACAACACAATTCCACACAGCAGGCAGAACAGCTAATTGAAGAAAGACTTACAAAGGTAGAAAATATCCATCTAGTGCGGGAAGAAGGCATCAGAAGTGCAAACTTGAGGGAAGTTACTTGGATTGCTTGCAACAAATGGGTAATAATTGCACAAGTATTGTGATAAAATGGATTGTCTGGGAAGTCCCTAAGAGGAAGCAAATTTGGTTTTTTTTCTACAGCAGGGAAAAAAGGTACATTCACTGCATGAAATCAACCAAGCCTCAGTCAATTCAGTCAGCAACAGGAAACAAATCTGCCAGTCTAAATTTAGTCAGTAATATCATAGGAACCAGCCTCTTTAAAGATGTTTATTGGTCATATACAAAATAAAGAATGCTTCATATCAACAAACATACACTATATACATAAATAAATTAACAACACCTCCACTGGGGCTGTGGCAACAAATCCCCAACAGTTATCAGATATCTACAGATTGAAAAAGGACAATAATTTAGCAATAAATACTGATTAATTCATTGGGCTCTCCCATTGTATAGAAGAGCCCCAGGACTTGACAATATGCTATTACACCCCTGGCACATAGAATTAATCTCCAGTTTTATTAGCTTTGGAGATTGAGATTATTTATTTATTTATCAAAATACTCCTCTTCCCCCCCTTTTAAGAAACATTTTAAAGCAGCAGTGTATTTCTTATATCAATATGTTGTAAGGACTATCCTCAACATCTGGAGGGTGGGGAGGAAAAGTCCTTAGCCCGTCTCATTAAGTGCTCTGAATATTCTTATTTGTATTGTTTTTCTCCATAATATTCCATTTTGGCAAAGGGTGTAATAAACTCAGAACAAACTGCAGGTGAGGGCAAGAGCAACGACAAGTAGGATTTGTTTTGGAACTCTCTGAAGATAACAACCCCCCTTGCCTTAGCCAGACAGTAACATACCTTCATTGGGGAAGAGGAGGCTATTCACTTCAACTGCTCAGTGTTCATACAGGTGACAGCCACAAGTGTCCGGAGCTTGTATACATCAGATAGCGGGAGAGGAAAACATAAATCCTCATCTCTTGGAAGAACCTGCCTGACGTTCACAGCAAGACTGCCATGAGATACTGTCCTGGTCTCTCAACATGGGGGAGAACCTCTGTTTTAGCAGCCACAGCTACCTGCTACTGCAGGTATCAAAGAAAGCAGCAATGTTATCAAACAGGAAATGACCTTCCTGTGCATTAGCATTTTTTCTGACAAAATGTAGCTTGAGACATCAGGAAGGTGTGTGTGTGTGTGTGAGAGAGAGAGAGGGGGGGGGGGGCTGTCAATAAGTGCTTGCGTTTTCCAGTGGAAGGGAAGGCAAGATGCCGCTGGAGCTCAGCTACAATTCTGAGTGCAGCTTCATCAATACACAGGATGCCAATCCTGTTTAAAGGTAACATATGAAGAAAGCGTAGAATCATAGACTTGGAAGGAACCTCAAAAGTCATCTAGTCCAACCCCCTGCCAAGGCCAACTTGCAACATCTCTGGAGTGTGCCAAGGGCACAAGAGATGCAAAAAGGAACATCTGACACAAGGAATGCATGACTTTTAAGAATAAATGCATGTGATGTGTGTGTCCATGTATCTATGCACTCACACACTCACAGCTATCCAACCTGAGGGCACATTCCCCATGCGCAAACGCTGAGCAATCCCCACCCATGCCTAAGTGTCAAATACCCTAGTCCTAGCCTGCAGTCTTGCTTGCTTTTTCCAAAGCAAAATAATTGTTCCATAATCAAAGAGATCACTTTTACACAATTCACCACGACATAAAACGAGCCCCCCTCCCCCTCCCCGCCACAAGCCAGCCACATGTGGGCGGAATTATACTTCACGTACTTGCTCTGCAGCTAAGTAGAAAGCAAAGCTCCCCACCTGTTGCATCAAACAAAATGCCCCATAATAAAAAAAGGAGAAATAAACACACAACACCCTTCACAGCAGAAAAACCAAACAAACAAGCACCTCGAAAACAAGAACCATCACACTCCAAATTCTATATACCAGAAAGAGAAATCAAGGGGAAGGGCTTGAGAGGGGCACCTGGGATGGAAAGAACTCATAAACAGTAGGAGACGGACTGAAACTGGGTGAAGGAAAATGGGAGGTTTGAAGGGCCCCTTGAGTGTCGGAAGATCCATCACTTTCATTTCAATCCTTCCCACTTTCCAAAGCCAGAACATGCCTGATAACACACCTGCTGTATTCAAGGTGATGCACCTGCAACTTCTTCCAACAAACCCAGCTGTGGACAGCGTCTCGCCTCTTGAGGCCTCGGAAAGGGCACGAGTTGCAACTCTAGAGGAGAGACTTTCAGTAGAAGCCCTTCTTGCTATCCTAGATCTAGATGGAAACAGTAGACAACCCATTAAGAGGAAGCAGCAATGGAAGCCCGGCCAACTCCAGCAAGCAGTTAAGAACTGTTCTGGACAAAATGTCCATGATAAGAGTCAACAAGGTTTGTTGAAAAGAAACTTCTACCCCAGAAAGACAGCCCCACTCAATCACTTTCTCATACAAGCTGTGTTTAAATATCAAAGTTACCACCAAAGGTGTCGTCGCCCTGCTTTCCATGGAGCAGTATACAGTACAGAGAAGCACACCAATGCCAATGGAGAGGCAGGCAGAGGTCAGACAGCTGGCATTCAAGAGTTGTTGCTCATCAAGGGAGCATGGCAGCCCATGGAACTGCCCTTCACGTGACTCTCAAAAGCCAGCTATGACGTGACCTAAGATTTCACTTCACACACACACACCCCACCTCTCGCTTGTCAGTTTGGTGACCAGGAAACCCAAGTTACATGCTATTGTGGTTTCTCAGTTTGACAAGTTTGCATAAATATTGCTTCCTCAGATTACAACTGTTTGGTTTTCACAGAATTTGGATTTCTTTGGCAAGGACTAGAAAATGGAAGGCAATAAGGGGAAGAAAATATGCACAGCTTGAAGATGGGAGGGAAAGATGTACAGAGAGGTAGAAGGATTAAAAAACAATAAAAGGTAGGACAGCTCTGGACCCAGCAATCCTACATAATCAATCCTCCAATGGTTTCTAAACCTTTTAAACCAGGAGTGAGAGACATAAATCCCTGGAGCCTTACCAGACCTTACAAGCTGACATCAGACCCACAGCAGCCCTAACATACCCCATACAATTCAATCTTTTTCAGGTCGGACACCTAACAGCCTTAGTAGGGGAAAGGTGCTGCCTTGCCAATAGCAGCCTCTTACCTATTCTTTCTAAATATGCAGTATGGAGTAGCCAATATGATTTTTGGTGGAATCTCCAGCAAAGCTAAGTGTACATCCACACCAGAGCTCTTTTGTTATTTAACCCCACCCCACCCCGCTCTTTTTCCATTTGCTCTTCCTTGTTCCTGTACTGCCAACTGCATATTTGCAGTCTACACATTCAAAAGACAGCAGAAAAGCACCCCAGGTTGCCATGTCGAAAGAATGGTTGCGATATTTACAAGAACCACTGGTGGTAGAGAGCAGCCCTGTCTTTACATTGCAAACAGCAAGCTTGCAGTTGGAAAGAGCTCAAGAAGAGGACTTTCGACAACTAATCCTCATTTAAAGCTTTCTTTCTTTCTTGCACCTAAGAGATGTTCTAGGCAGTGAAATTCTCACACTGAGTGGGTTATTCGGAAGATGACTCCAGGGAATTAATTTTCAGCAAACTGAGATGGAAAAAACATTTTCAATGGAAATTGTTGAGTGCTGTCCCTGGGTATCTGCTGGGTAGGAATTTGGCCCTTCAGCTTATACGATTTTGACCTCTTCGCTTCAAAATTGGCCATGAAGTTTTTCTCTTTAGCCGTGAAGGCCAAATCTAGTAGAATGTCAGTTTGAAAGGCCACCGGATTCTGTACTGCCCAGCCTGAGCTATGCAAGTTTCTCGATCCTGCTGGCAATAACGTAACAGCTGGAGGGTTCTAGTGTCTGCCAATTATAATGCTATTCTTATGCTGCTTCAGTCAAGATTTCTGAACGTGGTGTTGACTAGGACTCACTAGCTGTGCTTGCTCTGAAGAACACCGTTTTCTAGGCAAAGCCCCAAGTTTTAAGCGCACACCTAGAGAGATAGCCTGACAAATATATACTGCCAAAGTCCCAACATGCTCCTCTTGATAATGGGATGACCACCTGCTCCCTGTGAACCAAACACTTCTGGGTAGCAGCACAGAAGGCAGGGCAACTCCTCCTCTCAGAAAAGAGCAGGCTGCCAGAAGGTTCTCCTTTGGAGAACCTCGTGACCAGGCTTCCAACAACACTTTATGAGTATCCAGAAAATAAATAGTAAAGCTGGATTTTCCTGGGTCACACTGACAATCACACATTCATGAATCTCTATGGAGTTTCCATTGGCGCTTCCCAAGTACTTCTCAACATGCCCAAGAATAGAAAACAACAGCCAGGAGGTAAGTTGATGGTAGCATTGACAGCAAAATAATTCTTCCCAAGGAATGAACCTAGATGTATGCAGCCTGTGGCCCAACCCTAGGAAATACTGGAGTTAGTTACATTGCCAGCTCCACTAACTGATTCATGTTGCTGCAGCGTGGGCAGTGGCCTCCTCTAACCAACCTTTTTTACATGTTGGGACTGACCATTGGAGACCCAGTATCCACAGGAAAGCAAACTCTGTGATGCAAAGTGGCATGGGGAAGGCAAGTGTGTCTGCCAGTTATAATTTATGCCAGGCATAGGCAAACTCGGCCCTCCAGATGTTTTTGGGACTACAACTCCCATCATCCCTGACCACTGGTCCTGTTAGCTAGGGATGATGGGAGCTGTAGTCCCAAAACAACTGGAGGGCCGAGTTTGCCTATGCCTGATTTATTCAGTTTCAGCAACACCCTAGAAGAGCCAATTTACCTCAGACTTCAGCTGCCGAGGAAGTGAGGCCATCATAAACAGATAAACCTTCTAATGAGAGGATCGTCAGAAGGTCATTGGGAAATGCCCAAGAAAGCCCTGCCCTCAGCCCAGGAAAAGCAAAAAAAAGAATGCTCACAGGACATCCACACAGCAAAGATGGCCATTGGCACCATCACATCACAGCGCCACACAAGACCTCAGAGCACAGACAACTAAACACAACAGGAGCACAAAAGAAGCGGGTGAGGAGTTCAAGAATAAGTCACTTTTGGTACAATTGCAAAAAAGATATCAAACAGGACTAGCCTTTTTTTGTCTCCCCCCCCCCTACATTATTTATAAATAAAAGTCTGATAACTCTTTATAAAAAACAACCTTGGAGCCACAAAGACTTAGCGAGAAACTTTTAAAATTTGCTTTTCTTTTTCTTTTCTTTTAAATTAGCAAAGTCTCCAGGAATATGACAGTCAAATATTCTCACCCTTCTCAGGTTAAAAAGGAGACTATTAAATCCAAGTTGTTCATCCAGTTTTACTTTTGAGACTTAGATCATTTAAGAATTCTTTCAAATGAATGTTTCTCTCTTAAATAAAGGGCTATTTAAAACCACATAGACTTGTGTAAACCATCACACTAGAGACACTTGATACTCTCCAAACACAGGAAACAACTAGTGATTTTGGTCTTGTTCAGTGCAACACATTAGGCACAAAACCGGCCTGTAGTCACCACGGTAGAACCTGCCTTTTACCTGACAGGCAGGCTACAAGAGTGCCCATTCCTGGCTCCTTTCCCTTCTCAGCAGCACAGACACCAGGAAACTGCAGTTTTGCCCCTTCCCTCCCCTTTTAGGAAAAGTCCTAAGGAATCCCACCTTTAAACATAAAAGGCGCAACTAGATGTTAATATAAACATGGTTACACAAACTACCCCCATTATAGCCACTGATACCAAGCAATTTACAAGCAGCAGACTGGACAGCTGACACACAACCCTGGAAGAATGGTATAAGTCATCACTGACAGCAGGTCTTCCAACTTTCTATGACCTCTGCCCTCCCCCCTTTGGGCGACTTCTCTCCCCAAGAATTTATTCCATGCTGCTGAGAATCTCTTTGGCTAGAGTACCGAGGTCCTTCAGTCTCTGTCCCCAGAATACCTCTGGGTGGAAGGTTCTGCTCACACAGAAGGGTTGCATTACCATCAGTCACACCAACCAGAACAAAGCTAAAAACAAAGGGACTGCAGTGACAAGCAGGCCAGCGTGTGCCTGTGTGGGCTAGGCCATCTGGGAGAGGGTTGTGCTTTGGGGATTCCGGATGAGCTTTGTGCCTAACTGCCCTGCACACACAAGCCCAGGCAGTGCTCCTTTCACTAAGACCGGGCGTCCGTTTTGGATTTCACTATTGTGATGACGCTGGTGGTGGCAACCTTGCCGGGCACAAGGGGCCCCATGCTGGCGGCAAGGGGGCCCCGGGCGGGGGTGACAGGGCTCCGGGCCACGGTCCGGGCGAAGTTCTGCAGCGCCTCGTACTTGGAGCGCAGGGCATCAAGTTCCATTTTCATGCTGGCATTCTCCGAGGCCAGTTTCTCCACCTCCTGCTGAAGTTCTGCCTTCTGCTTCTCCAGCTCCTCCTTCTGTGTCACCCTCTTGACACGGCAGCTAGCGGCGTAACCCCTGTTCTTCAGGGTCCGCCGGCGTTGCTTTAGCTGGATGATCTCCTCCTTGGACAAGCCCCGCAGATGCTGGTTCAGCTCCCGCACAGACATGGTCACCAGCTCTTCATCTGTCAAGCTGGTCCCATTCTCACCTGGCTCCCGCTTCACCTGTGGGGACACAGAAGGGAACACACGTATCACGGGAGCTCTGGTAGTGTCCACGGACAGCTCAGCCCCACTCGTGCCCCATTACCTTCAAGGCTTTGTTTCCTTTGTTGGGGGTCGTCATAACACGCAAGCCTTCACAGTCAGATTCTGCAAGAAAAGAGAATGGCCAGAGGTCACCATCAAACTCAAGATTCTGAGCCCTCATTTACAGATCCCTACTTATCTGGCTCAGGAACCAGGCAGGGAAGTGGGCAGGGCTCCCTGCTGGAATGAATCTCTATGCGCTCCACACAGCATGAACCAAACAGAGAGACTTACAACAGCTCCTTGCCACCTCTGTCCCTACCAGCCCCACAGTTCTCTATAATACTTAAAGGCAAATGGCAGGGGGGAATTAAGAACCCTGGGAGGAGCCAGAGCAGGATGAAGCCACATTTAAAAATAGCCTGGCAGCCAGGGTCCTGCACGCCTGTGCCGAGCCAGTCATGCTGACTCAGCATACTAACAGCCTTGCTTACAGTACATGCTTCGTAGTATAACCAAGCAGGAGAGTTGTAGCCCAAGAGGCTTGCCAGGGAACCAGCCTGTCTCTCTTTCCGTGATTGGGCTGAAAGCTACACGAGCTACGATGACACCCCATAAACTAGAGAGTTTGTGTGGGAGCAGTCTTCATAAATACTCCCTATGACAGAAGCTGGTGCATATGAATTGACCCAAGCTGTCTCAAGTCTTTCTTTGTCTGGGAAACAGAATAGCAAGACACAGGGGGTGGCGGGCAGGGAGAAGAGGGAATGATAGGGAGCATACAGGCTCCTAGAAAACTGCCCCAACCTAGTGCTCTCCAGATATTTGCGACCTAAGGGACTCAACATTTGGGAGCCATTTCTGGGTTGGAGGAAATGCACAAGAGTGTGTGTGTGAGAGAGGGGGGGAGAGAGAGAGAGAGAGAGAGAGAGAGAGAGAGAAAGAAAGAAAGAAAGAGGACAGTTAGTAGATGGGGTTCAAATAAATAAATAATAATAAGACTACAAATTCTATAAGATACATCCAGCATAGGCAATGTTTAGGAATTATGGGATTGTAGTACAGGGTGCAAGATTAGGGAAGGCTGGCTTACTGGTTTCATGTCACTATGTTCTAAGCTTCCAGAATGTGTGTCGCTAGGGAAATCTATGCCAAATGCAACTTAAAAAAAAAAAAGTTTAAAGATTCTCAAGATTCCAGCAATTATGATTTCAGAAATAAGCCTGGGAAGTGTAGTCAGGTTTTTATAGTTAAAGCTCATGAAATCAGAAGGCAAATTAAAGAACCCACACTGATTATACTTTTACATTTAGTAATTTTACATCCATTGTGTTAGTCTAGCGAGAATAAAATTCAGCGTTGCAATGCCAGAATTCACAAGACACATGGGACAGCAAGTACATTTGCAAGCAAATTTTTACTGCCGAGTACATTATTAGAATGTTCTTTTTGAAACCAGCAGACAAAAGTGGATTCATAAAAAAGACATCACATACAGACGTGCCTTGGTGTAGCTGTCGGTATATGCCAGAACAGTCTACCACATACCACGAACAAAAAAGAAAGCAGAATCCTGTCGTGCTACTCTTAAGGCTTAATCTGGAACTTTATGCAACACTGGTAATGTTCTCCTGCAGAAGATCTGGGATTGCAGCAAGAGATGAGTCGTGTCTTACAGGTCACATGCATCCCCAAAATGCACACACACTGGACATCATAAATACTATACCTTTGGCTACTTGTCTGGAATAGTTCAGAAGCCACGGTTTTTCCCTAAGCAAGAAGAAAATCTGCTGGTGTGGCCAGGACTGTGTCAGGGACAGAGGAGTCACTATGTGCATCCAGACAGGGATGTTTTTACATCCACCTCCCACCAGGCACATCATCAGCACTTACATGGCATAATAAATGCCTCTCCCACACAGCCCATGTTCTTGTTTGTTAAATGCATAAAACATCAGTTCACATTTATAGCAGAGAATTAAGACAAGCTAGTGTCAGCAAAAGCCAAGGAACGGTCCCCCAGCAGCACCCCCAGAAGGGATGGCTTCAGCGCTTTCCAAGATCACTAATAGGCCAGCAACAACTCTGATATTCCTAGAGCACCGAAAACTGCTGACAAGCAAAGTGCTTATGCCCAAAGGATATGGCTGTGGTCACTGATTAAAGGCTTACTGCACACTAACACAGTGGGTCCCAACTGTCTTACTAGAGGGACCTACCAACTTATTTTTGTCTTTAAAACTGACAAGTAGGTTCCAAACAATTACTGATCTTGAAGGAAAATACACTTAGCTTGCTGCACTATAACATCCAAAACCTGATTGCAGGCAGTATTGGGACTCGCCATTTGGGAGTCAGCATTCTAAAAATACGTGGGGGGAAGAGACATTAATTGCTAGTTAAGTTTTTTAATTCAGAGAATAGACTAGGAGGAACACAGTATTGCCATCCCCCAAAACACAATTTGCAACAGAGCAAAGGCTTCCCTCTGTCATCACGGTAATGCTTTAAAAAATCATGTTCTTTCAATACTGGTAAAATAAATGCTACAGAATGCACAAGTATGCCTCTCAACAGTATATGCTTTCATTTTTCTGACTTTGCTCCATTTAAAAACCATGTGCAGTTATAGGTCTCCAGCAGCAGAACTGTAAACGAAAGTCCTCCACTCACTGAATAGCCACAGTACTAGAACTGATACTCCAAACACAATCTCCTTCTCCTGTTATAGGATTTTCTTTTAAAACATGTGAGAATGTATTAGGCATCATTGCAGGCATTCATGTGAGAGTGATCTGAACATTTCTAAAGTACAGAAACTGCTTAAGCAAAGACCCATCGTACGTTTGTAAATCCAGCAGAAGTAAGGAAATAATAAGATTCACCATGCCAAGTATAAGTGATGTTCCACAGATATCCCAGGAAAGAGATACTTAGTGGGAGAGTAAATACGCTTAGTGCCCTGCCCAGCCAACTCAAAAATGTCTTTCATAGGGCAAGTCCAGGACTCTAATATAATGTCTAGAGATCAATGTTTAGAATGTGAAGTTACTTATTATAATCTGGGAAGAGAAGAGATGACATTAAGGCTGCCTGGAAATAATCTTTAGTGCTCATAGTTCTCTTTCATTGCACAGGAAATTATTGGGGAAGTCTATGTTGTGAGAAAAAGATGAGACACAGCAAAAAAAACCTCAGTAACTCTGATGGGTCAAAGCATGAAGATACTTGAACTCATCTTTGTATATGAGACTTAGGCATCTTAGTTTCATCAGAAGGAGTAATGTGGGCTGCGTCTCTGCCTAGGACAAGCACAACTTTCATTACTAGAAAGATTTTAAAAGGCCAAAAGAGGGCAGTCAAGAAGTGGAATACCGACAAAACTTAACGTGTTCTGTACCCAGCATAAATTGGGATGGCACCAGACCCTTCTACAGTCCTGACTTGCTGGCCACAGAAGGACTTATTAACATCATGCAAGGAGGACGGCCAGAGAGAACTGGCATCCAGACAGAGACAAACTTGGTCTAACTCCCCAGACTGCTGATTTCTCAGCTTTTTGACAGCTTCCCGAAGAAAGATCACACTGGAAAGTGCCAAGTGCGACGGCTGCAAAGGGAAAAAGTGCAACCTCGACACATTTTGCCAAGCTCAAAAGGCCTGCACTCAGCACAAGCACCGCCAATTCTTCGCTCACAACAGAGCTGACAGCAGAGCGCATGATTCAACACAGGCCCCATTCTCAACATTCCTGATTCACAGAGCTGTGCCATCAAACTAGTGTAAACATGGTGACGTCACCCATTCCAGGAGCAGAGACAGCCCCATCAGAGGAGGCCCAGCTACAAGGGATGAGAAAGGAGATGGGCATGACGAGAACAGCAACGGGAGGCTTTTCAACAGGTGAAGTATGAACAGTAGTTTCAACACTACACTGTACATATCTGCAAGTATATGACTTTCATGTGTTTTATGAGGGCTTGTCTATATATAACTTCTCACTTATGGAAGATTTAACCTGAAAGTAGATGCTTACCCAGTTAAGACTTTGAGAAACATAGAGTCACTAGAGAATTCTGTCTCCTCAAAGCAGACATGACTGGCCCCAGCAATATCCCCACTATGCTTAGAAAGTGCCTCAGAACTGCTGTTTACACAAGTTTTCTTCTTACTCAGCAGAACTGAAGTAAAGGGGACCAAAAATCAGTAACCTGACCTCTTCCTACCAGACTGCCAGACTCCTTAGTTATGATCACTGAGGAGCTCATCATATTTATAATTAAAACTGAGCTGGCTCATCTCTCTCCACACCTTTGAATCATTATTTTCAAGTACTGTACAATGCTTCTAGACAAGGCACATCTATTTTGCTTCCTATTTGCCACAAGCTTTGTAAGTCACTGCAATTATCTAAATATCCAAGGGATAATACATTGTCCAGGTTGCCATGTCAGACACCCAGAATGAGAATCAAGACAGCTGTTCATCATCTCCTATCCTGCTACAATGACACCAGCAAAGAGACATGCTACGCATCAGTCTGTTAGGAACACTAGGTTTGAAGTATCCTTTTACAGAGAATGGAATCAGACTAGATTAACTTTCTCTGTCCTTCTAACATTACCGTTTTAGAATTAGAATCAGTTTGTGGAGATCTCCATCAAAAGGACATCAAACCGCAGCTAGCTATTGTCACACAAACCATCTCCATATAATCACAATCTAAATATCTATGACATACTGATTAAGTTGCCCAGTCCCCAGTAGCCAAGCCGCTCTCAAACTGGCAGAGGACAGATTGCCCTCCAGAGTTGTGGCTGTAGACGATAGCATGCTTCAGCTAGCTTCACTGTGGGAACTTCACACAAGGGACGCAGGGTAGGACAGCATGCACTTGTTGCACAGACGTGCTCCATTATACAAATCAAGCAGAGCTGTGCAGGCACAAACAAGGGAATCTGCATCTCTGTGCCCTTCCCACTTCAGTGTGACAGTATGCCAAGCACCTTCACAGAGTCCTTGAGGACATCGTGCCTGTCTGACAAAGACGGCATAGACAAGTAGCAGCAATTTCCATAAAGGTATTCAGGAACTACCATTTTACAGAGTCTATAAAGCTAGCCAAAACAGTAAAGTTAAGACCTACATGTACAGAGAGAGCACTGAGGACATGTGAGCAGACAGGGCAAACATACATACTGATATAAATCTACAAGCACTTAGGAATGGGTCTCTCACAAAAGTTCTGCCAAGTAACCCTTTCTCTCTCTCTCCCTCATACACACACACACACACACACACACACACACACTCCCCACATACAGTTACTTCTGTCTTAATGCACATAAACTGCACATGGATATACACTGTATGACATATGCTCAGAAAGCTACAGTTGTCACAACATTTTGAATGCAGGCAAAATATAGACAAGTAGCAGAGAGGAAGAATCTCAGGTGAATCCCCTTCCCAACCATCTCCTGAACTTGCACCCTTCTCTGCCTTATCGCCCAGTGAGAAAGTGAGTCAGCAAGTCACCCTCTCCCCCCCCCCCCAGCTAACCCTTTTGACAGGTCCCATCAGCCGGTCAGCCCCTACCTCCCTTTGTGCAGCATATACCTAGTGGTGACCTCATGTTGATGAGTCAGCAGTGTCTGGGCTCTGCACACAGCAGGCTGTGCCAGGGGATGCAATGGGGTGATTTACATCCCCCCCTCCAATCCCGAATACTCTCTACATATTCCCCTTCCTGTGCCCCACCCCACATAGACTCACTCTTTCCCCCACCCAGACACCTGATGAGTCAGCACGGCAAGCCCTTTAACATTAGCAGACATGGCTGCACATCCCTGGAGACACACACAAGTGTGTAGGGAGCAGCTTTCCCCCCCCCCCCACTCTAGGCAGGGGAGAGGGAGCACCTGCCCGAAGAAACGGAATAATAAGGTGCCCAACTACTTTTTCATCCCCACTACTTGAGAAGCAAACTCAACAACAATAAGGATCGAGGCAAAACCGGGGGTGGGGTGGCAATGGCATTTCTCTCCTCCTAACGACAGCGGTGGGGAAATAAATACGGCCACCCACGCCGCAGAAACCCCTCAGAAGGAAAGAAAGGGGGGAAGCCACCCACCCATCTGTCAGCCACAGAAAATGAAGTCAACGAGCAGAGGAGAAGAAAGGAGGTGGGGAAACGAAGATCGGCTGCTGAAATACGGAAGCCCGCTCACCTAGACCCACCTATCCCTCCCCCCCCCCCCACACTATATTATCATTATCTCTCTCACACACACACCCGAGCGCGCCAGAACATTCCCGGGTGGAAATTGGGGAGGGGGGCCCATGCTCCTGTCAACATAAGTCTCCACCTACATTGCGAGAGTCGCTTCTTCAGATAATAATCATGGAAATAAATAAACACCGTGGAGAGAGAAACGCTGAACTCCACGGCGCCCGAAATTCCCGGGCGCAATTGGAGAGCGAGAGGCAGGGCTCCCCTTAAAAAGACCCCCCTCCCCGCTTCTATGTCAGACGCGCCCCCCCCCCCGCGCTTATTAATGCTCGCTCGCTCCCTCCCTCCCTCGTGGAGAAGGGGGGGGTGGCGGCGCTGGCTTGCCTTCCTCCCTCTTCCCCCAAAGGTGGAACCGGGGGCCCCAGGCCGCCCGCGCAGTCTCTCACCCTCTCCGCTCGGTGCCGCCGGGGGAGGGGGGGAGCCGGGGCGGGGAGGGGGGGAGGCCGCCACGCAGAGAGGGACCGAGAGTCCGGGGTCCGCCGCTGCCGCCGCTCACGGACACGTCACGTGATGTTTGGGTCACGTGCCTCCATTCATGAAGCCGTTCGGTGCAACCGCCCCGAGCCTTAAAGGGGAGGCGCCCGGAGGTTTCCCCCTCCGACGGTTCGAGATAGACGTTCTGAATATCGGCTATATTCAAGCGGGGGGCGGGGGGTGGGGTGGAAATAGGTGGAAGGCGGAAATAAAGAGGAGCCGGAAGGCAGGAGTGGGGCTGCGGAGCCGGTGGGGAAACAAGTGGCTCGCCTGGCGGGCGAGGACAGAGCCAAGGCTGGGCACCTTAAGCGCGGGTCGCGCCTGCAGCTCCTACAGGGAGTGGGTTGGGGGGGGCACCGTCTCGTGGGTAGGCCCCCGCTGCTTGAGCCATTTGGGGACAAATCCGAGGGAGCCCCGTTGGGCTTCTGGGATTTGAACAAAAGGAATGAAATCAAGGCCGAGGCTTGGAGTCTAATAAACAGCCCGCTAGACGAGATCCAGCTTCAAGAAGGGCTTTCACAGACTGAGCGATTTCTGCGGGGTGGGTGAAGGACCGGGAACTCAGGGAGCCCCCCGTTTATTCCTTCCTTCTTCTGTTGCCTCCTTGGAGAAGAAACTTTTGAGAGGGGGCAGCAGAAGAGCTGTGTGGGAAACCCAGGGCACCATGTGCATGTCGTGTAGGCATGCATGCCTTTGTGTGGCAGAGAGCACACCCTAGCCCTGGTTCACAGATTAAAAGTTTGCTAGCCACGGATCCTAAGGTAAGAGGAGCTCTGATGGAGCAGACAAATGACCCATCCAGTCTAGCATCCTGCCCTCGTATAGTGGTCAACTGGATGCCGAGTCTAGAGGGCCCACGAGCAAGACCCTAATGCAATAGCAGTCTCCCCATTTGTGATTCGCAGCAACTGGTATTCAGAGGTATTCTGCCTCCAACCGTAGAGCTAGAATGTGGCCACCATGGTTAGTGGTCATTGGCAGCCATATTCTCAATGAATTTGCCTAAACCTTTTTTAAAGTCATCCACTGCTGGTGGCCATCACTAGAATCTTGTGGAAGCAAACCTGGCAACCTCATTGCTCTCACCCTTAACTCCTGGTTGTTTATGAACAAGCTATAAAGCAAGGGTCCCATACCACTTCCCAGGAGACTCATTTCCCATATTCCTCCACTGGGAGAACTGCCCTTTTATTCTACTCTCAGCTTCCTGTTCCTTAAGCACTAACTGATTCATAAAATGACCCGTCCTCCTATTCCATGACTTCTAAGCTTACTCAGGAGTCTTTGCTGTGGGACTTTCCACATGTCAACTGAATCACCCCAATTTTATGGTTGTTGACTCTCAAAAAAAACACTCTAAAGGTTTAGTGAAAGGGCTTACCTTTACAGAAGCCATACTGGTTCCATTTCATCGAGGCTTGTTCTTCATGCTTGGACATTCTTTAATGATGTTTTCCATTAGTTTTCCAAGAACAGATGTTATGTTAACCAAACTGTACTTTCTCAGCTCCTCTCTGGATCCCTTTTATAAATGGTGTTGCGTTGACCACTGTCAAGTCCTCCGGCTGATATTAGCAACAAGTTAGATATTCTTGTTCAATCAGCAATATTTACATTTTTGCCTTCCATTTCCCTTACTGGCATGGAAATGGTCAGATTCTGAGGGAAGGCTGCATCAGGCAGGCACATTGAATTGATGTGTTTTTTTAAAATGCATCTTCAGCACACAAATATATTTTTAACTGAAGAAAACACTGACATTCCCCTTGCCTAGATAGATTTGGTATAACCAGTCTATGAACCTTTGTTAATTTATTCAGAAAGAGATACATGAAAGTATTACTCGCTGCCCTTAAGATGCTGTGATTATTCAGCAGTGAGGGGGAGCAATTTGGCATATTTTTAGAGGCACTGCTCTCCAATATTCTGCATGTTCCAGGATAGAGCCAGGTAGACTGTGGGTCTCAGCCTTGGCTCTCATTAAGCCTTGCTTCTAAAAAACGTATACTGGTCACTGCTCCATATATAAATTGGTGATGTGCAGACTGGCTGGCATAGGGATAAAAAAGTGAGGAGACAGAGTTGCTGTTTGAAAAGCTGTCCAGTGGGGGATTCTTTTTGCCAAAGGGTTCTTTAGTATTTAAGTTTCCAAAACAGCTATTCTGTGGCTGACCCATCCAGATCTGTAAGGCTTAGAATGCCCTTCTAGACACCTTGTAGGATGACTGGCATTTCTTACTCTCTTGCTCGTAGTTGGTACTGTACCTGTTCCGCAACTTTACCACAAGGAGTGTGCCTGAGCCAGCACTTTTGCAATTGATTTTCTCAAGCCAGGGAGACTTGCTTACTGGAAAGTTTTCCAAACCAATTCTGCCCATCATTGTATTTTGCCCAGCAGTGCTTGCCTCATGAGTGAAGAGATCATCCACCCAGCTGCTCTGCAACTAACCCCTGTTAAAAGACCCCTCCGGCTCCAGATTTACTGCTGATATATAAAGTTTGCTCAGAGCCAGAAGATGATTGCGCAGCAGGGGCCTTTCAGCCTGCAGGTGCTTGCCTGAACTGTCATAAGGCATTTTGGTTCACTTGCCCAGAAGCTAGCTGATTGAAGACAAGCCCTCATATCCCAAAATACACAGAGACCCAGTGATACATGCTCAGCCATGGGCAGGACTCCTGGCAAGCACATCATTTCTCCAGAATTGCCTGAGCTGGATTAGGACCGCTCTTCTCATCGAGCAGCATGCTCCGTTTATCTACATGCGGAAAAAGCAGCAGGGCAAGTGTGCTCCAGGAATAAAAGCTCCGCTGGCTTTTGGCTTCTGTTTGGAAATACTAGAAACCCACTGTCTGATGCAGGTGTCAATTGGCACCTGCTGTAGGAATTGAATTGGTAATTGTTATCTAATTGCACTGTTTTACATACTGCATGAGAGAGAAAGATGGAGCTGGGGAGAATGAACACTGAGCATATTTCTTCCTTTCCTCTCTTCACCTTCCTGCGCAGCCAGCCCCAAATCTCGGCCCACGTTTCTAATGCCCACTCTGCAATGCTGTCCCCCCTCCCTTAGGAATGCTCCCCCTCCCCACGCTTCTGTTCAGTCTTTGCTGTGTCTACACTTTCTCAAAACTGCGGAAATTGCAGGGAGCAGCGAGGTCTGGACTGAAAGTGCTGATGTAGGGAAGCAGTGCTCACAGCTGTTTCTTGCTTAGGTGCCTGGGACAGGAATGCTGCGGCATGCTCCAAGCCCAGAGATGAGGCACTGCATAAACTACTGTAGCAATGGAGAAAAGCCTGAGCCAGATCCATTTTCCCCTCCGGAGTTCCAACAGGAGACAAGGCACCCCCCTTTTTCTTTCACACGCACACTCTATTGATCTCATGCAAAAGTGAGAGGAAGCTGAACCTGATTCTTGAAGAAAAGACCACCTTACACAATGCTCGACACAATGCAGCAGCTTGCTGACACTTCCCTTTTCCCACCCACAGAGTTTTAGCAATAAAGTTGTTTGCCTAAATGTGCTGAGTCTGTAATCCTGTGAGGAGCAGGAGATGTGTTAAATGATGGTGGTACTGAAAAGCCTGATGAGATCCGATGGCCAGATTAAAGGAGGAGCAAGAAGAGGAGGATTGAAGGGTAGATGGTACAAAAGAAGCTCTGACCCACATCAGACATTACTCTTAACAGCTAGCGCCAAAAAGAAAAGCCATTTGTGTGCAGGGTCTCCCCATTCTGGATGCTGAATTGTTGCTCCAGACACTTGGGTTTGAAGATATTATTACGAATAAAGAGTGGAAATGGAGTGCCTTTAAGTGAAATTAAGCACTCAAGAAATTCCAGTCTAGGTTGTCGGTTGCTCTGTAACTCTTTGAAATGTAATTTGGTACTGGCAATTCAATCTTTGAAATTATGAATCAGCCTTACTGCTGCTGCAGATTCTATCTAGTGATAGTTCTAGGTATATAATCCATTATGTTAGCAAGTCTTTCTCTTCTGCCTTTTATTTCTCTTTCCTTTCACTTTTCACACTTTCCTTCCTTCTTTCTTTCTTTCTTTCTAGGGTATAGGGCCTAGGAAGAACAGGATTGTTGGGTGAAGGTTTACATAGATTATTTGCTTTAAAGCCCTTTTGAAAACTCCTCCCCTAATGTAGATAAGGGGGTGCAGAGTTTACAACCACCAAAGTAACAAACATCTTTTGGGGGGAGATACACCTATACCTGAGTAAAACTGGTAATTGTGCTTGTTAAACATACAGAATCCATAGATGTAATAGTAAACAACAAACTGCATTCTGAGATGTCAAACTTCTAACGTACATTGAAGAGAAATTGTTCTGGTTATATTTATTCATGAAAATAATAAAAACAAATTATTTGAAACTTTTAAAATGTCATTTAAATTTAATGATTAAAAAAAAATCAACTAAATGTGTACAGCCTGAGCCTACGCTTTGACAAATTAAGCTTAAGGCTAAAGGCTACATCACACATGTGGCTGTGTTTCTTTTTCCTTTGACTGTTTTTTTGTGTGAAGTAACCAAACATCAGGGACACGGGTGGCGCTGTGGGTAAAAGCCTCAGTGCCTAGGGCTTGCCGATCGAAAGGTCGGCGGTTCGAATCCCCGCGGCGGGGTGCGCTCCCGTTGTTCGGTCCCAGCGCCTGCCAACCTAGCAGTTCGAAAGCACCTCCGGGTGCAAGTAGATAAATAGGGACCGCTTACTAGCGGGAAGGTAAACGGCGTTTCCTTGTGCGGCTCTGGCTCGCCAGAGCAGCGATGTCACACTGGCCACGTGACCCGGAAGTGTCTCTGGACAGCACTGGCCCCCGGCCTCTTGAGTGAGATGGGCGCACAACCCTAGAGTCTGTCAAGACTGGCCCGTACGGGCAGGGGTACCTTTACCTTTACCTAACCAAACATCCTTCAGGCACTGAGAGTTAAGCAGGAAGGGGAAATGATAAGAGCCCCCTTTACCTGTCAGGAAAGTCCCAGTATCTTTCCCTCAGCAGGTGGGGCAACAGATTGCCTTCTCAAAATCTTTCCCCTTATTGCATGCTCATATTTCTTGGATTGTGATAAGACACCCAAGGACACAATATTCTTTCCTACACACTTGCTGTGTTTCCTAGTTCCTACTTGTTCAGATGCGTGGAGATGGGAAGCATATGCTCAGTCTCTCTAGACAGATTTTCTTCCTGTCCTCTGGAAAATAAATCCTGTGATTCTCAACCTGAGATTTGGTGTGTGGATTGTGTGTTTATTACATGCATTCCTTGTTCAGAGAGGCTAGTGCATGGGAACTTCTTTCCATTCACAATGTTATCATTGTATCAGAAGGGCAGGAAGAGCCACAACATTTCTCATCCCATTTAGTTCGGCCCTGAAAGTGTGCTGAGGATTGCAGCCATTGCTGCTTAATCCATGGGGCAAATGGTAAAGGGCACACAGTACTCACAAATTATTATTATTTTAGTCGTTGCTGGTTCTGGTGTACAGTGGTACCTCAGGTTACAGACGCTTCAGGTTACAGACTCCGCTAACCCAGAAATAGTACCTCGGGTTAAGAACTTTGCTTCAGGATGAGAACAGAAATCGTGCAGCAGTGGCGCAGCGGCAGCAGGAGGCCCCATTAGTTAAAGTGGTGCTTCAGGTTAAGAACAGTTTCAGGTTTAGTACGGACCTCCAGAACGAATTAAGCACTTAACCCGAGGTACCACTGTACTTTACAATAGGGAATGAGAAAGGAAAAGATGGTCGTTCCCCCCCCCCCCTTTTTAAACCACATTGTAAGTTATGTTTCCTCCAGTATCTCAAAACACACCTATACTGTATAAGCATTTGTTGTATTACATACATGTATTGAATAGAATTGTTATAATATAGACACCTGTACAGTTAGTTTTATAAGCAAATTATTTAAAAAATGTAATAAACTGATTTTAAAAACCACAGATGCTTAAGCCATTAAACATTCCTAGGACAACCCTAGTGTGCTCATGCTGTCAGGTATTCATTAGTTGTTTCTGCAATGGACCATTATAATCACCCACCAGCAACAATGTATATCAATAGTCCAAAATCAGCAGCCCCCATTCAGACATAAGAAAGAATGTGACAGTCCTCTCCCCACTACCCAGAACTATTCCACTTGTGCTCATTCAGAAGTAAATATGGAATAGGGTGTCATGCCATGTCACCTTGACCTAAGTTCCAGCAAGCGTATGGAGTGTTTGTGGAAGTAACTGAGAAGCCATACATAAATGGTTTAATAGCAGCAAGCAGACATGAAAGCTAATGCCACAGGCAGGCATGAGAGCTAATGCCAAAGTGGAAAAGTACCCACAGAATTCTAGATTGATCCATCATCATTCCAGCATTCTTTCTGTTCCAAATGAACAAAGTTTCTACCCCTACAAAGCTTATTATGACATATACAAACGAGTCAGGGAACCTTTTTCAGCCTGAAAGCCACATTATCTTCTAAATCTTCTGAGGGCCACATGCCAGTGCTGGGCGTATCCAGAGGCAAATATGGTTGGAAGGACGTATGCACATTTCAACTTTGTATAGTGGGCTACTTTCTCCAGCTGTCAACTTTTCCCTTTTCTTGTGAGGAATCCTATTCAGAATAAGGGAATTCCCCTTAAAAAGGGGGGAAAGTGGACAGCTATGCCACCTATCCTTCATCCAGACAAGAGGATACATTCCAGCCTGGCAAAAACTCAGGGTGTGAAGCAAGAGTCAGTGAGGCGTGTGGCCACAGTAGGCATCTGAAGGCTAGATAGGCCCGACTGAGTGCATTGGGTCCCTGGGCCTGAGGTTCCCCACACCATTTACAAGGACTATACAGTGGTACCTCGGGTTACATACACTTCAGGTTACATATGCTTCAGGTTACAGACTCCACTAACCCAGAAATATTACCTCGGGTTAAGAACTTTGCTTCAGGATGAGAACAGAAATTGTGCTCCGGTGGTGCGGCAGCAGCAGGAGGCCCCATTAGCTAAAGTGGTGCTTCAGGTTAAGAACAGTTTCAGGTTAAGAACAGACCTCCAGAACAAATTAAGTTATTAACCCGAGGTACCACTGTAAAAGGACCATATAGGTTAGGGAAACAGCTCCATGTGTGCAGGTGGAGAAAGAACAGGGCTTTTTTTTCAGCCAGAACTTTCCGGAACTCAGTTCTGGCACCTCTCAGGTGGGCGCCGTTGTAAGAGAACAAGGGAGGCGATCATGGTGAAACCTCTTTTTATAGAAAAATAGCACAGAAAGAATCTTGGAGAACCATGTCTTGCCTCAAAGTACTCTTCTTTGGGAGCAAGCCCCTCGCAACAGCAACGTCCTGTGAAATGGAGAGACCAACTATATTCAGCCCTTGCAATTACTGAGGATGCAACCAGTAGCCTTCAGAGAAAAGAGCCGCTCAGCAAATCTGCAGCTTCAGGGCACAAACTGCTCCTCAAGGCAATGTGTACGGATCAGCGTTCCTTGTGGGATAGCTCCTCCTCCAGCCATACCCACAGTTGGGTGGAAAAGAGGACTTTGCCCTTGAACTAGAAGAACTACTGCCCTTTGCTCAGCAGCTGCTAGGCATTATGGAGAAGGGACAAGGTGGCCCAATGTACATGACGAATATGGCATTTGTCCCGCAGCAAACAGGCTTCCTTCATCACAAAGGTAGGTGCTTGGGTTATTCTTCATGCTTGGGTGGATGGGTCATTCACTTTCAAGGTTGGATTCAGACTGTGATCGCACACTGTGGGCCTAGTGCAAATACTACCCACTCCAGGCCTCGTGCCACAGAAATAGAGGCCATAACCACGACAGAAGCTTCAGTGCAGTGAGCAAAATCTACAAGGCCATTTCTCTCCCTTTTGTGGCAGCTGGACATCCTCTTGGGTATACAAACTTCAGCAACACACCATATCATAAGGAGGTTAAAAAGCACGGCTCTCTTAAGAGGTTTGCCTTCCAGGGCCAGGCACTCACAAGTTGGGGTATCACTCTATTATACACATTCATCACACCCCTTTACAGATGTGGTGTCAGGGTACCTAACTACCACTGACCATTCTTCCCCTGCAGATCAGGCACAAATTATTATCAATGGGAAACTTTGAACAAGCTCACATAAAACCATCTTCCCCCTTTCCCTTATTGGGGTATAGCGCAGAAAAACTTGGGTCTCAAATATGATCCTCTCTTCTTATTCTGTTGTAACTTTTACCTCATGTTTCACCTGATGGTACAACTGTTTGGTGATCTGTTTGTTGAACTGCTAATGAGCAGCCATTTCCCACAGACAAGCAATTCAAGGACCATCCATAAAATGTATCGCACACCAAGACTGAGGAGATAGCAAAATTGCAGCAGGAAAAGTTGAACATCAGTTAAAATTGGGTTGGGCAGATGCAACAGGCATGGGGAAGGTGCTTAGAAGGCCTTTAAAAGTGTGGCTTCCTTTATATACAGGACAGACCTTGCCAAGCGCTTTCACTGAACTGTGTGGCATTTTAAAAAACGAAACAGCAATCCAGAACCTTGGGAGTTCTGACAGGACACACTTCAGTAACATTGACAACTGAGGAAAGTAAGCTGCTTCTATTTGCCTCTGTAAAGACTCCATCACAGAAAATGGTTGCCTACCCAGATGTAGAAGTGTTAGCTTATCCATGCGCAAAATGAGAGGGGATATGGATAACTCTACAGAACAGCCCCCCAAAAGGACAAAGGTGTCAGATATAGCATCTCCTCTTGTACACTGACCCACCCCATAGGCAGGTATAGGAAATGCTCGATATAGACATGCTGAGATTCCTGCATTGCCGTGGGTTGCACTAGATGTCCCTTGGGGACCCTTCCAGCTCTACAATTTTATTGTTCTATGGCCCTCTAGATGTTGTTGGACTCCATCTTGCCTAGCCTGCACAGTGAGAAGGGATGATGGGAAGGTGTAGCTCAACACCAGAAGGTCCACAGGTTCTCTATCCCTGTCATTTTGCATATATGCCTCTCCACCAAAATTCTCTCCCCTTCTTACATACAATATATTTTTCACATATATAGGCACTTTACTCATTTGTATATCACTTTTCCATATACTGGATAGCTTGGCTGGTTAGAGCGTGGTGCTGATAATGTCAAGGTTGCAGGTTCGATCCCCATATGGGACAGCTGCACATTCCTGCATTGCAGGGGCTTGGACCAGATGATCCTCAGGGTCCCTACCAACTCTGCAATTCTATGATTCTAATAAGCATCCACAAAAATGTTGAAATGTTTTCATCTTTTTACCTACTGCTGATTGTAATCTTTTGAATATATCTTTTCTGCAACAATTTTAAATGTTTTATTTTATATTGTTGTAAACCTCTTATAAGTTTTTTTTTCCATAATCGAGCAGTGTATACATTTTGTTAAAATTAGATATACAATACACTCTACTCTGTCTACACACGTGCACCATAAATTCTTTCGTACACCAGGTAAGCAACACCTGCTCTAAAGCCTACCCTGATTTTCATCCTCTCCCCATCATTCATTCACTTACTCTCACATGCATTATACATTACTCCAACTGCAAGGCTGAAGAGAACTCATTCTGTGCTATTTTTTCCAAACTTTTATGCAAGAAGCTTCTTTGTAAGCTTCTAGGTCTGCTGTGCTTGTTGACATCAGCAAACCATGTCTGAATTCCGGTCATGTTACACAGTAATCTGACATTTGTGGTGCAAGGGTGGTGCAAGCCCCACAGGTTTCAAAATGAAAACCATAAAAGTAAAGCAAGATGCAAAAACAAATGTTATAGGTCTGGTGAAAACTATATTAGCTATGGCTTCAGGCAGGGGGAAAAAACACAAAACAGATGCATGGTGTGTTCAAACCTAAGCAACCATATTCCTCTGTTTGTATTACCAGTACTGATTATTCAAAGAAAAAAACAAAATGTCATTTATGCATAATGACTCCCAGTGCTTTTTTTCTGGGGGGATGCAGGGGTACATATACCCCCAAACGTTTTGTGAATCTAGGTTTGGCCTCACTGAGGGGCAGTATTTCAATAGAAGTAGGAAAATGAGAGTACGGCAAAACATTTTTTTTTTTTTGGAAAAAAGCACTGATGACTCCAAATAAGAATAAGAATAAGAAGCAACTGCAGGAGCAGAGGCTCCATCCATGGCAGAAGGAATGTAAAAAAGGTTACTTTCAATTATTTAGAAACATGACAGGTTTAGGAGATACAGCTTTTGCAAGAGCACACAACTCTTTCCCAAACCATACCCTGGCAAGAAAACAAACCAACCCACAAACCCTGCAATATCTTCAGGGACTGGACTGAGGCTTCTGTAGCACAATCTTTAGCATGCTCACTCAGAAGTGAGCCATAGTTAAGTGTGTTTAGAATCGCAGCATTACAGCAATTTATCAATAAGGTACTGGACCTTTAAAATTATGTAAGCCCTCCCTCTGGTGGAATATCTTGTATAGCATGTTTAAACCCAGACAGGAAAAAGTTCAGCATTTCCTGCTTAAGATTAGTATACAGAGTTGTTTCAGCATCAGCAGTTTGGGGGATTCTGGCACCAATACTTGTGTGCACAAACAGTAATTATGCACACAGAAATGTATCTCTTATGTTTTTCTGTGTATGGTTGCAACAGTTCTGCAGGATCACAGTTGTGCTGGTGAAGTTATGGAACCCTGGGCCAGATGCACGCAGGAGCAGCAATATCAGCAACAGGCAGAGAGAGCTGGTTAAGAGTAAATGTTTTTCAATAAGTTCCACCGAAAAGCAATACTGTACAGATTATAATTCCTCCACCTTTAAGAAAACAACTTTCACCACAGAAAGCAGTTGCAGGTTAATCAACGGACTGAAGTAACTGCAGTTCATTATTTGAATGGATCTACTTAGAAGTTTTTTTTATAGGGACGCGGAAGGCGCTGTGGGTTCAACCACAGAGCCTAGGACTTGCCGCTCAGAAGGTCGGCAGTTCGAATCCCCATGACGGGGTGAGCTCCCGTTGCTCGGTCCCTGCTCCTGCCAACCTAGCAGTTCGAAAGCACCTCAAAGTGCAAGTAGATAAATAGGTACCGCTCTGGCGGGAAGGTAAACGGCGTTTCCGTGTGCTGCTCTGGTTCGCCAGAAGTGGCTTAGTCATGCTGGCCACATGACCCGGAAGCTGTCCGCCGGCTCCCTGGGCCAATAAAGTGAGATGAGTGCTGCAACCCCGGAGTTGGTCACGACTGGACCTAATGGTCAGGGGTCCCTTTACCTTTACCTTACTCAGAAGTTTTATTCAGGATCCTGTCCCTTGTTAGGCCTTCAGACTTCCCCAAAGACTTGTATCTTTAAAAAATATACAGTAAGTGAGGAGGCAGTCTCTATTGGAAGTATTTTTAAAAGTTACCAATTACACAGAGATCTTCATCAGGTGAAATGAAAAAGTATGTATACAGCATATCTATATCCACACACATTAAAAGAGATAATTAAGTGTACTAATCTTGATGCATCTATTGCCCATTCAAATTATCAGAAGTTGACAGAAGTATTGCTCTGTGTTATGTGTGGTCTTGGCAGGCTGACCATTTTTTCATTTTAAGTGGAACATCCATGTCTCCCCACTTTCATAAATAAATCATTGACACACACACCCATCCTTGAGAGAAGTTATCATGTTCTGGCCTCTCTGAGCAAGGAACACAGGTAATAAACACACAGTCCACACACCAAGTCTCAGGCTGAGAAGCACAGAGTTTATTCTCCAGAGGAAAATGGGGGTGGGGAGTGGAATACCCCCCTAGAGAGACTGAGCATAATGCTCCCCATCTCCACACCTTCCAATAAGCAAGAACCAGGAAACCCAGCAAGTATCTAGGAAATAATACTGTATCCTCAGGTGTCTGTCTTATCATATATCCAAGCGTGACCCTGGTCCACTGTATTTCTTTCACCCACCCACCAAGTTCTTTATTCCAATCATTACCATATGAAGAGGCTGGCAGGGCAGAGCCTTGAAGGACAAAGGCTTTCTGTTGGAGCTGGGGAGGAGGAGGAGGAGGAATAGAGAATGTCTGAGGAGTTAGCTCTTGAGCACCTTGAACTAAACAAGTTACAAATAACAACCAGCATATTTTGAAAGGATCGTGAGGTATTCTACATAAAGCTTCCCAGAGGTTAAGTGTTTGTTACTAGAGCAAATGTCATTAGCAAAAAACAAAACAAAAAAACACAACAACAAACAACCCCAAATACATTTTTAAAACCTCTTCTCTATGCAGTGGTACCTCGGGTTAAGTACTTAATTCGTTCCAGAGGTCCGTTCTTAACCTGAAACTGTTCTTAACCTGAAGCACCACTTTAGCTAATGGGGCCTCCCACTGCTGCCGCCGCACAATTTCTGTTCTCATCCTGAAGCAAAGTTCTTAACCCGAGGTACTATTTCTGGGTTAGCGGAGTCTGTAACCTGAAGCGTATGTAACCAGAGGTACCACTGTACAGTGGTGCCTCACAAGACAAAATTAATCCGTTCCGTGAGTCTCTTCGTCTTGCGGTTTTTTCGTCTTGCGAAGCACGGCTATTAGCGGCTTAGCGGCTATTAACGGCTTAGCGGCTTTAAGAAAAAGGAAACAAACTTGCAAGAACTCGCAAGACGTTTCGTCTTGCGAAGCAAGCCCATAGGGAAATTCGTCTTGCGGAACGACTCAAAAAACGGAAAACCCTTTCGTCTAGCGAGTTTTTCGTCTTGCGAGGCACTCGTCTTGCGGGGCACCACTGTATATGAAGACAGCACCTTTGAAGGAATGGGCGGTGATAAAAAGCAAGCAAATGTAGTTGAAACAGCAGTCCAGTTCTGACGTATCTGGAAACCACGGTTTGATTCTGGCTTGTCATTACTAAACCATACTCATAGAGCTAGAGCAGGGATGGAGAACCTGTGGACCTCTAGATGTTGCAGGATTACAACTCCCATCAGCCAAAGGGAGCATGGTGAACTCCCTGGCATGTCCAGTTAAAAAGGGCTGGGTAGCGGACAATGTGAAAGCCCTTCCTCTGCCCTGGAGAGTTGCTGTCAGTCATTGTTGGAAATAATACAGAGGTAGATGGGCAAGGAGTCTGGCCTGGCATAAGACAGTTTCCTAAGTTTCTCTAGTAGCTGAGCTACACCAGACTTTTAATCTATATGGACATCCACTTCTGCTGGTAACAGGAGAACAGCATATATGTAGCCAATGTAAAAGGCCTAGCAAAAATAAGAGAAGGTGGAAGGAGGCAGAAACAGAAAAATTGTGAGAGATTTTATTTTACTACTATTGTGGGCAGCATAGTAGGGGCTGTACAAGTGGAGCTGCCAAGGAAATTTGGGGTCCTCTATACAAAGTAAGATAAACAGTGTGTGGGGAACAGTGGCAATCCAGTTTGCAGTGAGGAGCAAAAAAAAAAAAAAAGGAAAAGGAAAAAAAAGGCCGCTATAGCCCGAAGTCCAGAGTGCCTTGCAGACTGTACAGCAGCCACTATTTCATGAGAATGGGATACACAACAACTGCCAGGACTTGAAGGGCCTGCCTGGGGTCAAGTCCCTGGCCTATTAAATAAGAAGTGTGCCCATACCAGTGAATGTCTACCAGCCTGATACAGCCACAGAAGACAGACAAAGACTGGGAGAGACCAGGTTAAAATCTCTGCTTAGACATGGTGCTCCCCAGGTTACTTTGGGCCAGCCATTGTCTCTCAGGGCAATGTACCTCACAAGCAAGGCTTTTTTTCAGCCAAAACTCTCTGAAACTCAGTTCCGGCACCTCTCAGGTAGGAACCATTGCCATTCTAAAAGAATGAGGGAGGTGTTCATGGTGAGTCCCGGAACCTCTTTTTCTAGAAAAATAGCACTGTTCACGAAGTTGATGAAAGGATTAACAGGAAGGGTGTGCCCCAGAGGAAGGGAGGAGGATGTAAATAACAAAACATCATAATCACAACTACAGGACCAAAATCCCTCAAGGCCAGAAGTACACACAGTCACCCACCCAGTGGAAAGTGCTGGTGACAGTCTGCCTCCTGCTCAGCCCCCAGAAATGCTGGTCCCTGCTACTCTTTAATTAATCACATCTGGAAGCTAAAACCCCGTTCTCCTGCAGCCGCAAAACCAGGCTAGGCCCCACCACAAAAAAATGGCTTAAGCTACTGCTTCCCCTGAAAGGGAAAGGAAAGTGTTGGCTTGGCAAGGCCCAGGCCTCCTCATTGCTTCTTGCTGCCAGGATTCTTTTTGCTGAATAAGCTGACCTTGTTGGCAGAGGAAGACTCCAGTTTCACTTTATCCATTAAGGTCTTCTTAACAGCGGCCGGGGAGACCGTCTCCTGGTCAGCCAAGCATTGTAGTTCCCTGTTGGGGGAAGAGGGGAAAGCTTGTGAGCTGCTCAGGAGGCTCAGCTAAGGCAGGGCAGCTCTTAAGACTCCATGCCGGCATGTACCTTGTCCTGATGCAGGATGCCTCCACAGCATTGATGAGGAGTGAACGGAAGCCACCACTCTCCAAGAAGTGCAGGGCGTAGATGGTAGCACCCCCAGGTGAGCAAACATTGTCCTTCAGCTGTCCGGGGTGCTGCTCTGAATCCAACAGCATCTTGGCAGCTCCCTGCAGCATTGAGAAGATGAGTCGAAAAGCTCACCAGAAGTGGCAGCTACATACATATACACACACACACACACACACACACACACAGCCTCTCTATGGAAACACTCAAGGCGATTTCAAAAACTATGCACAAGTACACAAACCAGAAGAATTGCAACACCTGCCTCAAAACTGGAAAATTCTGAAAAGATTGCCAAAAAGCCTGACCTGCATTGCGCAGGACTGAAGCCAACACCATCACAGACATCTGCTGGGCCTTTCCCAGAGTGCCTTTGTTTCCTTCTTGAAATTGCAACAAGAATAGAAGAAAGCAACATGGTGCAGGGTGCTTTCATAAATACCGCTTTTTGAGGTAAATGGAATAGAAGCACTGGGAGATGTTTTCAATCAAATATTGAAAAGGCAGAGTGGACATAGCTTGAAGAAGCAGCAAACAAGGTGAAATACTGACCAGCAAAGCTTGAGCTCCCAGCCGGACGGCTAGCCTGCGAGGAAGGCCCATCTTCACGCCTCCATCTGCCAGGGCATCCAGGGCTGTGAATGCCTAGGAGGACAGAAGTTATCACAAGAAAATAAAAATGCAACCAAGGGGACAGGGCGAAGAGACAGACATTATCATCTAGCTTACAGGTAGACAATCCACAGACTGCATGCTACCCTCAGAGGCCTGGAGTGCTGCCTGCCTTAGGTGTCCAAGCTGCCCCTCTACTGCCAAATTCCCCACTGCCTGACTGGCTGTGGAATGTGATTTGCTTGAGAAGAAAGGTGTGCAGGGATATCCTACCCTATGCTGCTCTAATACAACCACTGTGCTCCCCCAGCAGCTGATAGGAAGATTGGCAGACGGAGTACAAATTCTGTGAGGAGGAAGCCACAGGGAGGGACATCCTCCTCATATAAACTGAGCATGTGTGTGAGAATGAGTGTGTGGGAGCATCTGATCTGGTCCACAACCACCCACCTACCACCGTAGTGTGAGCCCCAAAGTGGCCAAAAGTTTGTCCACCCACAAACACAGATTGTTTCTTAAGTGCTATCTTTCCTCTGCCAGAAAAAAAGGAAGAAGCCAGAATAGACACTCTAAGGAAAGCAAACCTCATATTCCTGAAAGTTATCTCTGCATAAACAAGTTTATTTTGGAGACAGCTCCCATCCAAACTGTGCCTATGACTATTGAGACTATTTATCCAGCAGGCACTCCCAAATGTTAACTGATTCTTGGTCTTGGTTTATCTTCAAATCCATTAAGCAACTGAAAAGCCCATGGCTCAGATGATGTTCTAGAGATTCAACATGCTGCTATAAATGCCTAATCAAAAAAGGTAAAGAACCCCTGGACAGTTAAGTCCAGTCAAAATCGACTATGGGGTGTGGCACTCATCTCCGCTTTCAAGCCGAGGGAGCTGGCATTTGTCTGCAGACAGCTTTTCCGGTCCACATGGTCGCTTCTGGCACAACGGGACATCATGACGGAAGCCAGAGCACATGGAAACATTTACCTTCCCACCGCAGTAGTACCTATTTATCTACTAGCGCTTGTATGCTTTTGAACTGCTACCTTGGCAGGAGTTGGGACAGAGCAATGGGAGCTCACCCCGTCACGCGGATTCGAACTGCTGACCTTATGATTGGCAAGCCCAAGAGGCTCTGTGATGTAAACCACAGTGCCACCCATATACCTAATAAAGAAAAGTACTGCAGGCTGATCTGCCTTCTGTGAAAATGTAAGGATACCACAAGCATCGTTTCTGCACTTAAAATTCCCCCTTGCCTACTAAGTTCTTTTTGCTTCATACAGGGAAGAGATGGTACTTACATAAGCAGGTCCACTGCCACTGAGTCCAGTGACAGCATCTATCAAGTCTTCTTCCACTTCAGTGCAGAAGCCCACACTAGCCATCAGTTGTTCCAAGAGCTTTCCATCCTCTACGTCAGCATGGGTCCCCGTAGCGTAGACAGTAGCTCCTTCTCTTACAATCACAGGTGTGTTGGTCATGCACCTGATCACTTTTGGGGTGGGGCAGAAGGCAGAAAGTTTCTTGAGATAAAGAGAAATAGGAGAGACGAGTGAGTATATTTAACATACAAATTGCATTCAAAATGAGCTCTTCTAGCAAAGGGCAGAGATAACCATTTTCAGGGTTCTAGATCACATTGAGAGGCTATACATCACTGACACCATCCTGTGAAAAATGAAGAATGTGTCTGTGATGTGGCAACAGAGTGCTCTGCAACTGAGTTTGTCCAGGAAAGAAGCCTCTGCAGCCAATAGTACAATGGAGGTGTTTTAGTCTGCTTTTTTTATTCTGTGGTTTGCTTTATATTCACTGGTGGTTTTTATTATTGTATTCATATAGGGATACGAGCAATGATAGTCATACACAGTCAGGCTCTCCAAGAAGCCTGGGGAGGCCTGGAACACTTCCAGCTTTTGAAGCCCCTCAGCCATAATAAAGGCAGCCACAGGAATAATGACGACACGTGATAACACAATAAGGCAGCAAAAGAAAAAAAGAAGAGTGGAAGATTTAAAAAAATCTTGCTTTCATGCAATCGCAATGCTGGTGTTAAGCATATGACAAAATCTGTATCAGTTAACAAAAAAGTTGCATGTCTTTTACCAAATCACACCTCCCATTTGCTTAAATTTGTCGTTCTAACCTGAGAAATTGTGTCATAATTTGATCCAATGAACATAAAAACAAGTTGCAAAACTTAACGGACGCCAAAAAAATTAGCAGGTGTCTAAATTTGAAGCCCCCTTTCAGCTTTAGGTCCCAGACCAAATGGTCCCCTTCCCCTACCCCCTCCCACTGGCACTGCTCAGAGTAGATCCACTGATATGGACTTTTAAACTTATGTTGATTAATTTCAGTAGGTCTAGTCTGAGCACAACTTAGTTTGGTAACACCTATGGTGTATGGAATAGGTTTATTCACATTTCTATACACCACCCGGAATTCTTCAATAAAGGGCAGTTAAACTTTGCTTTTTAAATCATGACTAAATAATAATTCAGCTAAGTTCCCTACTAAGGAGTGACTCTGGCTAGCAGGAAATTGCTCTGGCAGAGGGGCTGTAAGAAAGTAAAGCACAAGTTGATCCTCACCCCTGTTGACCGGAGAAAGTCACAGGATTGTCACCATCAGTTTCTAGTCTGGTCTTCAGAAAAGAGTCCAGAGGCTACCCTGTTTCTACACTCAGCCTCACCTGAAAAGACTTGCCAGAAAGGAAGGGCTGTGAGTCTCTTACCTTTTCAATAGAGCTGATCGTGACCCCAGCAGCGCATGAGACCACAATGTGCCGATCCTCTATATCTGAGCCAATCTCATCCAGGATGAATGGAATTATGGGAGGTTTCACTGCCAGAAACAGGACGTCACTGTTTTTAACCGTCTCTTTGTTGCTTAGAGTGAAATTCACACCCATTTTCTGGAATATAGGAGTTGGAACAGGTGAAGTGTAACAAGAATAACAACAGGATTTAGACATGCGGGGTCAGCCTAGAATTAGGCAGGATCTAGTTTACTGAAAATTTCAGAAACTGGATGAACACACTCTGTCAGTCACCATCAAGGCCACAGGACTTTGTCCTTTACATATCAAACAGTGAATGTGGGAGGCAGAGACTAAACTGCACTACTGCTTGGGTTTTTCTGCCAATATGGATGAAGTGTCCTAAATAGACTCTCCTTGATGGGTTGCATTCCCCATAGAAGATCAGGTACACAATTAGGAGATGCTCCTGGACTTCGCTTTATTCTTAAATACTCAGGCAACATTAGTGTCCAGTACATTGTATCAGCTTCATTTGGCTCACCTACTGCAGCCATGCCTGGATAAACAGACATGGCCTCAGTTACTTATGCCTAATTACATCAAGACCAAGAGCTGCAATGTTCTCTATGTGAAGAGTTCAGAATCTGCAGTCAGCAAAAAATGTATCCGGCAGAATTTTGGTTGCTGTGTGACAATCAGAACAAATCACACCAATGCTATTAAATGCATGGGCATAGCAGCTTAAAGTGCTGGTATTGATTTTAAAAGCTAGGGTGGCCTCATGCACGGAGGACAGGGTGTGGGGTTAAGAAATATTAGATTTTTTAGTTCCTGACACTTACCCTCAACCCTGATACAGTAGGGAGATCAGTGTCTGGCGAACTTGCTGTTATCTTGTGAGCAGCCAAAACTCCTAGAAAGAAGAATGGTCAACTTTAGCTTTAACACAGTCTTCTGCCAACAGCTATTGAGCATTTTCTCCCTCTTCAGCATATCCCTTCCATTAAGACTGTTAGTATGAGCAGCATTACCCTTCACGTTATGCAACCGTTAGTTGTGGGGTCTTATATCCTCCCCCCACCTAAAGAATGGATACATATATTTCTAGAAGGTGGCATACCAATAGGCAAATGCCTAGGTAATTTGCACATAGAATCACCACCCTTAAGAACTTTATGCTTCCCAGATCTGTGAGACAAACCAAGCCTATTTTTGCATAGTTGGCCTTTTTTTTTTTGGTAACCAGTCTTATTACTTCATTCCTAATGACACTTGGCAAAAGGAGACAGAATTTTTCTTCTCCATGTTAATCCTTTGGAGGCCTTTGAGAATCCCCATTGTAGGTTTTGATTGCAGGCAATGGTTGCTGCAACCTGGACATTTAAAATTAAAGGAATAAATGCAAGGAAAACTGACAGTACACACCACCCACTCTTGTTTCTAAGCAGCTAGCATTTTTTAAACAATGCACATCCTTTAGTGCAGAACAGGTTATTCCAGAGAGGCTGATATTTATCAGGAACACCATTATGGGCAGAATTTCATTAATTAACTTACCATTCCAAAAATGAAGCATAAGATTAAAGTTGGGTGTGTACTAACAAATACAAAAAGGTCTGAGCACATAATGCCAACGCTGGTCCGACTGCACTGGCTGCCAATTAGTTTTCAGGCCCAATTCAATGTGCTTGTTTTGGCCTATAAAGCCTTAAACAGCTCAGGACTGCAATACCTCAAGGACCACCTCTCCCTATATGAACTGACCCAGAACCCTGCAATCATCCTTCTGGTGCTTTCTTCATGAGAGATCCAGCAACACGAGAGTGGGTCTTTTCTGTGGTGGCTCCCTGCTTGTTGACTGCTCTCCCCAGGGAGACTCACCTGCTACCTTCATTACATACGTTTAGGTGTGAAGCAAAAATATTCCTCTTCTCCCAGGACTTTGTTTAATTAAAAAACCCATGGCCCTTTAAACTGTGGAAGGGGGATTGTTATTGTTGTTAGTTACTATACAGTACTATTATTTTGTGTTTTTGTATTGTAAACCACCTTGTGATCACCGGATGACGGGTGTTATGGAGTTAATAAACAAAGCAAATAATAAATAAAAGCACACACCCAGGCCAGACACTTCTCTTGAACACAACACCTCACTCCAGATAAGGGTTGTGCCATCTGACAGGAAGAGAAATATGCATATTGGGGATTTAACATCATTTCCATTTTTTAAAATCAGAACGATAAAGTTATATAAATAAGGAACTCTGATACCAAGAATCCCATGCAGACAGCAGTTTTGACTGTTTATTTCATGTTACATCTTCTTTCAGGAAGCACTGGGGCCTGCCTACCTGCTGCGGTGAAACCCCTAGCCAGGGAGAAGGCAAGCTGCCCCGCGCCGATGAATCCCACACTCATGGTGTCAGTTGCCTGGAGGTGACCTAATGGATTCTTGGGAGTGAATAAGAACGCGACAAATTAGAAGTTTCCCTGCCAGCGACCCGACTGTCTTCAGATCCTGCGCTGATTCAGGGAACTTGGCCAGACCAGGTGGGGCTCACCGTATATCAGATATACAAAAATGCCAGGCGATTTCTCTTCTATATCACTCGCCGCCACAACTCAGTTCACCCAATTCGTTCCTTCCCTTCGGCTCCACTTCGCTTCCCACTTTCCCCCCTTTGTCTCGGCAAGCCCCTTTCCCCTCCTTCCGCCCGCTCCAAGTCTCGGTTTGATCCGTTCCGCGTTACTCGCAGCCCTCGCCCCATCCCCTGCCTCTACTTGGGCTCAACCTGCTCCCCAGAGCACAAACCTGATAGCGCCCACGTGGCTCCTTGGGTGGGAGGAAAAAAAGAGCGGACGCGGCGTCGCGTGGCAAAGGGAACAGAGCGATAACACCTCGTCCAATCCGAGGGAAGGGGGTGCGGCATCGTTGGCATCCCGTTCAATCAAATGCTGAGGAGGCGGGTCAACAGATGCTTATTGGAGCAACCTTTGTTTGCGGTTGCATCAGTCGATGCTTTAACGGAAGCCGTGAGAGACCTATTCGACGGCTTGGTTTTCGGCGTAATTTCTCAGCAGGTAATGGCTGCTGCGGCCCATCTGGGCGTTTCCGATGGCAAGCAATACGTACAACGTGAGGCCGCGCTGACCCCTGGGAATCGTAGTCTTGGGGGAGCAGATTAAAGAAGAGGTGTGATAATATAGTTGCATCTTTCAAGTGCAGTATTCGCAGACCCTCCAAGTGTCCCTATTTTCCAGGGGCGTCCCTGATTTAGAGAAGCCATCCCGGTTTCTGATTTGATCCCAGAAAGTCCTACTTTTCCTTAGGATGTCCCTATTTTCATTGGAGAAATGTTGGAGTTATCCAACCCCCGAGCCGTCTGAAGGCAGTCCTGTATAGGGAAGCTTTTTAAAAATGTTTAATGTTTTATTATGTTTTTATATATGTTGGAACCTGCCCAGAGTGGCTGGGGCAACACAGTAAGATGTGCGAGGTATAAATAGTAAAATTATCATTAGGGAATGGGATGTCCCTATTTCCATTGGAGAAATGTTGGAGGGTATGAGTTCGCGATTTCTAAAACAAGTGTCTGCCCTGAAAATTATTTAGAGATCAGATTATTCGAGTTAGAAACTTTGCTTTCTAACTGTAATTATTCAGCTATGATTATTTAGTGAAGTTCACTTCGTATATGCTCAGAGGTGCCCTGAAATCAGTGAGCTACTTGGTCCTTCCACACTAGAGCCCTTTAGAACTACCGATGCACTGCTTTTCCACAACCAGCTGGAAGCAGGTCTATAACTGGTTGGTTCCATGCAGCATTTGAAAAACAGTACTGTAGTTTTGCTTTATCCTGTATAATCCTGAAGGAATCATGTAGGTCCTACCATAGGACAACCATTGGGTGAGGGGACAGAAGGGGCACAGTACATTTTAGGTGAGTGAGTTTTGTCCCACATGTTAAGATCTCTGAAGAAAAATAACTAGATTAATAACAGGTGTCCAGCAATGGGGAGAGGGTGCAAGCTCCTTGGAGGGTGGTGCGCTTGCCCCTCTCTCCCTTGCCCCCCATGCTTTCAGGTGTCCTGAAGGACAGTGTTGAAGTAATATCTGTTCCTAGTCAAGTCATTTTTTGTGCTTGGAATGAGGAGTGGGGGACGGGTTCTCTTTTGCTTCAGGCAGCAAAATGTCTTGTGTATGTCCTTCACCTAATGCACAACCGCACAGAAAAGCCAAACTGGAGCAAATCTTTACCGCATTTGACATAGAAATCCCAAGCGATTATTTTTTTTAACCTTTCCTTATTTTTCTGTTTGGTTTGCATACGTGCTTTAGTATACACTCACATGCACACATACACAGAGGAAAGCACAAAATGTCAAAAAGTAACTGGAAATAGGGCTGTGTTGCATGACATTGCGGTGGGTGGACCAGATGACCCTTCCAACTCTGATACTATAACATGTAATACCAAAGGGGCAAGCGGCTCGTTTTGTACTTTGTTCATTTCTTGTATTGATAACTAATAGGCAGTCATTGCAGATCTTTCAACACCACTGTAATATGTGTAAAAGTGGGTGTTCCATTAAGCACCTTAGCAGCTGAACTTGGCACTAGCTGCAGCTTCTGAACCAAACACAAGACTAGCCCCACATGCAGTGCATTACAGTAGTCCAGTCATGCAGTTACCAATGTATGGAGCACAGTGACATACGCAATATTGTGGTTGCTATGTTAAATATACATAGTTCTCGTAGAACACAGAAGTTGACAGATACATCCCGTCATATTGCTGCAGAGCTGTCAGAAGCTGTAGTTGTCAAAACTATTACATATACAAACAAATGAAAAGCCTACTCTTTGTATTGGGCTAAAACAGAGATAGAGCTAAATAGATTCACAGGTGACTGAAACATTGCGTCAAGCATTTAATGTGATTGTAAATCCCCTAGTTGCATTCTATTTTGCTTGTTTTAAAAATAGATGTCCTAATACTGTGTCTTGTGCTATTAGAAGCTATCCTGGCAAACTGAATGATGAGGTATAAATGTTTTAAATAAGCATTACAATCCCATTGCTTTCATTCACAAGTGCTGTGAGAAATGTTATTTGCTTCTGCTAATTCCTTCAATCATTCGCCAGGCCTAGCTCTTATTTTGCATGATATCAAAATTGCCGTTAATGGCAGGAACTAAGGAATTAATTTCTCATAAACAAATGTATTTGTGTGGGTTTGTTGGTGAAGGAAGTAGGCTGTATGTAAGATCCTTCTAACCCTTGGATCCTGCAAGTGTTAAAATTTAAGTCAGGCTAGCTTCCTGTGTTGATTGTGATAGCCTGAGTGATGGGTCATAAAGGGAAGCAAAGGAAAGCGGCTCTGTGTGAGATGGTAAATGGGTGGGGCCCCTCCCCAACTCCCCCAGCTCACAGTTTGTTAGAAGGACAAAGCAAGAGTTTAGAGTTGTGTTTGCAGTGATATGGCCTAGCAGCAAAACAGCAAGCCGAGAGAAAGAGCCATGCCAGATCACTGCTGTGGCTATGGGAGAAACAATACACTTTGAGGGTGTTAATGCTATGAATCCGTCCATCGTAGACTCAGGTTGTATACATGTACAAATAAACCATGTATCCTAAAGACACTACAGTCTCCGCTGTGCCTCATTTCCAAAAGGAAATACAAACCCTGGGTAAGTGCCTGGAACCCCAGGAATCTCATTCTGCTCAGAGGCTGGGGTGACGTGCAACAATATGAATGGAATGGCCTATCCAAAGAAGCTGGGGTTTGTTTTTTAATTGGCCAGCTTATTGTCTTGCCTAAAAAAAAACAACCAACCCTGAGATTGAAAATAGATTCCATTTGTGGTTCAGGTCTGGGAGCTTAAAGAGCTTGGCAATTGTAGATATTTGGAGTTATGCAGTGAAGGCAATACCGCCTCTAAAGAAACCCTCTGCACCTTTCATTGGATTTACCAGTTGAGTAGTGCCAGTTTGAGACTCAGCTCTCCATGTGTTCACATGCCTCAAATTCCATCCGTGCTTCTCCTCATTTAATCTCCTGGAATCTTCTGAGTTGAATGTCAGTATCTTCTAATGCAGTTCCATGCACTAAGGTTGATGAGACCTTTTAAATGGGGCAGCTCTCAGCTGTGAAAGTCACACGTGTTCGTGCTGCTCATCCAGTCTTCCAGTCCTCCAGAGCACACTACTTCCAAACTTAGGCAATGATTTGAAGCAATAAATAATTATTTTAGGTGTTTCGTGAAATCAGTTTTACTCTGCTCATGACTGACTATAGTTAAAATTGTAGGTACAAATACATACATCAATGGAGATATTTATTGTGAACTAAATGCATGAACACAAATCTCTTGTCAGACTGCTCTGGATTCCTTTCCTCTGTTATATGCAGGCGAGAAATTCCAGGGATGGTATTTCAGGATTTATTTTATTTTACATTAGCAGTCACATACCAGGTGTTGCTTGGGAATTCTAAGAATCTAAGAAATCATTTCAGTTTTGAAAGGTTTAGTCTGCCATCTTTATTGAAAATTACATTTAATTGTATATAAATACAGACAAAAAAATCCCGTTCCTTGCTCTGCAAAATGCAAGATTTGGTTATTATCAGTGCAGTTTTGAAAGGCTGATTCCACCATCTTGATTCAAAATGCTATCCAAACATAGATGACAACTTGCTCCTTGCAGTTATTAACTTTCATAACTATATAGCATACCTTTCCTTTTCCTTTTTATTTTATTTTGTTCAATTAAACTGTTCTTTAATAAATAATAAAACAAACAAACAAAACCATCTGCTCCTTGATCTCAGGAACCATCATGCAAAAATTGGTTACGACGTTTTAAAAGGTGTGCAATGCATAGTGAACAATTCCCCAAAATATATAGTAGATAAGAGCACTAGGGAAACTCTTTCGTGTTATTAGCTCCTACTAATGACAGACAAACCAACAATCCAAGATAATCTGGCTTCTCCCTCAACTGTCATTAGCTGCTATCCCCTCAGGAGTGTCTCTTCCATCTACTCTGCTTAAAGACCAGCTTCACCAAGCTCAATAGTCATCAGCAGCCATTTCATCAGTCTGTAGGAGAAAGACAGACAGACAGATATTGGACTGCAGGGCCTTTCTGTCCATTGTGCCAAAAAAACTCCTCCTATTAGCTCCTCTTCTTGAAACATTTCCATTCCAGCTGGTTGTTACAAGAACTCTGCACCTAAGAAATCGTGTCTCGGCTTTCTTTTTTTCCTCCTCCCTCTCAATACATTTTCCTTTTCCTCCTGTATTTTAGTTTGGATTGTAAGCCTGAACATTTATTATTGGTGGCGTTTGTTAGCTGAAGAGGCACCTTGAAATGCATTAAATAAATAAATATTGAATCCTGTTTCTGTCTTCGAAGCTACCCTACCCACTTTCATGTTGTCTGCAAATGTGGTTAGGATCCCCTCCACTCAGTCCAAATAGTCTATAAACAAACAACAGAACCCTGTGCTACTCCACTTGTAACATTGATGAACACTGCAAATCCACTTAACACTTGCATTGTCTAATCCACATGAATTGTCAAAATTCTTGCTGAAATCAATACAGTATTGTGTCCACAGTATTTCCCCTGATCTACCAGGCTAGAAGTGCTATAAAAAAGAGAGAGATAAGGTTATTCAAATAATCAACAGTATTTGATGATTTTGTATTTAACTGAATTTAATTTCATAGTTTGGATGCAATGGAATTTAATATTTGATATTTGATAGCTGACTTTATATGCATTCATAGCAGAGAATTGATACTAGGGTTTGTTTGTTGGGAAGATCACTTATATAGTTCTAATGTTAATGACTGTATAGATTTTAACATCTATTTATCAAATTAGGTTTTTCTAACATCACCAATAACTGAACTGAATTTGTAAATGATGTACATGTGCAAGTATTGAATTCTGGATTTTACTTTGTACTGTTAATGCTTACTGCCAAACAAATACATTTACTTATCCTGTCAACATGGTAAAATTACATTTGATTATATTTGCTGAATCAAATGCAACAATGTTTAGTATTTGACAGCTGACAACTAAAAAAAGATTTCGCATTTGACAACTGCCAAAATCAAAGCAATCAATAGATAGCAAGTCCTAAGTGCTCAAATGTCTACTTTTGAAATCAATAGGCATATCCAATTTTCTAATTTTAATTTATAAGTCAAAATTCTGCCATCAAAATTTATATGATATAATTTCACATTTTGGTACATTTCAAATCTTTGTGAATATTAATTTTAGTAGTATATAATGTATATATGCTAAAATTAATATTCACAAAGCTGAACAGAGAGGGGTGAGTTCATAGCACATTATCGCACACATGTGGTTTTCTTACATGGAAATTATATCCATGTAGGAAATCAAAATGAGAGAAGCAAGCAACGACTGCAAATTCCCTGCAAATGGTCACCACCAGTGTTTGAATACTAGGGTCCACTGTCCTGGTATACCGTAATCATTGTAAACAGATAGCTTGTTTTAATATGTGCTGCCAAATGTGTTAATAGGCAAATTCTTTTACGACGTGCAAATATACTGTTGTGTGTTGCAAAAAGAATCCTTGCAGAGTGAGTTCTTAACAGTACAAACCAATCTAGGATTCATTAACCACACTTGGAGGAGTACTGACACTCAACCAGTGAGGAGGTACTATGAGCAGTTCAGTTCTACTTTCAGGGCACACAAGCTACAACTGTAGTTTGAGTTTAAGCTAATTTGAGAGGGGCCTTTTCCAGCTGTTGATTCATAACATTCCCGACATGCTTCTTCTGCGTTTTGTTTGATTTTTATTTTAAATTGCCTTGGAATCCCGCTGGTGTTAAACAGTATACACTTTGAGGAATGCATGTGGCATGGCTCCAACTGTCAATGACACTTTTAAAGGGTGGAAAGAAGATTTAAAGTCAATAGCAGGTGTGAGGAAAGGCTACTGTTAAAGTTGTGGTTTTATTTATAACTTGTGCATAATCTAACATCAAAAAAATACATTCAGCATTTTGCATTTAATGTCTTTACAGGTATTTATTTAATAGGATTTATACACTGTTTTATAATCAAAACCTCTACACAGTTAATATACAGGTAGAGAGGTTATGTTATGATAATTCTTATTTTGGAGATCTTGGCATCCTCAATCAGCTTCCTCCTTGAGCAATGGTATCTTTTAAAATTATCTTTTATGTTCAAGAGGCCTGGAAATCCACATACCTGCAATCAAACTATTAATTGCAGAAGTTGACTTTCCACAGGCACACAGCAGTTTCTATGGGTTTCTAGCACACTCACTGTAAGGCACTGTAAGGTATTGGAGACATGGAAACAGTTCTGAAAATGGCATCCCCAGACCCCTCTAATATGTCATTGTAATGCTTGGTCTGTGAAATATAATCTTTTATTGTTTATGGGTTTTACCAGTTTTATATTTACAGATCACAATTTCATGCCTATACAATAATTCACATCCCCACCCAGCTTTCCATGGCAGTTCAGATACATCTTATTAAGGTCTGTGAAATATCACCACCACCACCACCACCACCATCATCATCATCATCATACCTGGTGCTTCTCTGTCCCCATCAATGACAGCTAAGGATGTGGAGCAGCAGCAGGAAAAGGTACGCTATAAAGAGATTCTGTCCACGGCAAGCATGACTACATGTTTGGAAGGACCAGGTGAGAACTACTCTCTAGTAACATGGTGCATCCAATTCTAAACAAAACTCATAACCTACATTCATCCGCTGCCAATTCACGTGGGCAGATGCAGAAAATAATGGACCATCACACACACATGGAGGGAAGCTATTGTCTTCGTGCTCAAAATGCTCAGACCTAATATTAACTTATTTCCAGAAATCACAGGAAGCTCCTGTGGAGATGTGCGTTTAAACAGATTTCAAGAAGTGAGAAAATCCAGCTCCTGTTGTTCTGCTGATAGAAATATTTATCTTTCATTGTATCAAAACCTGGGATTTTATTTGCCCTTCTGCTTTTGCTGCTGACTCAAATCATGTTGCTACATCCTCCTCTAGGTTTCTTACAGCCCTCCCTGCTCTACTTGCATTGCTATAATGAAAGTGTTGCTACCACCCTGTGGTTCTGTAGTCGTGCAAAACCCTCAGGGCACTGAGAACACAGCAAAAAAGCCAGTAAGCTCCATACACTTCCTCTGCCAACACCACTACCAGTGTCCCTAGCACCACGGCCAAACTAAATGACCCTTGGAATCAACTGCAGCTGCCCAAGACTCTCCAGCTTGTGCACTGTGATGTCACACTGCAGCCTTTCTTAACCCTAGACCCTCAGGGCCTCTACATCTTCATGGGCAACAACAGCACAGTGTGGTTTGCGTGCCTAGAGCCCACTGCCCTCATCCACATCAAGAAGCTCAACTCCACCAAGCATAGGGGGTTTCTCATCTCTCTGCGGAGGGTAAATGGGTTCACAGCACCACCCATCTCTAAGACCTGGACACAGGTGCACATCAAATAGCTGGTGGTGCAACTCAACTGGAAGTCTCCTGCAGGATGCATCCTATGAGCTGCTGAGCACCTTCCATGGGGAGCTGGCAGATGACCTGTCTGGCTCCTAACACAGTGAATATGTGGAGGATTGGAGCATCCAAGCAGAAAATGGATTCCTGCATTGCAGGGGATTGGACTAGATGACTCTTGTCCATTTCAATTCTATGGTTCTGTGGCTGACACACATAGCACTGAATTGGATAGTGGCAACAGCACTGGGGCATCCTCTTGAGCATTATACAGCTTCCAGTGCCACCCCGATAGCTATCACTCTGATAATCAGCAAAATGCCATTGCTCTATTGCAGTTTCCTCAGTAGTTCCTTTACAGAAATAGTTACCCTTTCTAATGTTCTTTGTATTAAATTAACCAGTACAGGCAGCCCCCCACTTACACGTGTCCAATATGTGTGTGACCATGTATACATACATAGCACTGAACCCGGAACTGACGCAGAAGTGCCATAAAGATGTCGCTAAAAGGGTGGAACGGGGGTAGAACTGGATGTTTGCAGGCTTTTTCAATGGGTTTCAATTATATGACACGCAAGGTGCCTTGAAATGTAACCCCTGTAAACGGGGGACTGCCTGTAATTCTAATATGACCATATTCCACCACCTTCCTGTTTGGTACTAATGTACCTAGCAAATATGGAAAAATATGGGGAAGTAATTGGATTAAATCCCAGAGCAAATTTTTGTTTTATTTTTGCTGATCGTACACAATGGAACTGCTTAGCTCCATCCTTCTCACTCTCTGTGGAAGTGATTCACGGTGATTCTCACTCTTTCTGCAGGAGCAGAGGAAAGCCCTAGGAGTTTATTTGTCCTTAGTTCTTGATTTAATTAGAAACCCAATTAACGACTAATTAATGCTAATTAATAGAAACTTAATTAAAACTTGGGAAACGGGGGTTAGCACCAAGGAGAGTTCCCCATCCCATATTTTATGTACCTGATCTATGCCCCCAATGGCCACTTATGCTACACAAATTGAGACAACACAGCAAACATTTCATCATCCTTTGACCTCTATCCCAACTATATTGCTAGCCTGCTGGAACTCTGTTCAGGATGTTTGCTACAGAATTACAAAACTAACCAAAATCCTGTGTAAAAAATGTCCAGGAAGAATGAGGGTGACTAGGCTAGGTGACATTCAACATCCTTGCCGTCATGTTCTATGGATGGTTTTGACTTCCACTTGGGTATTTTTTTGTAATGTTGTGGAACCACAAGTTCAATATTAATATTCCACCTTATGCTGCTTTCAAACTGCTGAAGTAGTGTTACTTTATGCTCTATTGGTTTATTCTGTTTATTAATAAATTATTTTGGTGTTTGTCAACTGTAGCTGATAGGGGAAAGAAGAAGTGTGGGAGAGGAAGCACAAGGTTTTGTGGCAAGAGGAGAGTAACTGGAAGCAGGGGTGAATTTAGCTTCTGGCAAAGTAGCCATTTGCCAGCTATAGAAGGCACACGCAGAGATATTATTTTTTTGGCAAGGTTTATAATTGTGGAAGGAAGGAAGCTTGACACATTCAATTTGGGGAGATGGAAATTAATGGAAGGACGGGATGCTCTGCAATTAAATGTTCCTGACCTCCAGAATCATTTTATCATGCATTCAGATCCTGACTTGGGTCTCGTATTTTGCCTGGTGTTAGCCTCAAACTTTTCTCTCTCTCTCTCTCTCTCTCTCTCTCTCTCTCTCTCTCTCTCTCTTACTTCAGAGTAAGCAGAACTAGAAAATTGGGTCCCGTCCCCCCACCAATCAAAGCTGTAAATGTCAGCATTAAGAAGAAACAATCCTATTCTGCATTCAGAAAAAACAGGATTGCAATCAGAAATCTATTTTGCAGATTTCTAGAACTCCTCCTGGTATTATGAGGGTGCTCCCTTTCCCGCATTACAGCTGGGATGGCCACCTTTTAACCTGGTAAATTCACAGTAGTCAATCCAGCCACTCAGTGGGCAAAAGAAGCTCATCATTTAAATTATGAAATACAGAATTGAAAAAACTAGGTCACTAATGGCTAGTAATATTTAAAAGGCTTACTGCTACAGCTTGCATACTTCAGCCGCCAATCGTTCCGCTTTGCACAGGAGCCAGAGCAGTTAACTGCTGTCTGCTTTCCCCCCCGTTAAGTCTGCTCAGTGTAAGGGGGCTCCCGGAAAGACAGGCTCAAGTTGCTATTCAGAATCAATTGGAGACATAGGTGGAATCTAGATATATATAAAAAAGTTGTGAAAAAGCTTTTTAAAAAATGTTTTGAAAAACTATTGAATTTGCCATAGCTCACCATTACCATCTAGTGTCAAATTTGTATAATGCACTTTACAACACACTTAAAAAAAATTATTTACAGCTGTATAAAGGTAAAGGGACCTCTGACCGTTAAGTCCAGTTGCGGGTGACTCTGGGGTTGCAGCGCTCATCTCGCTTTACTGGCCGAGGGAGCCGGCATACAGCTTCCGGGTCATGTGGCCAGCATAACTAAGCTGCTTCTGGCAAACCAGAGCAGCGCACGGAAACGCCGTTTACCTTCCTGCCGGAGTGGTACCTATTTATCAACTTGCACTTTGACATGCTTTTGAACTGCTAGGTTGGCAGGAGCAGGGACCGAGCAACGGGAGCTCACCCCGTCGTGGGGATTCAAACCACCGACCTTCTGGTCAGCAAGCCCTAGGCTCAGTGGTTTAGACCACAGTGCTACCCGCATCCCTTTTGCAGCTGTATAGCTGAGTCTTATTGTCCAGCTAGATTTTGTTTCATATGCCACTCTGCTAGAGCTATTGTTAGGCAGAAAGAGGCTGTTGCTAGGTGCCATGAAACAACAGCAAGTTGTTTAATTTATTATTGGAGTATTTTTACTGCTAGGGAAGGAGTGAGACCTTTGTGGGATTTTCTGTCTCAGGTACCAGAATAACTTGACTGGCTCTAGGTACCATGCATGTTAATGGAGGTTGGGGAGTGCCACTGCTGCACTGCCTTAGGTGGAAAATATCCTTTAAGTCACACTGAAAATGTTGTTGTTGGTATATGTCCATCTCATGAGACAATGGAGTGTCTCTTCCGAACGTGAAGTCAAACCACTGCACTAGCAGCAACGAAGTGACCTTTCCAGGGTGCAAGCCTGGGCAATGTGTATGCAGGTCCTGGGCTGCTCAGACGACAAGACCCCCCCCCCCGCCTTGGCCTCGCTGATGCCAAAGAAGAAGAAGAGTTTGGATTTGATATCCCACTTTATCACTACCCGAAGGAGTCTAAAAGCGGCTAACATTCTCCTTTCCCTTCCTCCCCCACAACAAACACTCTGTGAGGTGAGTGGGGCTGAGAGACTTCAGAGAAGTGTGACTAGCCCAGCAACTGCATGTGGAGGAGCAGAGACACGAACCCGGTTCACCAGATTACGAGTCTACCACTCTTAACCACTACACCACACTGGCTCTCAAAGGAATGCAGAGCAATAAGTTTGGCACCAACTTGGCTGCAGGAGTTGCCAGAAGGAGACTACAAGGTGCCTCAGAGTATGTGTCTTTTCATTGTGGCACCCCTGGTGGGTTATTTTTAAATCACACTATCTGTATTAGGTTTCTTACCAGTGCCAGAATGTCTTGTGTTTTCAAATATTTTGTGTGTGTGAATGTGCACTTAATGACATAATTCACACACTCTGTACTTCTCTGCATTCCATTCCCTTCTTACCTCACTGTTTGCAATCCCACATTCTCTCCAATCAACTCAGGGTAGCACTTCACGCATCTGATGGACTATAGTCCATGAAACGTTATGCCATAATAAATGTGCCACAAAACTGTTGTTTTGCTGCAAAAGACTAATACAGCATCCCCTCTGAAAAGATGAGACCTTTAGGACACACACACACCCTGTAACTTTAGCTCTGTTTCATTTTAATATGCATCTGAGCTATATTAGGGTGTGTTGACATTAGTGCTTATTCCTCATCCAGCTGCTAGTTTTTGAAGCAGCAGGCACATTATGTTAGCCACAATTCATACCAGTCCTGCAGTCTCTGGACAAATGCTGTTGTTTGATGCTTCCTCGCCCCTCTCGAATCAGCTTCAATCTCACTAGAGAACTGGATGCAGAGTTAAGTGATAATGTGAACATACCCTAACAGCCACCACGCATGTGCAGATGACAGCTTGATGAGCTGATGGGAGGCAGTCATGAGCAGTGCCATGCATCAGGTGAAGACATCCTTGGCCCCTCTCCGATGTGAACATTACTGTGCCAATGTGGATTCAACTGCAGCAGGCTGGGTGGGTGTGTTTGTGACCATACTGCATTTTAAGATACCAATGTGAGCATACGCTTAGACAAGGCAATGGCATTCAAACACCATAAATCACTGTGTATTTCCAGACGGGAAGAAACTTGGGCTGTGTTTCTGTGCATTTATGTTTAGGAGGAGGAGAGGATATACAGTGAGTTGGTTGAGGGAGGAGAATAAATGCAAGACTAGGGTGCTCTGTCAATTAAGGAAAACACAGAATACTTTTGCCAACTTGCTATTTTTATTCTAGATTGGAATAAAGCCTTCCTACCTAATTCACACACATTTAATATAAGCAATTGGAATAAACTACTTGCTTTGGCTTCTTATATTTGAAAATGTCTCTGAATTCAGGTGATGATCCTGATCCACACCAAAGGAGACCAGCACACTTCTTTGCACCATGATGCATTTATACAGACATGTTTTCTCAGCTGGGAATCAAGAATCAGCACCTCCAGGAGTCGGACAATAGGCACTTGGTTGGATGTATTTAAATGTCCTTTCAGCATTGTGAAAGACCAGCAAATCCAGGTCATGTTCTAGATCATTAAGTAATCTGCAGTTTGCACAGTGCCAAGCGTTTGCGGAATTAAACAATGTCTATTGCCTAACTCTTGCAAAACGAAAACAACACAGTTTTATTTTGTCTAAATTAATATACTTTGGTTCAAAGTGTGGTTTTGGTTCAAAAGTCTGGCTTTGGTTCAAAACGCTAATGTCTTGTGTGTAGCCACAGTTTCCTCAGGCATAGCAATATCCCCAGATGCTTCTTGAAGGAATAACTGAGGGAAACAATCTGGAAGTAATTATTTTAGAGCTTGCAGCAACCTTCCCTACACCCATTGTCAATTACAAACTTGACAGTATTCACTTCACTTCTCAAACTCTTCCAAACAGGAATGTGCATCTCACCAACAACCAAGTACATGCATAAGGAAATTGTTATTTTCATACTCTGGGCTGTGGACGAGGGTCTCAGTCTTCTTGGTGGTTGTAATCTCCCCTCTCTTTCCCCTGCCTTGTCTGAAATTTCTGACAGAATCTATTACGTTTAGTTATACGTTTTTCACTTTAACAGAATTTCATGGATTGAGCTGGGATTTTGGCAGTTGCTCTTTTGGGCCTAGATATTTTTCTATTCTTCTTGCAGTTTTAACTTACCCAACAATTTTAGGATGAACAATTCAGGGTCCAAAACCTGTTTTCCCCACCCTTAGTACTAGGCCTTACAAAACCTATTAACCTGTAGAGTCACTGATGCATCAAGCGTACACATCTGCTGGAATGAGGGTAGCATTGCAGATGCATCACTATGTTTCTTTCATGATCAGGCCGCTTTCGATCAAGACAAATTATTTTGGTGTGACCTGGACGTCAGCTTTCTAGGCGGGTCCCAAAACTCCCTCTGCCGGAGTCTTTTATGGCTTTTTTTGTGGCTACTAGGGGTGTGAGACGAAGCGGATGCGTTGTGAGTAGGCTAAGTCCACAATGTAAAGCACCAGGTTCACACACGTGAACACTGCAATGACCACCTGGCTGTCCCAGGGGCACTTGCCTCTGGAGCATTGGTAAGGGCGGTGTGGGGAGCCGTACTTACGGTCAAAGCAGAACACTGGCCAGATCACTGCAGCGCTCAAGTACATCAGGACAGCCACAAAAGTGTAAACAACCACAAAGCGCTCAAAGGGGCACTTCAGCATGGCTGTCTTTCCCGTGACACTGAGGGCCACCACCACCACTGTCACCACAAAGCAGAAGCTGTAGACAGCCACGCACCACTGGGTTGCCACGTACCGGTCGTATTGGCTGCCGTTCACCAGAGCCCCAAATATGATGCAAGCTACGAAAGCCTGGACAATTTTCAGGAGGCCAGAAACGGTGGCCATGTAGCTGGTCACCTGTCCCGGCTTGGCCCTCGTGAGGAATACTTCCGCGGCGTAGGCGAAAAACAGAAGCCCTGCGAAAACACTGGCCGAGATGCGGAAATCTCTCGCCTCGCACCCGTTGGAATGGCAGCCAAACTCGACGTAAAGCGGATAGATCACGGCAGCTGTGATGGACATGAGGGTGGCAAGCATGGCGAAGGCGGCGGTGAAATTCCCCCAAGAGATGCTCAGGCAGCTGTGGAGGCGCGTGAACTCGCAGGTGACGATAAAGACGGTGACTGCGAAGCAGAAGCACCAGACGGACATGCAGAAGGTGCCATAGGCTGCACTGAACCCTCCTCGGTGGGCCACAAGGCTGAACGTGGTACATCCAAAGGCTGCCTGCAGCAACCGGGCAGCTCCAACACGAGATGCCACAGCAGCCATGTTGAGGTGTGTCCCTCTTGAGCTCTCCATCTTCAGATCAGGACCCCCCAGAATGTTTCTTTTGTGGTCGGATGTCGGCTGCTTGTCCTTGAGTTTCTACCCGACGCTGGATGACTAAGCGGGAGCTGCAGGGTGAATAAGCCCCATATCCCTCCGCCAAAAACCTTTGCTGGCTGCTATTTATGCCGCAGAGCGTACATTTCTGGCAGCTTTTTGAGATAGCGTTGCCTCTGCAGTAAGAATATTGACCTGCCCTTCTGGTATGCTGCAGTTATGATCCATCAGCCCTGCTCTTCCGGGGTCTGTGTGTTGAGTAGTCTGTAGGCATCCCTGTCACTCTCAGTCGACCTCAGCTGATCAGTTTCTCCCAAGTGGCTAGCAGGACGCCTATTCCGTCTCGGTTATGCAGCTGTAGCTCTCTACTATGTTGCTGCAAGGAGCCAGCATATAAATAGGAAGGTGTATTAATAGACTTATCTGGAATGGAATGAACTGCGTGGTCTGTGCAAAGTAACGAGAGGGTTTTAGTTTCGCCCAGTGCTGCTTTGCATGCTACTTTTTAAGCTCTGTGTCAAAAACCAAGTGAAAGTAATTTGAATTGCCCAAGACTAGAGCATGGGTAGGCAAACTAAGGCCCGGGGGCCAGATCCGGCCCAATTGTCTTGTCAATCCGGCCCGTGGGCGGTCTGGGAATCAGTGTGTTTTTACATGAGTAGAATGTGCCCTTTTATTTAAAATGCATCTCTGGGTTATTTGTGGGGCAGGAATTCGTTCATTCCCCCCCCCCAAATATAGTCCAGCCCCCCCCAAAGGTCTGAGGGACAGTGGAATGACCCCTGCTGAAAAAGTTTGCTGACGCCTGGACTAGAGTCCCAGAAGAAAGCATGTGGAAGCAAGGAGACAACCTCAAATATATCATTTGTTTTGTCATGTTGAACTTTTTCTGCATGGTTGATGGTGGTTGCGGGGAGACATTCCATCTCCTTTCAGGGATTCCCCAAAACTGACTATTTGACCGCAAGAGTGAACTCAAGAGAGCTAGTGACTTTTGTTGTTGCCATTTGTACTGAAGCCGGCTTACACAAATTCTGTTGCTCTACATGTAGTGATGGCCACCAACTTGGATGGCTTTAAAAGAGGATTAGACAAATTCAAGGAGGAAATGGCCTGTAGCCATGATAGCTATATACTATACCCAGAGGTGGTATGCCTCTGACTGTTGGCAATCACTAATGGGCAGAGTGCTCTGGCACTAAGGTCCTGCTTTTAGGCTCCTCACAGGCATCTGGTTGTCCACTGTGGCAACAGGCTCCGGAGCTAGATGGGCCTTTGCCCTGATTCTCTTAAGTTATTTAAAGCCATTTAAAGCCCTATACAGCCTAGGACACTCGTACCTACGGGACCACCTCTCCTGGTATGTCCCATGCAGGACCTTACGGTCTTCAAATAATAACATCTTGGAGATCCCGGGCCACAGGGAGGTTAGGCTGGCCTCGACCAGAGCCAGGGCTTTTTTGGCCCTGGCCCCGATCTGGTGGAACGCTCTGTTACAAGGGACTAGGGCCCTGCGGGACATGACATCTTTCCCCAGGGCCTGCAAGACAGAGCTGTTCCACCAGGCCTTGGGCTGAGGCACAGTCTGACCCTCTCCTTTTGTAATCCTCATAGAACTCTAGCCCAATGGTTGCCATTAATTTGATTTTAGAATGAATTGATTTTAGTATGTATTTCAATTAAATGATTATGATTTTATGTAAACTGTGTTATTTTTACTGTTGTTAGCCGCTCTGAGCCCGGCTTTGGCTGGGGAGGGTAGGATATAAATAAAACATTATTATTATTATTATTATTATTATCATTATTATTATTATTATTATTATTATTATTATCATTATTATTGGCTTGCTCTTATCAGCTGTTGACTGGCAGTGGGTTTTCCAGGGCATGAGACAGTGGATTACCATCTTTTCTAATCTTTGTTGTAAAAAGTTGAAATGCCAGGGATTGAAGCAGGAATTTCTGCATGCAAAGCGTGTGCTCTACCACTGAGCTATGAACCCCAAGATGTCTGCAGATTTGGGGGTGGGGAAGCTGGAAGTTAGCTTATCTCCTGCCCCTACAGGCAAGTGGTAGCTGTAGCTTCAGAGGCACCTCCATAGAAACTGGTCACTGAAGCTGCTGCTCACACTTAATGGCGCACACCAGCACTCGGCTTGGAGTAGATGTGGGCTGATGACAATGCCAGTTTACTTCTGCTCTGGGCAAGTAGGTGGAGGCCTGAAATGATACTCTGAGCTGTGAGGTCAGGAGGTAATTTTGCAGAGCAACCTGGCAGGGCACTCTCTTTTCTCTCATAGTTTGGAGCAGCATTCTCAGTCAAGCATGGCTAGGGATCATAGACTGCATGGTGACCTGACAATCTCATAGAAAGCAGTTTGCTTGCAGGCCGGATTTCCTGGTTATTGTTTAACCCTCAGCTACCTATCCTTAGAGTGCTAACGACAGCTGCTTATATAGAAATCCATTGCTGGATTATGGTTGGATTGTTCTGTAGTGTTATGGTCTTCCACTCCAAAACACTGAAGCAAAGACTGAAATTGATGTTCTTTCAAACTCATGTCTTTTGATATAGGGAAAATATGATATCAAATTCTTTTTTGTGTACCTTAAAAAAATTAAAATAAACTGAAAACATAACAGGAACGCTGTTAGCAATGTACAGCCCACACCAGATTTTGTCCAACATTTTAGACACAGATTAGAGAGGACCAAGATAATACAAACACTTTCTACTTCTGATTACTTTTGCTTTGTGTTACAAGCCCTTCATTTCTTTTTTAAATTCAACATGTCAATGTCCCAGGTTTGCCCTAACTTTACTTGTTCTGGTTTCAGGTAACTTGTTGAATAACAAGCTAGAGGAAAAAGGAGGAAGGATTTCATTCATTCAAGTTTAGGCCAAGCTTGAACACCAAACAACCCATTAATTGCAGGAGCCCTCCAAATATTTAGCTCACAAGTGTTTGTTGGAAGGCTGTCATTCATGCACCCATCTCCTTAATATTCTAATTTTCACAGTAAGCCAGACCATCAGTGCCATTCGAGTGAGGCCACCTGTCCCAGCTGCCAGATATTGCAAGACCATTACATAAGAGGGGAGCACCTTTCTGTCTGTCGCTGGCTGCATGTACAGACCTCAACGTGTAATGAGAGGTGGACATCTGCACCAGGGGGCCTTTTTAGCTTGCTATAAGAATTCTAAGGTCTCCAATATATAATATTCACAAATACACACATATCTAAATATATAAACTATGTGTCTGAAATAGTACAGAAGAGCAATCCTGAAGCCATTTTGACTCTCCCAATGACCTCAAATATTCCTCTGCAGTAAGGGAGGCAAATAGGGAAAG